>NC_041382.1:756831031-756865091 GCF_002162155.2 Triticum dicoccoides
ATTTGTGAGGAGAGATTAGATACTTTATGATTTGTGAATGCCACATGTTATCTATCAGGATGGGTCTCACCTGCTAACCCGTAAGACTTGGTCTTATAGAATTCTTTTCCGTGTCGATCCCATCCCATCGAAATGGCATCAGATTATACATATTGTGTTGGGTCCTATATATACAAACTCATGGCCAGGTGGGTTGAAGAAACACGTGCGGTAGGTGAAAGCGTAGAATATAGAGTACGCGGGAACACGAGCTAGGCATGCAGCTAGTATGTACTTGGTCATATAATCAAACACCTAGATAGATAGTATATAATAAATAATAGACTGAAGATGTTAAGACCGTTTCAAGCGTTCTCATCGCATAGCAGCCATTGCCTGCTGCTTCAGTATCTTTCTTTGAGAAACTACTGCATAACTTGGTTCCACGGCCTTACCATGCTGCTTCAGTATCGACGCGGTCTAGGTTCCAAGGAGACATAGTTGACTATCATAACTCACAAACCTTGTAGAAGGCATTTAAACTCTCACTATAGAAAAAAAAGTTCTCACTTCCTCTTATTAAAACTGGAACGCTTGTTGTATGAATTCCATGTCACTACTTTCAACTTAAGAGTTCCCACAAAAAAAGAACTTTCAACTTAAGAGGTAAAAGTCCAATATTAAAATCATGAAGTAAAGTTTTTAGACCGCGGATTAAGCAGAGAAATAATGACCGACATTGCATCATCCTGAATTGCAAAATAACAGCTTAAAAAAAGAGTGAACACATATTATATTAAAGTAAATTTTATGTAATAAAAGGATGGATATACAATGGCGCCAATGAGGACTACTTTTGATTATAGTGATGAAAATTTTCTTGAAAGTTAAGTACACCGGACACGCCCACCAACATTGGATAGACGTCCCTGGTCTATTTGGACTATTTGGGTACATGCTCATAGCATCTTTTTGCTAGGTAAGCCTTGAAATTTCAGCATTTTCTACTAACCCTCATGCACTGTACATTTTACTTCAAGGTGAATTGAGGTTTAAATGGTGAGAGCAGACGATCTATACACGTGCCTGCTGGTCCATATTATCCAGTCGGTCGCGTTTTCATGCAGATCAGCGCCCAAAACAAAGTTAAAGCAGACAGGGAAAGGGAAAACATTTTAATAAAATAAGCTGTTATTCCCTCAAAATAAAATAGGCGGTTAGCTAGTAGGGACCATCTTGATGATTGTTCTTTACCTAATGCCGAAGGTACTTTTACAGTGGACGGGGCCTGGACAGGGGAAATTTTGGTCCTTCACAGCGTCGATAGCCATCAATCTCAGGGAAGAATTCGTTCCCGAAAAGCACCCATCACCGACTCCCATGGCTCTCTCTCTCTCTCCCTCAATAACGGCGACTGTCCCTTGCAACACCAGAAACAAGAACATGTATGGCACTCCACGAGCAAATGACGGGATTTTTGCCCAGCCGAATTTGATCCAGTATGTTTGGGGTTGGGGGGCATCCTAATTGTTCTCCACCATTTGTGGCAGCAGGTTCTTCAGGATAGTTCATTTACAATCCGGGGCAATACAAATTACATGTCTAATCTAAGTATATATTTCTGTAATACAAGTTTAAGTTACGAAATTGTTGGTTCTCACGGTTTAGCAAGAATGTGTGTCAAGTCAAATATTGTATAAGACCAAACGAATTTTTATTAATCTCCAAAACGAATCAGCAAAACGCAAAACCTGAATATGTCCAACATACACATAACTACTTGACTATACACACATATAGTTGCTAGTAATAATTACTTGACTATACACAAAGTACACATGTGCCTGCGACTGCAGATATGCACTCAAGCCATGAGGCCAGCAATGGCAAGCAAAACAGCGAGGCCATACCCGATGGCCTCCACATTGGTGGCAGTGGAGACAGGGGTCGGCGGGGGAGCATTGCTTGCACTTGGTCCGCTGGCTGGGGCGGGTGACGAGGAGGAGCCAGACATAATATCGATCTTAACCTTCATGCCACCAGCGCAGTGGCCAGGGAAGCCGCAAATGAAGTACCGGGTGCTGGAGGCGGTGAGGGTGACGACATCATTCCCAGAGTTGAGGGTGGTGATGGGGCTGGCGGTGCTGCAGGAGTCGTAGTCAGCCTTGCTGACCTCGAGGACATCATGCGCTTGAGGGGAGTACTTGAAGACGATCTGGTCGTCGGCTTTGAAGTTCCTGGAGGACGCCCATGTGCCGTAGTTGGTGCTGAGGTCCCACGCTCCACCGGGCTCGCCAACGTTGTAGATCGCCGCTGATGCGGTGCTCAGGATGGCCATCACAGCCATGGCGAGAAAAATGGTTCGTGTGACAGCCATTGAGGCTTGAACTGCAAGGAGAGCTTAGCAGAGGAGATTACAAGGGAGGTGCTGATGTATTGGTCCTTGAGCGGAGAATGTGTTTGCTTCCCTAGGTGGCGGTGTCCGGTCCTATATATAGGACAATCCTGGCCGGGTGGGACGGAGAAACATGTGCGGTTGGTGGGACTTTGAATATTGTGTGTAGGTGGGAACACAAGCAGCTGGTACATACTTGATCAAAATAGACTGAGTTTGTGAAGACCGGGCTGTGCTGTTAGCCTGCTGACCATTTCACGCGTTCTTTTCCATTTTCTTCAATATCGACGCGGTGTACAAGACATGACGTAGACTAACACGATCCACATACCTTCTGACATAGATGCTAAAATGTTGACAAATCATTTTTTATTAGTGGATTCCACATATTAAAGAGACCCTAAAATGTTGTTGTTGGAATTATTTAATTATATGTAGTAATTCAATATGAAGTACAAATCGTACATTTGGTCACTATAATGTTAAACTATATACCTATATATTAATAAGAGATTTTTTTAGGGAATATATAAATAAGAGCTTTTTTATCACATAATAGAAAAATGGGGGTCCTACTGATTTGGAGGCCCTTTGCAGCCGAACACTCTGCACAGGTGCGGGCCTGCCGTCAGAGGCCTGTTGCATGCCTTGATTAGGATCGTGCCTTGAATAGGTTACATGGAGGATATAGAGGCCAAGATCCAAACGAATTTCTACCATTGCTGCCAAGATAAACATGGCCTCTCGTTTTAGATAAAATTTACTTGACTGCAGGTTGGAAGCTCCATTTTTATCAGTTCTAAATTCCTAATTGTATGTGGTATGAACGCTTTAATTCTTGATTTTGATGCTCGTCTTTTAAGCAATACATATTGCTTGCTTTCTATGTTGATAGTTGTGACTTGTTTTGTTGGAACAATGTTGTAACTTTTTGTAACACTAAAGCTGTAATTTAATTAGTTGTAGCATGCAACTCATGTAGTAGAAAGCTGGAAATTAGACCGGAGAAATCTATCCAGCACTAGTATCAAAAGTAGTCCTCGTCGCCATGATACATCTAGGTTTTCCATCAACCATGACCGAAGGAGAGGATCCCCATGTGAATGAATTACTCAAAGCACCACAAAGTGATGAAACTTTAATTACACGTTTGCGTGTGAGGGGAGATTCTATTATTCATTGTTTTTGAGATAGCTCACCAGTCAGGCCAAATGGTAGGAGAGATATTCCCGCCAAGACATAGTGGATATTTGTAAACTTTAATTCAGTTTAATAATGCATCGCACAATATTATTTCACTCGTTGATGTTATTTTGCAATCCAGGATGATGCACTATGGCTCAATTGCACGGCTCAACATGCCAGCTGATAGCTCCATTCTACCAATTCTAAACGTGTTTTGTGTGTGTGTGTGTGTGTGTGTGTGTGTGTGTGTGTGTGTATGTGGATGTAATTTAGAACGTGTTAACTTAACTGTATATGGTATGAAAGTTGTACTTCTTGATTTGAACATTGGAATTTTGTTCATCGTTCTCCTTCTAAATTGGAGGTCGTGACTTTTTTTGTCGTTGAAACTTGAAAGGTGTAAAAGAAATCAGTAAAGGTTGTAACATAATTAGTTCTAAAGTGAAATTCAGGTAGTAAAGATGAAATATTGAATAAAAGAAGTCAAAAGTTTTTCTTTTTTGATAGAAGAGAAGTTCGAGTTGAATGCTGATCGACGAAACCTTGATGTATGTGAGCAGGGACATGGATTGTGATAGTCTACATCGCGTAGACCGCGTCGATACTGAAGAAAAGAAAAGGCAATGCGTGAAGCAGTCAGTAGGCCCGGTCTTCAGATGTTCCGTCGACCTATTATCTATTACATATCTATACGTGTTTGACTATGATGACCAAGTAGTAGGTGCATGCTGCCTAGCTTGCTTGTGTTCCCATATATAAACATTCAAAGTCCAAAATTCAGATATATGTAGTCTATTCTACGCTTCCAGCCTTCCACCTGCCGGACACGTTTCTTCAACCCACCTGGGCATAGCCTGTATTGTATATATAGGACCCGACACAGACACCTAGAGAAGCAAAAACAATCTCCGCTCAAAGGATCAACACAGCACTTGTCTTACAATCTCCTCTGCTAGTTCTCCTTTCAGTTCAAACCGCAATGGCTGCCATGAGAACCATTCTCCTCGCCATGGCCGCGATGGCCATCCTGAGCACCGCATCGGCGGCAAACTACAACGTCGGCGAGCCAGGTGGTGCATGGGACCTCAGGACCAACTACCACTACACCACAACACTACATCTGCGACAGTCAGGTTCGTTGGAAAAACAACTTCCCATGACAGACAATCGGTTGGGAAAAACTATTGCCGACCGATCTTGTCTGTTGGGGAAAGTCCAGACGGGGAAAGCCTTTCCCGACCGACATATCTTTGCCGACCGATCGCTTGTTGGCTATGGGGCACTTTTCCCGACCGACATTCTGTTGGGCCTGCCATGGTCCTTTCCCGACCAACAGTCTATTGGGCTTGCCATGAAGCTTTCCCAACCAACTGTTTGACAGAATTTTTTTCCCAACCAACAGTCTATTAGGCCTTCCAGGAGGCTTTCCCGACCGACTGTGTGACAGGGTTTGTTTTCCCGACCAACTTTTCGTTGGCCCATGCATTAGCTTTCTTCGACAGACTATGAGATGGTTTTTTCGTTTTGCCCACAAACATCCAATAGCCCTCAATAGCTTACATTTGTGTTACCAACAAAATATAAATCAAGTTTCATGTTTCATAATAATAACATGCATGCCCTAACAATAATAAACCATAACCAAACAATAACACATTAATTAATTTCAGATGTAAATACTTCATCCATTACAATATGGTTCATTTTGTCAGACACAATGCGAGTTTACAAAATGATATATAAAGTGCATCTCCAACGATTCAGTCACCATTACAAAAAATATCCCATTTACACAAACCACCGTCTTCATGTTTCCTCGTCCTCTTGCCTATTTTTCCTACATAATGTAAAGTTGTGATTACATTCATAAAGACAATGGCACCATAAAAATTTGTATAAATCATAGCATTGAGAACAACTATTACTTCACAAGGCAAGCTAGTACCAAACACCTACTAAGAAAGGCACTCCATTCAAGTTTAGGTAACCATGTAAAGGGGCATACTAAGCACTAGTTAAAGTGTCCTTATTTCTAGACACTATATTCATTGATAACAAGAAGGCTTCTGTGAATATCAACATGTTAAATTATACAAGGAGCTGTCCATTAGATGACTTTACTATGACCGCATTAAAATTTAGAAAGTAGTCGGCAACATAACGAATGGTTTTAAACTAAAAATGAGAGCGACCTTCTCCGACATTAGCTCATTTTATGGAGCGTAATTGTATTTCTCACCAAAGATTAAACATAATGGGGCAAAAATATGTAGGCGTTTACAGAATACTTTAGACTTTATTTACCGCGGTAACTCCTATAGCTCAGACCTCTAAAAGCAGCCAAGCTAGATACTACAACTACACTATACAAAATTTATCCATGTTGTGGTTCTTTTATCATATGATTAATAGATGCATCAAAACCTGATAATGAGCTAGCAGGTCAACATATCCAGGAATTCCCAGGACACCATGTGCTAGAGGTTTTTGAAAATCCATTTCTACATCACATAGCACATTGATGTTGGCAACCCTCTAGCATACCCTTTAGGTAGATAGGCAAATGCTTACACACCATGTGTCAATTGAACCCTGCAAACTTCAGAGTGTCAATGGTGTCAAGTAGAAGTAACAAATGCATCTATAATATTCAATTGATTAGGTACACACTTAAAACTTCAGAAAATCTCCAGAGATACAGACTTGTTCTATCTTCTAAGTGGTATCAGGACTGATGCAAAATGTCCAACTAACTGTTCGACATTCAATTGTAACCTATCTTAGTATGTGAAAATGTAATCCGGTGAGCGTAAAATTTCCATCTCAGCCTGAAAAATTATTGTTCAAATCAGGGGAGAAGTTATTTGCAACAGAAATGGACCACGAGATAGTAGTATGAATGTACGTCAGTCTCAGTCTGATGGTGTATTTCTTTTCTTCATTCTAAGAAAAGTACAATCATGCTTGTGCTTTCATCCGCTAATCAAAAATGACTAATGAAAGGATGATGTATAGACGAGCGACCAGAAAAGATCTATCTAGCACGAATTTTCCAGCCCAAACGCCCAACATGAGAAAGCATCCCTTGATGCCCTGATCACTTGTTGTACGCATCAGAAAAAAAAGACTACATGCATCCGTGAGATCAGGTAGTCTGTTTCCTATCCTTCAGGTAATTTTGTTCGCGGGCATCATGGCTTCTAGGGTTGCTGGCTCCGTGTGCCCTACGTCGTCGTCTCCTCTGCCCGTCCGCAGCTGCCGCACAAGGCAGAGGCCACTCCACTCGTGTGGAGATTGAATCCACGATGAAGACCATGCCAGCTTGTGTGCTACACCGGCATCATGCATCACAAGATCAACTTCAAAGAATCTAGGTACATCACTGGTAAATAATATTTGTGAATTAATACAATTCCGTTGAAGACAGTGGCGGTAAAATTACAATATAGGATTCTAATTTTACTCCTTTTAACATTTGAAACAGTATGTATGAAGAGAAAGGATACAACAGAAACATATTCATTTTTCCCCAGCCTAACATATTTGGTTTTCAAGCCCATTGCTTCTAGCTCAAACGTTACAGAAAATGCAAATCCACCTGACAAGCAACCGTTGTAGATGATAATTCCAACCCCAATCCTGTTGATATGCAACTGGTAGAAATGTAGTTTTTTTATATATTACCAGACATATGTTGCAATACAATCATATCAGTTCTACTTTAGGGACTATATTCTTGTGTTGTGTCTCTCAAACGATTATTATCTTCCTCGCCCCCTCATGTCTAAATCCATACTCCGCCCCTGATCTAGGTTCCATCAGTTGCATGCCCAAAGAATAAGATTTGGCATATCATTCATGAGAAAATAGCCAGATAAGAAAAAAAACAAGCAACCTGACATAGTCTCAGTTACACATCGGAAGTGAGAGTAAGCAAAAATAATGCAAGAAACCAGCAAATAGTATAACAAAACTCAAGATGTGAAAAAAAATACTCACCTATCCAAATCCACTTGATGTGATGCAGGTATAAAAATCATCCAGTGGCCTTTTGTTAGTTGTTGAGTAATTGCCCAAACATCCACCAAACCTATGAAAGTTTGTTTGACCCTGCAAAAAATCATTATCCAATTCAGTCTGCTAACAATCACATGATATAAATAGAGAATGATAATAATCGATGGCTAGGGTTTGAACTTTTAGTGCTTCAAAATCATTTTTATTCCATGTAACAAAGCAGCACAGATTTGTTTTGAAAGAGATCAATATGCAGAGAGGTGAGGGCTCCAGCCATTGGGGCTATTGAAGGTTAAATCTGCACACACACACACACATACAGAGAGAGAGAGAGAGAGAGAGAGAGAGCTTACTGATGTTGTTGCCGCTGTGGATGGCTAAGAGAGATGGGGCACCAGCCACCGCGCCCCTAGTCTCCAGAAGTTAAGGGAGCAGAGGCCGCACGCCTCGTTCCGAACCACCAGGGCCGAAGGGACCTTGTCCCGCTCAGATCTGCAACCATGGGAGTGGGGAAGAGGAAGTTGCGTATGGGTTGGGGGCTTGGGGCAGTGGCACCATAAGAGGGAGGTGAGAGGTGACCTCACCGAGCGCTTGGGCACGAACAAAAAGCGCCGCCACTGGCAGCTGGGTGAGGGCATCGGCGCCGCAGGACCACCTCAACATGGGAAATCAGCACCGATGTGGGGATGGTGATGGAGTGGTGGGAGGAAGAGATGGACAGAGTGGTGGGAGGAAGAGATGGGCGGAGTGGTGGGAGGAAGAGATGGGCGGAGTGGTGGAACCGTCGCCGGATGCGAGCGTCGTCGCCGCCGCTAAGATCGGAAGAGAAAGAGATAAGGGAGAGAGGACAGAGAGATAGCGGTGTTGTGTTTTTTTTCTCTTGAGCGGATGATGTTTTAGGAGGTGGGTTGTGGTGGCGCGACATGAAAATTTTGGATGGGCTTCGCGCTAAGTTTCGCAGGCGCGCGCGCACTGATGTTTTGGGTGGCCAGTTGGCGGCCCACGGTCGGTCGGGAACATTTGCCGACCGACTGTGTGATACGAGTGCAACTATTACCATCCAACGGTTTGACGCTATACATTTCAGCATTCCCGACCGACAGTTGGTTGTTATATGTGAGTAATACCAACCAAAGGTTTGATAGAAGTTTTACAAACAAACTGTCGGTCGGCAAAACTGACTTTTCCCAACACACGTCTGTAGGGAATGCAGTGTCGTGGTGTAGTGTACGGCACCTGGGCGTCATCCAGGAACTTTCACCCCAGCGATCAAATTGTCTTCAAGTACTCTCCTCAGGCACACGATGTCCTTGAGGTCAGCAAGGCCGATTACGACTCCTGCAGCACCGCCAGCCCCATCGCCACCCTCAACTCCGGGAATGATGTCGTCTCCCTCACTGCCACCGGCACCCGCTACTTCCTCTGTGGCTTCCCGGGCCACTGCGCGGGGGGAATGAAGGTCAAGATCGATGTCGTGCCAAGCTCGTCCTCTTCCTCCCCGGCCCCGGCCAGCAGCCCCAGTGCAAGCAATGCTCCCCCGCCGGCGCCTGTCTCTGCCGCCACCTCTATGGAGGCCACAGGGTTTAGCCTCGCCGTCTTGCTTGCCGTTGCCGGTCTGATGGCTTGAGTGCGTCTCTAAAAAACATAGAAGTCACTGTTACTATCAAGCATATGTGGTGTACATGTATAGTCAAGTAATTATATCGTATGTTGTATGTATTCAGGCTTCATGTTTTGCATATTCATTTTGGAGGATGATTAATAAAAATTCTTTTAGTATTATACAACATTAGTCCCGAAACATGTTCGCCAACCATAAGAAGCCACCCTCAGCTCTGGAATCATGTCATACCCCTCAATATCACAGCACCCGCTATTTCATATGTAACTTCCCTCGCCATTGCGTGTGTGGCATGAAGGTCACGATTGATGTCATACCTAACTACTCCTAGTGTCGCCTGCCCCGGCCAACAGCCCATGTGCAACTAACACTTCCCCATGTGTCTATATCTACCGTCACCTCTGCGGAGGCCGTGTGGTTTAGCCTCGCCATCTTGCTTCTCCTTGCCGATCTAATTGCTTGAATTCACTTGCGCAGCCCCACGCACATGCGTACTTTATGTTTAGTCAAGTAATTATTAGTTTATTACTAGTAACTGTATATGTGTATGGTCCAGTAACTATATGTTGGAATAGGATGGTTGCATGCATGTTGTCCCAATGTCTGTCCATACATTATTCAGTTGCGACTCCTTGCCCCATTGCGGATACCCGTCATCAGGGTATACTCTTTTTCAGCTAGTGGCATGCAAGTCGAATTACGAACTTAAGCCTTAGTAATATTGCATATTAAGTTTTTACACTATATTAGTGCTCCCCTGCGGTGTTGAAATAGAGGCAGTGAAAATGTGGGGACTTACCATACTTATTGGACAAAATGCATTGATTTTTTTCTCCTGTTACAACATACGAACATGTTTGCTAGCTTCTCCCAAAGAACTAATACTCTACTAGGTAAGGATCCACTTGCTTCACCGATCAAAAGTTCAAACCCATCTCCGCATTTTTTTAGGATCATCTCCGTAGTTATTCTTAGCTAGTACCTGAGGCTCAACAGTGGAGCTGCATCCCTCGTCTCTTCATCCACCCTTTCACCCACGATTTCGGCAGTCTGGTGGGCACCTTGAGATGGTGTTTCAACCCGTCGGAAGGTGGGACGGCGATGGCGGTCGGCGGCTCTGTGGTAGGTGGCAACCTTGCGGTGGTCGTCTTGATCAGTCGGAGGTGGCAGCGGATGACGAGGCGGTCGTTGTCGGTGGCCATATGTTCAGCTTGTGTGAGGTCGCTGCTCTTAACCAAGCACCGGGACCCGTGCACAGGGTTGTCGTGGTCGAACATGTGCCTCAACCACTCCCCTTCGCCGGCCCCCACGACGTCGATGACCTCGAAGCGGAATTCGGCCATCGTCTCTGTGTCACTGGACCTCCCGCGACCGAGGAAACGGACACCCAGTCCCTGCTAGCTTCGCAGTAGCCGTTGGGGTACACCTTGAGGTACCAGCTGCCGCCGCCAAAGCTGAACTGCGCAGAGTGCACGCACTCCCCAGTACGGAGCGCTGCCTTGACATTCAAGAAGCTAATCGTCATCGTGTAGGACGCACTCATCGTCCCGGCTGCTGGCTTCGAGGCCTGAACCATTTGTTCTGCCGCGAACACTTTCACCGGCATGTTTCTCACCTCCACCTCCACGTCGACAAACACTGTGCACCGGATGGTGAAGCTATCATCGTGACGACGAATGCACGACGAGCACTCCAGCTCGCTCCTCTTCACGAACCGGACGTAGCCCTTTCCATAGCCCCGATCGCGCCGTGTAGTTGTCGAAAACGGTGCGCTCGCCGCTCTCGTCTAGGATCTCGATGGAGATCCTGAGCCTGCAGCGGCCCTCCCTGGTGTAGATGTGGTCAAAAATCCCGTGCCGGGCGACGAGGAAGACACCCACGAAGTCCGCTGATTTCTTGTCGATGCCCCCGGGGTAGACCTTGAGGTGGTGGAGTGCCCCGCGGACGAAGAAGGGGTCGAAGTTGAGCGCCGTGCGGGCCGGCGTCCGCGCCCACCTGGAGTACTCGGGCACCGTGAAGAGATACGTCACGGAATCTATCGTCTCGAACAGGCCGCACCTCACCGGCAGCGACGGCGCTGCCGGCGCAGCGTGGCTAGGGTTGGCACCCATCGATCTCGGCTGCTGTTGGAGATCGGTACTAATATAATTACCACCCTATATATTTGATGGGCTCCTCATCTCTCTCGGCCGCATATTATAAACTTGCCGGGGACGTATCTCCACTTCTAATGGAGCAGTTGGTAGTCTCCTCCGGTCAATTTTCGTCCCACCACTTTTTCCGGGTTTTTTTCGTAGATTAATCTCTACTCCTAATGGAGCAGTTGGTAGTCTCCTCCGGTCAATTTTCGTCCCACCACTTTCGTCCGGCTTTTTTATAGGTTAACCTTCGTAGATTTTTTTTCGTCGTTTATTTCGTCTGGTTTATTTTTGTCTCACCTTCCATTATTATATCCTCACGGTGATTTTTTTTACTCTCCCATTAAAAACTTTCTTAACATTTGCAAACTTTCCTAACCATACATGTCACAAACGGGCAGGTATTGATATCACGTTACAAACAATAAAACCCATTTTCATGGAAATTAATACAAATCCTAATTTCCTAACACATTGATTCTTACCTTTTCTAATCTCTACTCAGTTGGTAGGCATGTCACAAACGGGCAGGTATTGATATCACGTTACAAACAATAAAACCCATTTTCATGGAAATCAATTCAAATCCTAACTTTCCTAACACATTGATTCTTACCTTTTCTGATCTCTACTCAGTTGGTAGGTGGTATCTTCGCTTCCTACTCCCAAACCTCGATCGCACAATCCCCGAGGATTCCCCACGATTCTGCACGCACAAAAGAAACAAGCAAGAAAAACCAGCGTGACTGAAACCTACGAACCTATGTCCCTCTTCCTCCCCAGCCGCGAAGCGAAGCCGGCCGGCCGCCACCCATCGCGTGCGCCTAGGGTTCTCGATGGAGCCTGCGGCCTCCATGTCATCGGCGAATAGGCGAAGGGCGGCCTCAGAGGCCCTAGAGCTGCAGCTACAGCAGAGGACGCTCGAGACCATGCTGGAGCAGTGCGGTTATCGAGACGATGTTCAGGAGTGCGAGGACGGGAATCCGGGCTAGGGGCGGACGGCTGGGCGGCGACATCAGCGACGGGGAGGGGCCACCCCCGGCGCCGGGGTTGGTGTATCCGAGGGCAGTCCACGGTGGCTGCGGCGACGGTGGGCTCATATCCCGTTCATGGAGCTCTCCCGGCACCGTCGCCCCGTTTCCCATCTCTTCCCGATCTGGCGCCGCACCATCGTCTCCTATCTCTCCATGAAGCCACGATACTGGTGGTTGCCAGGGGCTCGATCCAATGAAACGCAGGATGGTCGGACACTCCAGTGCGGATGCTTGCAAGGGCGTGCTGGCCCTCGCTTGGAAGGGGATGAGACTGTCAGGAAGTTAACTTGGTTGGCGAGAGACCAGGTGAGCTTATGAATTTCTTAAAATTCATTTACTTAAGAATGCAATCTTCCGGTGTTCACTGATATAACGTGTTATCTTTTGCATACTTTTTGTAGTTTCAGTAAGATTGATCACATAGATGGTTCTACATGGATAGAGATATCCACTTAGTGCACATCTGTTGAGATTCAAAAGGTAATTGACATTAGTTGAGATTCAAAAGGTACTTGATTTTTGTGAAAATTATCGGTTCATGTTGTGCCTATTTGTAGACTTTTTCTCAGTTTTTAAAAAAATATTTGTATGTACAAGCCGAATTCAGGTGCGGTACAAGCCATGGTGCACTATACACTTACCAAGGGTGATGTGTTGGTTGAAAAATTGCCGCAGTTAATAGCTTCGGCTTAATATTTGACACGGACTTGAACCATTTGCAGTGTCATTGTCAGGCTGATTATTGCTATGGAGAATGAAACATCCATGCTATCGATGAAGAACAATCTCACAAAATTGGATATATCTTCTTGTGCTATTATTGCTGAAATTAAGAGGCGCACTATAAGTCTGAGGAATTGTCAAGCTTTGTGTACCTTATAATAGTGGCACCCATGGATGCGTGAAATTGAGTAATATTAATACTACTTAATCGTTGACGACATATATCCAGTTAGCAAACGATTTGGTTGGTCAAGGAGACACAATGACTACCGAGAAGAAAACAAGTGGAAGAGAGTCTTTATTTGTCGATGTATGATGGAAATCAGATGCCTACCTTGCTTAACACATATTTCCGAATTAAAAGAATAATTTGATCAATGTTTCTATGTTTTTTATTATTATCTGGCAACACATGGACATTCGGCTTTTGCCCGTTGTAACGCACGGGCATTCCACTAGTATGGTGTGTGGTATTATCATCGATTGAGTCGATCTTCGTTTTTGATTTCTATGTAAATCATCGGGTTGCCACATATTTATTCCTGGCCGATAGATGGAATGATTGGATTTTGATACCAGACCACAAAGCACTGTATGGAAAGCCAAAAAAAGCCTCCCGGTAGATCCATGAACGCGGTGAGGGCAAAATCAAGGCAAGTGATTTGCGCCCCTCCATATATAGCTAGCGTTGAGAAGTACGTCGCCGTCCCGAGCACGCACAGCACAATGCCTCGTTTCACCCTCAGCAGCCACTCGGGGTCAAACCTGCCGTCGTCGTGCACCGTGTTGAAGACAGAGGCCACGACTCGTGTCTTCACCGTCGCCGGCTACTCGCAATGTGCGCGGAAGCTCGTCGGCTCCGTGCTTGAGTTCGACAGGTTCCGCCTCGGCGACTGCGCCTACCGCCTCAAGGTGTACCCCGCGGGCTTTGACGAGGAGTCGGCAGGCTTCGTCGCTGTTCTCGTCACCATGGAAGACCACTGGGACTCGTTCTTACTCGGTAGGGCCGCCCGGACGATCTTCATAGAGATCCTGGACAAGGACGGGGAGCGCGCCGTCTTGGACAACAACACGGCCAGGTCGGAGCAGACGCTGCACCACCACAACCGCAGCAAGGGCTACGTCCGGTTCGTCGCGAGGAGGGACCGTCCGGTGCACGCTGTCCAGGGACGTGGAGGTGACCACCAAGCTCACATATCCAAGACCGCCCCCCAAGGCCTGTTGAGAATACAATGAAGTTTTATTATTTTATTTGAGTTGAGAATACAATTTTGATGGTTAACTGTAAAATAATAGCTCTGGTCAGTAATAGTTGCTCGTAATTGATAAGAAATATATTCAGAAATGATATCATTAAATCTCAGTCTCAGTCGATACTATATCATCCATGCGATTTTATGTAGACATTTGGGTGAATTTTTCGTTTTTGTTTTCTTTTTTTAATGTTATCTGTATATAAACGTGGTTCATCTCTTGACTAGGACTTGATTAGTCTCAATCGGCTCAGATCTAGCCACAACCATTAAGACATTAATGTGTTTTCCTAAGTCTAGGATGACTAATTTTTTGAAAATATGTAGAGTGATTTTTTAGTTGAAAATGTGGACAAGTTTTAACAGGAAGAAGTGTAGTGAACGTACTATTTGCTAATTTTCAAATCCATTTAAGTATGTGTTTTGTTATAGATGACATGTTAAAGTGTCCCATAATTAAATTTTACACATTCATAAAATACATCTATGTGTGTGTGCCCCCGCATGTGTATGTGAAATTGTTTTGAGAAGTTCTTGACACTTCATAATAAGTAGATTTTGTCAAAACAGGCTACATGGACTGAACACCAAAACATATTTCTGCCATTGTCGTGAAAGTCATTTAATTTTTTTGAAATTTACTTGAATTTAATATAATATGTCACTCAATAATTATTTTACGCATTGTTATTTTGCAATACATCCACGATGATGTAATGTGGGTCATTTTTCTGCTTAATTCATAGGCTGAAGGCTTCATTTTACCAATTTTAATCAAGCTAACTGTCATATCAAAGAAAAACTTTTTGTTATGTAATGAAAGCTATACTTCTTGAATTAAATGTTGGACTTCTGTGCAATAAGATGAAAACTGTAACTTTTATTTTTGAAACTTGAAAGCTGGCATATTATTTAGTTGTGCCATGGGATTCAGCCAATTGGAAGCTTGCAATTTTAGAGGAGAAAGTTTTTTTATTTACTTAGAGAGGAGAATTAGGAGTTGAAATGCGGCTGTATCATTCGATCTACTTCTAGAAGACTTGTGAATTGTGAAGATGGTCTACGTCTTCTTTTTTCTTTTAGGGAAAAGATGTTCTACGTCTTGTAGAGTAGACCGCGTCGATATTGGAGCAGACGATCGGCAATGGCTCCACGAAGACTCGTGAAAAGGTGACCAGGCCAAACAACACAGCCCGGTCTTCAGATGTTCAGTATGACCAAGTACATACCAGCTGCCTAGCTTGTGTTCCCACGTAGAACATTCAAAGTCTGGGCATATTTCCACCTACCACACACGTTTCATCAACCGACCTGGGCATAGCATGTACTGTATATATACCCAGCACAAGCACTTACGGAAGCAAGTCAAGCAACACAATCTCAGCTTGAGGATCAACACAGCACCCGGCTTATACCTCCTCTGCTGGCTCTCGTTGCCTTCCTTCAAGTTCCAACTGCAATTGCTGCCATGAGACTCAGCCTCCTCATCATTGCCGCGATGGCCGTCCTAAGCACCGCGTCGGCAGCAGTCTACAATGTTGGCGAACCGGGCGGCGCGTGGGACCTTACCACCAACTACGGCACCTGGGTATCCTCCAGGAAGTTCCAACTCAGCGACCAGATCGTCTTCAAGTACTCCCCTCAGGCGCACGACGTCCTTGAAGTTAGCAAGGCCGACTACGACTCTTGCAGCATCGTCAACCCTATTGCGACCCTCAACTCCGGGAACGACATCGTCACCCTCACCGCCGCTGGCACCCGCTACTTCATTTGTGGGTTCCCTGGCCACTGCACTAGTGGCATGAAGATCAAGATCGACGTCGTGCCTAGCTCCTCCTCACCATCACCCGCCCCGGCTAGCGGCCCCAATGCAAGCAACGCTCCTCCAACCACGCCTGTCTCTACCGCCACCTCCGTGAAGGCCACGGGGTTTGGCCTCGCCATCCTGCTTGCCTTTATCGGTTTCATGGCTTGAGTACATCTGTATAGCCCCACACACATACCTAACTTATGTAAAGTCAAATAATCATTCCTAGTGAATATATGTGTCTATATTCCATTAATTGGATATACGACTTTGAGTTTCTTTTAATTCATTTTTGTTGAGAATGAAGAGCCGAGTGTGTCAGCTCCTCTGTTTTTTGACAAAGGGTGTTTTATTATCTCAAAAATGTAGTATGAAGCGGATACAAAGCATTATGAGTGACATCCGACCTCTGCATAACCAAGATGCACACAACCCATTCTAAAAAGTTTGACAGAAAGAAAAGAAACAAAATCGACAAAACGGCAACAGTAGAGTCCTATAGACCGACACTATATATGCCTATGTCGAAAGCGATGGCGGGTCAATCCGGAGGTTATACTGCCACCCATGTTCGGAAAAAACCTCCATAGCCACCTGCTCCAATCACGAACACACCGCCATGAACAGCGGTTGGTACTCCGTTTGCTTTAGTGTAGACCACGTACAAAGCGAGTGCGTACACCGGAAAAGAACCTGTAGAGGAGAAGCATTTTTGTCATTAAAAACCAAATCATTTCTACATAGCCATAGAGACCACATTAAGGCATGCGCTCCCACCCTTATTAGCGTTTTAAACCTACTTAGAATACCGTCCAACAATGATCAAAAATATTGGCAACACTTGTGGACGGATACAAATTTGACGCCATTTGGATGACTGACCACGTAGAACGTGCAAACTTGCATTGAAAAAAGAGGTGTTTGATTGTCTCTTCATGAGTACAAAAACAACACTTCTTACTCCCTTGCCAGTTGCGCCGTGTGAGGTTGTCTTTGGTTAGCACAACCCCCTACAAAGATACCATGTGAAGATTTTGACCTTTAGTGGAATCTTTTACTTCCATAGTTTCTTATTATTATTCACTAGTACCTCAGAATGCGTGAGTGCATGGTACATGGACTCTATTGTGAAAGACCCTAATGTAGTAAGGTTCCAGCGAAACACATCCCGACCTTGTGTCAGGTTAATCGAATCCAGCTTGGACAATAGATTATGCCATGACGTAAGGCGAGGCCCAATCAAATCCCGCTTGAACGAAATATTCGGCGGGGATGAACTGAGCACCTGCGCAATAGTATTATTCTTCTCGCAAGCAACACTACAAGAAATCTGTTAATCCATGACGGATTTCTGATGACGTTCCTGAAAACCGTCACGAAAACCGTTATGGATCCGCAAGAGGCGAACAGCCGCCAAAGCGGTAGCCCCTTCATGACGGACATCAAGGAGCCGTCACAAAAACTGCCATCGATCGACTAGCTCGGCCTCGTTTTTTCTTTGTTTATACACAATCCACACGGTCACGGGTGGCTCTTGTTGATGTGTCGTACATGTTCTTTATTTGGCTCACATGTTAGTTGCATGATTTTTATATAAAAACTAAAAGGAAAGCAAGGAAAGGAAGGGCGCGCTTGAATTTGGGTGGCGCGAGGAAAGCGCGCGCGAGGAAAGGAGGGAGCGCGCCTAGAATTCCATTAGCGCGCGCGGTGGTAAAAATTTCAAGCCCACTAAAGCCCATCTGAGCCATTCACAGTATAAGACCTAACCCTAAGCTCCGTCTTTCTCCCTCCGCCGCCGCCCTCATCCCCAATCTCCTCTCCCTTCTCCGTCGACCCCATCCCCAATCTCCTCTCCCTCCTCCGCACCCTCTCCAACTGGTGGTCGCTCCTTTCACCACCCCTTCCCCCACCTCCCGGCTGAGCCCTTTCTCTTCCCCGGCCTCTCCCGTACCTCCTCCATTCCCATTCCCAGTGGCACCTCTGCGTCCTCCACCCTATGCTCTACCATTCCCGATGACCCTCACTCCGCCCCATCCTCCGATCCGCAGCATGTGCTGTAGATTAAGAGAGTTCGATGGCGGCAACAAGGAGCGATGACAACGGCGTCTTGGGTGCGCTGGATCCGGCATTGATCTCAACACCGACAGTAGCCTTGTTGGAGCAGAGCAGCTGTGCGATGGCCGGTCTACCGCGACGACTCGCTGGAGGCGGCAGTGAACTCTAGTCGCCACTGGCCAATTGTTACCGGCTCAACGCGTTCGACTGGAGGCAGAGCAATACTGTCAACAAGGTAAGTACCAGGGCAGCTGCGGTGAGTGTGCACATCGGCAGATATGCATGGTGTGCTTATCCCCTTCCACACCAACTTGTGATTTTGTTCTTTCATGGCCGATGTGTCTATGCAGACGCTTGCTCTAAATTTAGAACCTGCTACTTTTATATTCCTTGTTTTTTTCCACGCATGGTTACTGCTAGCTTAACACACCACTTTCTGATGTTTCTCTGGTAACATGCATTGAGTTGATGTACTGGTGGTTGGTTGAGTGTCCGTACGTGATAGATCTGTGTTTGAGTAATGATCTAGACCACAAACTTAAGTTGCCGGATATATCTGCGTATACAGAAGCTTCTCATGTTTGCATGTTAATGTCAACTAGCTGTGGTGTACTGGTGATTTTACTTGATTGTGCCAAAAATTACATGATAGAGGTGTCTTTGATTTATTGTCAACTGATGGTGGTTGGTCATCATGCAAGCCACCCCTTCTCTGTTATTTTGTACAAATATGTGATTTTTCGTACAGACTTTTGTTCTTGCAATCTATCATACATGGGCTTTGTTAATTATATATGCCATACATGTTCATCGACATCATTAGTGAACAAATCATTTTGCTCTAGAAACAACGAACACGTTTGAGAGTTCTATGTTCAGTTGTGTATGATTGTTTTTTTGTTGTTGTGCTGTCTTTGGCTATAATTCAATTCATACTCAAAATGATAAGCTCAGAGCATATTTTCTCTTTCTCTTACTAAGAAAATATTGTGTATATAATTTATATGTTGAACAGTACTTGTGCTATGCATATATCAATGGGTCAAGAATTTAAAGTGAATGTGAGTGTTGTGCATATGTGATTTTTTTTCATTTCAGCTGAGCGTGAAGTTTGTGAAATTTGCTTGAGGGCCATCCTGGCAAGTCCATCATGAAGAAAAGGAAGGTAATGCGCCACCACCCGCTGTACCTTGTTCCTTCTGAGTTCTGTTTGTATGCATTTGGATCATTTTCTTTTAAATTCAGTTAGTAAATTAAGATGCTTGGGGTGACATAGTTCTTTAAGGATTAGTTTCAATGTGGACTGTTATATAGTTCCAGTGCAAGAATTAATTTAGATCGGTGGGAGTAACACTTTTTCCTCTACAAATATTTTATTATACTGTTTTCAGGACTACAGAAATCCTGTCAAGAACATTGACTGGTAAGGTTTTACTGCAATTAACGTAGTTATTGTCTGCTACAAGAATCAGGAAAGATATGGGTAAGGGCATCTCCAGCCGTTCGGCTCCCCAGGACGTCTAAATAGAGCGGCCTGGGGGCGTGCCGGCACTAGTTCGGCCCCTGGGGGTGACCTAGCGCCCAGTCACGCCCCCACGCGCCGGCTCCAGGATGCAGGAAATTTAAACTTGGTCGTTCCCGCTCACAAAAGACGCCGCAAATCGGGCGATCGGACATAGTCTGTGTTGGGGAACGTTGCAGAAAAACAAAAATTTTCCTACGGTTTCACCAAGATCCATCTATGAGTTCATCTAGCAACGAGTGATTGGATTGCATCTACATACCTTTGTAGATCACGCGCGGAAGCGTTCAAAGAACGGGGATGAGGAAGTCGTACACAACGTGATCCAAATCACCGGAGATCCTAGCGCCGAACGGACGGCACCTTCACGTTCAACACACGTACGGTCAGCGTAACGTCTCCTTCTTCTTGATCAAGCAAGGGGGAAGGAGAGGTTGAGGAAGATGGCTCCAGCAGCAGCACGACGGCGTGGTGGTGGTGGAGCTGCAGTACTCCGTCAGGGCTTCGCCAAGCACTATGGAGGAGGAGGGGGTGTTGGAGAGGGAGAGGGAGGCACCAAAGGCGTGGGGAAAGAGGCCCTCCCTCCCTCCCACTATATATAGGGGGCCTGGGGGGGCGCCGGCCCTAGGAGATGAGATCTCCTAGGGGGGGTGGCGGCCAGGGCTGGAGTAGCCCCCAAGGCAAGGTGGGGCGCCCCCGCCCCACCCCTAGGGTTCCAACCCTAGGCGCATGGGTTGGGCCTAGGGGGGCGCACCAGCCCACTATGGGCTGGTTCCCCTCCCCACTTTGGCCCATGGGGCCCTCCGGGATGGGTGGCCCCACACGGTGGACCCCCGGGACCCTTCCGGTGGTCCCGGTACAATACCGGTGACCCCAAAACTTGTCCCGATGGCCGAAATAGCACATCCTATATGTAATTCTTTACCTCTGGACCATTCCAAAACTCCTCGTGACGTCCGGGATCTCATTCGGGACTCCGAACAACATTCGGGTTACTACATATACATATCCCTACAACCCTAGCGTCACCGAATCTTAAGTGTGTAGACCCTACGGGTTCGGGAGACATGTAGACATGACCGAGATTGCTCTCCGGTCAATAACCAACAGCGGGATCTGGATACCCATGTTGGCTCCCACATGCTCCTCGATGATCTCATCGGATGAACCACGATGTCGAGGATTCAAGCAACCCCGTATACAATTCCCTTTGTCAATCGGTATGTTACTTGCCCGAGATTCAATCGTCGGTATCCCAATACCTCGTTCAATCTCGTTACCGGCAAGTCACATTACTCATACCGTAATGCATGATCCCGTGACCAGACACTTGTTCACTTTGAGCTCATAATGATGATACATTACCGAGTGGGCCCAGTGATACCTCTCCGTCATACGGAGTGACAAATCCCAGTCTTGATCCGTGTCAACCCAACAGACACTTTCGGAGATACCCGCAGTATACCTTTATGGTCACCCAGTTACGTTGTGACGTTTGGTACACGCAAAGCACTCCTACGGTGTCCGGGAGTTACGCGATCTCATGGTTTAAGGAAAGGATACTTGACATTGGAAAAACTCTAGCAAACGAACTATACGATCTTGTGCTATGTTTAGGATTGGGTCTTGTCCATCACATCATTCTCCCAATGATGTAATCTCGTTATCAATGACATCCAATGTCCATAGTCAGGAAACCATGACTATCTGTTGATCAACGGGCTAGTCAACTAGAGGCTTACTAGGGACATGTTGGTGTCTATTATTCACACATGTATTACGATTTCCGGATAACACAATTATAGCATGAATAAAGACAATTATCATGAACAAGGAAATATAATAATAATGTTTTTATTATTGCCTCTAGGGCATATTTCCAACAGTCTCCCACTTGCACTAGAGTCAATAATCTAGTTACATTGTGATGAATCAAACACCCATGGAATTCTGGTGTTGATCATGTTTTGCTCTAGGGAGAGGTTTAGTCAACGGATCTGCTACATTCAGGTCCGTATGTACTTTACAAATCTCTATGTCTCCATCTTGAACATTTTCACGAATGGAGTTGAAGCGACGCTTGATGTGCCTTGTCTTCTTGTGAAACCTGGGCTCCTTGGCAAGTGCAATGGCTCCAGTGTTGTCACAGAAGAGTTTGATTGGCCCTGACGCATTGGGTATGACTCCTAGGTCGGTGGTGAACTCCTTCACCCAAATTGCTTCATGCGCTGCCTCCGAGGCTGTCATGTACTCCGCTTCACATGTAGATCCCGCCACGACGCTCTGCTTGCAACTACACCAGCTTACTGCCCCACCATTCAAAATATACACGTATCCGGTTTGTGACTTTGAGTCATCTAGATCTGTGTCGAAGCTAGCGTCGACGTAACCCTTTACGACGAGCTCTTCGTCACCTCCATAAACGAGAAACATTTCCTTAGTCCTTTTCAGGTACTTCAGGATATTCTTGACCGCTGTCCAGTGTTCCTTGCCGGGATTACTTTGGTACCTTCCTACCAAACTTACGGCAAGGTTTACATCAGGTCTGGTACACAGCATGGCATACATAATAGAACCTATGGCTGAGGCATAGGGGATGACACTCATCTCTTCTATATCTTCTGCCGTGGTCGGACATTGAGCTGAGCTCAATTTCACACCTTGTAACACAGGTAAGAACCCCTTCTTAGACTGATCCATATTGAATTTCTTCAATATCTTATCAAGGTATGTGCTTTGTGAAAGACCTATGAGGCGTCTCGATCTATCTCTATAGATCTTGATGCCTAATATATAAGCAGCTTCTCCATGGTCCTTCATTGAAAAACTCTTATTCAAGTAGGCCTTGATGCTGTCCAAGAGTTCTATATCATTTCCCATCAAAAGTATGTCATCTACATATAATATGAGAAATGCTACAGAGCTCCCACTCACTTTCTTGTAAACGCAGGCTTCTCCATAAGTCTGTGTAAACCCAAACGCTTTGATCATCTCATCAAAGCCAATGTTCCAACTCCGGGATGCTTGCACCAGCCCATAAATCGAGCGTTGGAGCTTGCACACCTTGTCAGCATTCTTAGGATCGACAAAACCTTCCGGCTGCATCATATACAATTCTTCCTTAAGGAAACCATTAAGGAATGCCGTTTTGACGTCCATTTGCCATATCTCATAATCATAGTATGCGGCAATTGCTAACATAATTCGGACGGACTTCAGCTTCGCTACCGGTGAGAAAGTCTCATCGTAGTCAACCCCTTGAACTTGTCGATAACCCTTAGCGACAAGCCGAGCTTTATAGATGGTCACATTACCATCCGCGTCTGTCTTCTTCTGAAAGATCCATTTATTTTCTATGGCTCGCCGCTCAACGGGCAAGTCAGTCAAAGTCCATACTTCGTTTTCATACATGGATCCTATCTCGGATTTCATGGCTTCCAGCCATTTGTCGGAATCCGGGCCCGCCATCGCTTCTTCATAGTTCGAAGGTTCAACGTTGTCTAACAACATGATTTCCAAGACAGGGTTGCCGTACCACTCTGGTGCGGAACGTGTCCTTGTGGACCTACGGATTTCAGTAGGAACTTGATCAGAAGTATCTTGATCATTATCATTAACCTCCTCTCTAGTCGGTGCAGGCAGCTCAGGAACATTTTCTTGAGTTGCGCCTTTTTCCGGTTCAAGAGGTAATACTTCATCAAGTTCTACTTTCCTCCCACTTACTTCTATCGAGAGAAACTCTTTCTCTAGAAAGGATCCATTCTTGGCAACAAAGATCTTGACTTTGGATCTGAGGTAGAAGGTATACCCAATAGTTTCTTTAGGGTATCCTATGAAGACGCATTTTTCCGACTTGGGTTCGAGCTTTTCAGGTTGAAGTTTCTTGACATAAGGATCGCATCCCCAAACTTTTAGAAATGACAGCTTAGGTTTCTTCCCAAACCATAATTCATACGGTGTCGTCTCAACGGATTTCGACGGGCCCTATTTAAAGTGAATGCGGCAGTCTCTAAAGCATAGCCCCAAAAAGATAGCGGTAAATCGGTAAGAGACATCATAGATCGCACCATATCTAATAGAGTGCGATTACGACGTTCAGACACACCATTTCGCTGAGGTGTTCCAGGCGGCGTGAGTTGTGAAACTATTCCACATTTTCTTAAGTGTGTGCCAAATTCATGACTCAAGTATTCTCCTCCACGATCTGATCGTAGGAACTTGATTTTCCTGTCATGTTGATTTTCAACCCCACTCTAAAATTCCTTGAACTTTTCAAAGGTCTCAGACTTGTGTTTCATCAAATAGATATACCCATATCTACTCAAGTCATCAGTGAGGGTGAGAACATAACGATAGCCACCGCGAGCCTCAACACTCATCGGACCGCACACATCAGTATGTATGATTTCCAATAAGTTGGTTTCTCGCTCCATTGTTCCTGAGAACGTAGTCTTGGTCATTTTACCCATGAGGCATGGTTCGCACGTGTCAAATGATTCGTAATCAAGAGACTCTAAAAGTCCATCTGCATGGAGCTTCTTCATGCGTTTGACACCTATGTGACCAAGGCGGCAGTGCCACAAGTATGTGGGACTATCATTATCAACCTTACTTCTTTTGGTACTCACACTATGAATATGTGTAGCATTACGCTCGAGATTCATTAAGAATAAACCATTCACCATCGGAGCATGACCATAAAACATATCTCTCATATAAATAGAACAACCATTATTCTCGGATTTAAATGAGTTGCCATCTCGTATTAAACGAGATCCCGATACAATGTTCATGCTCAAAGCTGGCACTAAATAACAATTATTGATGTTTACAACTAATCCCGTAGGTAAATATAGAGGTAGCATGCCGACGGCGATTACATCGACCTTGGAACCATTCCCGACGGGCATCGTCACCTGTCCTTCGCCAGTCTCCGCTTATTCCGCAGCTCCTGCTTTGAGTTACAAATGTGAGCAACTGCACCGGTATCAAATACCCAGGAGCTACTACGAGTACTGGTAAGGTACACATCAATTACATGTATATCACATATACCTTTCGTTTTGCCGGCCTTCTTGTCTGCTAAGTATTTGGGGCGGTTCCGCTTCCAGTGAGCACTTTCCTTGCAATAAAAGCACTCAGTCTCGGACTTGGGTCCATTCTTTGGCTTCTTCCTGGCAGCTTGCTTGCCGGGCGCGGCAACTCCCTTGCCGTCCTTCTTGAAGTTCTTTTTATCCTTGCCCTTCTTGAACTTAGTGGTTTTATTGACCATCAACACTTGATGTTCCTTCTTGACTTCTACCTCTGCTGATTTCAGCATAGCAAATACTTCAGGAATGGTCTTTTCCATCCCCTGCATATTGAAGTTCATGACAAAGCTCTTGTAGCTCGGTGGAAGCGACTGAAGGATTCTTTCAATGACCGCGTCATCCGGGAGATTAACTCCCAGCTGAGTCAAGCGGTTATGTAACCCAGACATAGTGAGTATGTGCTCACTGGCAGAACTGTTTTCCTCCATCTTACAGCTGAAGAACTTGTCGGACACTTGATATCTCTCGACCCGGGCATGAGCTTGGAAAACCATTTTCAGCTCTTCGAAAATCTCATATGCTCCGTGTCTCTCAAAACATTTTTGGAGCCCCGGCTCTAAGCTGTAAAGCATGCTGCACTGAACGAGGGAGTAGTCATCGGTACGTGCCTGCCAAGCGTTCATAACGTCTTGTTCTGTAGGGAGAACAGGTGTGTCACCCAGCGGTGCTTGTAGGACATAATCTTTCTTGGCAGCTATGAGAGTGATCATCAGGTTCCGGACCCAGTCCGTGTAGTTGCTGCCATCGTCTTTCAGCTTGGTTTTCTCTAGGAACGCGTTGAAGTTGAGGACTACGTTGGCCATTTGATCTACAAGACATATTGTAAATATTTTAGACTAAGTTCATGATAATTAAGTTCATCTAATCAAATTATTCAATGAACTCCCACTTAGATAGACATCCCTCCTGTCATCTAAGTATAACATGATCCGAGTTAACTAGGCCATGTTCGATCATCACGTGAGACGGACTAGTCAACATCGGTGAACATCTTTATGTTGATCGTATCTTCTATACGACTCATGCTCGACCTTTCGGTCTTCTGTGTTCCGAGGCCATGTCTGTACATGCTAGGCTCGTCAAGTCAACCTAAGTGTTTGCATGTGTAAATCTGTCTTACACCCGTTGTATGTAAACGTTAGAATCTATCACACCCGATCATCACGTGGTGCTTCGAAACAACGAACTGTCGCAATGGTGCACAGTTAGGGGGAACACTTTCTTGAAATTATTATGAGGGATCATCTTATTTACTACCATCGTTCTAAGTAAACAAGATGCAAAAACATGATAAACATCACATGCAATCAAATAATAAAAGTGACATGATATGGCCAATATCACATAGCTCCTTTGATCTCCATCTTGGGGCTCCATGATCATCTTGTCACCGGCATGACACCATGATCTCCATCATCGTGCCTTCATGAAGTTGCTCGCCAACTATTACTTCTACTACTATGGCTAACGCGTTTAGCAATAAAGTAAAGTAATTTACATGGCGTTTCTCAATAACACGCAGGTCATACAAAAAATAAAGACAACTCCTATGGCTCCTGTCGGTTGTCATACTCATCGACATGCAAGTCGTGATTCCTATTACAATAGCATGAATAACTCATACATCACATATATATCATTCATCATTCATCACAACTTTGGCCATATCACATCACAAAACACATGCTGCAAAAAGAAATTAGACGTCCTCTAATTGTTGTTGCAAGTTTTACGTGGCTGCAATAGGGTTCTAGCAAGAACGTTTTCTTACCTACGTGAAAGCCACAACGTGATTTGTCAACTTCTATTTACCCATCATAAGGACCCTTTTCATCGAATCCGCTCCAACTAAAGTGGGAGAGACAGACACCCGCCAGACACCTTATGCAACTAGTGCATGTTAGTCGGTGGAACCGGTCTCACGTAAGCGTACGTGTAAGGTTGGTCCGGGCCGCTTCATCCCAGAATACCGTTGAAGCAAGATAAGACTAGTAGCGGCAAGAAAGTTGACAAATTCTACACCCACAACAAATTGTGTTCTACTCGCGCAAGAAGAACTACGCATAGACCTAGCTCATGATGCCACTGTTGGGGAATGTTGCAGAAAAACAAAAAAATTCCTACGGTTTCACCAAGATCCATCTATGAGTTCATCTAGCAACGAGTGATTGGATTGCATCTACATACCTTTGTAGATCACGCGCGGAAGCGTTCAAAGAACGGGGATGAGGAAGTCGTACACAACGTGATCCAAATCACCGGAGATCCTAGCGCCGAACGGACGGCACCTCCGTGTTCAACACACGTACGGTCAGCGTAACGTCTCCTTCTTCTTGATCTAGCAAGGGGGAAGGACAGGTTGAGGAAGATGGCTCCAGCAGCAGCATGACGGCATGGTGGTGGTGAAGCTGCAGTACTCCGTCAGGGCTTCACCAAGCACTATGGAGGAGGAGGGGGTGTTGGAGAGGGAGAGGGAGGCACCAAAGGCGTGGGGAAAGAGGCCCTCCCTCCCCCCACTATATATAGGGGGCCTGGGGAGGCGCCGGCCCTAGGAGATGAGATCTCCTAGGGGGGGCGGCGGCCAGGGCTGGAGTCGCCCCAAGGCAAGGTTGGGCGCCCCCCCACCCCTAGGGTTCCAACCCTAGGCGCATGGGGTGGGCCTAGGGGGGCGCACCAGCCCACTATGGGCTGGTTCCCCTCCCCACTTTGGCCCATGGGGCCCTCCGGGATGGGTGGCCCCACCCGGTGGTCCCGGTACAATACCGGTGACCCTGAAACTTGTCCCGATGGCCGAAATAGCACTTCCTATATATAATTCTTTACCTCCGGACCATTCCGAAACTCCTCGTGACGTTCGGGATCTCATCCGGGACTCCGACAACATTCGGGTTACTGCATATACATATCCCTACAACCCTAGCGTCACCGAACCTTAAGTGTGTAGACCCTACGGGTTCGGGAGACATGTAGACATGACCGAGATTGCTCTCCGGTCAATAACCAACAGCGGGATCTAGATACCCATGTTGGCTCCTACATGCTCCTCGATTATCTCATCGGATGAACCATGATGTCGAGGATTCAAGCAACCCCGTATACAATTCCCTTTGTCAATCGGTATGTTACTTGCCCGAGATTCGATCGTCGGTATCCCAATACCTCGTTCAATCTCGTTACTGGCAAGTCACTTTACTCGTACCGTAATGCATGATCCCATGACCAGACACTTGGTCGCTTTGAGCTCATAATGATGATGCATTACCGAGTGGGCCCAGTGATACCTCTCCGTCATACGGAGTGACAAATCCCAGTCTTGATCCGTGTCAACCCAACAGACACTTTCGGAGATACCCGCAGTATACCTTTATTGTCACCCAGTTACGTTGTGACGTTTGGTACACGCAAAGCACTCCTACGGTGTCGGGGAGTTACACGATCTCATGGTCTGAGGAAAGGATACTTGACATTGGAAAAAATCTAGCAAACGAACTATACGATCTTGTGCTATGTTTAGGATTGGGTCTTGTCCATCACATCATTCTCCCAATGATGTAATCTCGTTATCAATGACATCCAATGTCCATAGTCTGGAAACCATGACTATCTGTTGATCAACGGGCTAGTCAACTAGAGGCTTACTAGGGACATGTTGGTGTCTATTATTCACACATGTATTACGATTTCCGGATAACACAATTATAGCATGAATAAAGACAATTATCATGAACAAGGAAATATAATAATAATGCTTTTATTATTACCTCTAGGGCATATTTCCAACAGTCTGGCGTTACAAAAAACAGAGTTCGCGTGCGCAATGATTCACTCGGCGGGGTCGGCTCCAGGCGTTGGCGGAGTCGGCGTGCGCGGGCTCAGCGGTGTCGGAGCTGCTTCGGTGCTGGGCTGTGTCGGCGCGGCTTCAGCACTGCTGGACGGCGACGTAGAGGCGTCGTTTGGGATTGGCGTCCGGGTGGTCGTGGGCGTCGTGGGCGTCGTCGGCGTCGTCGGCGTTGCCGTCGGCAGCTCGTTCAGGATGAGGCCGCGCTGCACCAGGTACCACGCCTTGAGCTTCTCGTCGTTGCTCTGGAGCATGTCCGCCCCGCCCATCAGAAAAGCCATGTCGGTGTTCCTCTTCTTCGCGGCGACGTTCGTCCGGAGCAGGTCGAGTTTGATGGCGTTGTTCTTCATCAGCGACGACCACCGTGCCTCGGCCTTCTCTTCGCGCAGGACGGCCCGGGCCTGCGCGTCGGCGAGGCAATGCTCGATGGACTCCTGCACTCGCGCGGTTGCCGCATCGGCGTTTTTCCCCTTCTTCGCCAACTGGTGGTCGTCCGGCCGCCCCTCGGACGCGCCCGGTGTCGACGCGTCCGGCTTGTATGTCTCTTTGGCCTTGTCGAGGGCACGTCGGACTTCCGCCCACTTCTCGCACTTGTCAATGCGCTTGTAGACATGGAGGTTCTTGAAGTCGGCGTCTTGGTTGTCGCCCCGATACATGGCGAACATACGCAGCAGCTAATCCTCAACGCTGGCGCCGCTCTCCGGGCGAGCTGCGACCTCCTCGGCGATTCCATGCCATTTGTTGCACGCCAACTGGACACGGCCCCAATGGTTCGCCACCGCCTTGGAGCCGCGCCGCATGTAGACGCTTTTGAAGTAGGGGTCGACGAGCTTCCGTTCGTCGAACTCGGCCTTGATGCGGTCCCAGTACGTCTCCAAGCTTTGGTTCGCGCCGGTGGTCGGGTCGAGGCAGACGACTTTCCATGCTTCGGCGAGGCATTCCTCCTCCTTGGACGTCCACTTGATGCGCGGTTCGCCTGACCTGGCCGCCCGCTTCTTCTTCTTCTGGCGCCCCTTCGTCGGAACAGGAGCCGGCTCATCCTCCTCCTCCTCCTCCTCCTCCTCCTCCTCCTCGGGTTCCTGCGCGTCCTCACCATAGACATAGCCGAGCTCGGCCTCCATGTCGCCGCTGAGATCCACTACCTCGTCCTGGGTGGCGAACCCGGGAGAGGCGGCGGCCGCGGTCGATCCTGTCGCAATGATGTCGTCCATGTCGGCTCCCGTGTCGTTGGTGTCGCCGAGGTGCGAGAAGGGCAGAGGTCCACGGTAGAGATGGGGCGTCGGTGTGGACGCGTAGGAGGCGGGCGGCGAGTAGTTGTATGGAGGGTACTGCACACCGACGAAGGCGGGCGAGGGCGTGCGCGTAGCGGGGTGACCATGAGGGAAGGTCACGTTCGGGTTGAACCCACCGTGCGCGCCGCCGTCGGCGTAGCCGGGCGACGATGAACCCCATGGAGATCTGGCGCCTTGCTGTCCCCAGGGCGCGTACTGGGCGTGGCTGACGACGGGTGGATTCATCCCCGCCTGGTCGACCGATGAGGAAGACGCCGCCAAGCGCGCCGCGTTGTCGCGGGCCTTCTTGGCGATGGCCCTGTTCCGCCTGTCGGCGGTGACTGCTTCGTGCCGCTGAACTTCCACCCTCCACTCGGTGTTCGACAGGCCCGGCGGCTTCGATGGCGGCGCCCTCGGCTTCCTCTGCTTCGGCTGGACCACGGCGCCAGTCGCGTTTGCCGCCGCGCGCGACATGGTGTACTTCTTCGGCGGCATGGCGGTGACTGGAAGGCGAGCGGGAGGGGGTTTGGCGGGAGAAAGGGGGAGAATGGCGGGAGGAAGGCGAGCGAGCGGGAGAGATGCGAGGGAAAAGCGTCAACAAACGGCGGGAAAAGGCCCTCGGGTCGCCTCCAGGGCGGGCCCACGCGCCTTTTTCGCTTGCTCCGGCTCCCCAAGCGCCCCCCAGGGCGCTGGGTTCGGCCTGGGTCCGCCGGCACCAGTTTTGGCCCGAGCCGGCGAAAAACGGCCTTCTGGGGGCGCGACTGGGGCCTTTTTTTGGCGCCGGCGCGGCAAAATCGCGTGGGGAGGCCCTGTTGGGGGCGCGGCTGGAGATGCCCTAACTTGATATGGTACTTGACAATCTACACAGCAATATTTATGTCAAAAATAGAAGTCAGAACTGGAGAACAAAATAAAATACACATGATAGTACAATCTGTACCTTAAAATTCGCCAAAGAGGAGTTATGAAGGCCACATGACTGGCTCCCACTGTCCCAATAGCAAATCAAGGTGGTTCTAAGCTTTTTTTATGGAAACAAAAAGCATAGGACTTTTATTCCGTTGATTTCTTTTTTCGTATGATCGACTAGAAAAATATAAAATAAGTGTATCAAACACTAAAATACAAAATAAGCGTATCATCTGCAAGCAAGTGTTGTTTACTATTGTCAGTGCTTTGAGATGAACTATAAACACTCAGTTTCATGTGTCTGTGCGGTGGATATTGTTTCATAGTCATGCCATTTTTTTGGCTGATTTATGTCCTCTAGTGCTGCAGTACTTGGGAGTTCCGTGATGTGTATTTTGTTGCTTTGTCACTTATAGGTTAACTTGATTACATTTTCAGTTCACACACATTCCTTTGGATTAATTTTAAGCAACCCAATGTTTATTCTTGTTTTATAGTACATACTTTGTATTCTCTTTTATAGTTACAACACATTGCTTTGTCCTCTACTGCTGCAGTACTTGCAAGATTTAAGAATTTTTGATATGTAATTAATATTTTTATGTTTGTTCTAAGTCTCTTATTTCTACAATCTATTCATATATACAAATCTGTAGTGTTGTAACTATGTGTATGATTAGGTCCCATGCTACTTGTTGCCACTTGTTGTTTCTTTTCACATGTTTAATTAAATTTGTTGCACTGTGCACCCTGGGAGTGAAAAAATATAGAACGTAATAACATGTACTCCCTCCATAAAGAAATATAAGAGCGTTTAGATAACTAAAGTAGTAGTGATCTAAACACTCTTATATTTCTTTACGGAGGGAGTACTAAGCCACTTCTAGTTTACCTACTTGCTATAATATTTTATGAAGTGACAAAATTTTCATCATCTGGCAGCTATTGATTTATGGGAGCATTTTCAGCAACAAAGGCGTGTTTTGACGACTTCGGTATGGACGGCCGGATCTGTGGCTAGAAAAGTGGATTGATGGAGGCGGTGTTGGCTGTACAGTAGCATAGTGTTCTCCAAAACATGCTTGTAAACTTAATTTTTTTTGGGTATTTTCTTTTTGGTCCTGTAGTGGTGTATTTTTGGTTGTGTTTGTGTAATTTTCTTTTTTAGTGACATGAGCATGTATTTTCTGTAAAATACTTATTGGCTTAAAGTTTCAATGGACGCAGAGAAATGAGAGATGAGCTAATTTTCTGGACTGAAATTAATGGGCCTTAGATGAAATTAATGCACTTATATTCTAATTGGCTTGATTACTATATGGGCCACTACTCTTACATCTAGCTGAAATTTAGTGGGCCAAAATTTAAATGGGCTGAGCATTACATGGGCCGCCATGTCAGATCCATGCCACATGTTGACGTGGCAGACAAGTTAACGATGTTATGAGCATGTCCGTTAAGTTCCATCCATGGCAGACAAGATCCGTCATGGAGTGTACAGTGATTAAATTATGACGCGATATACATGACAGATTTTAAGTCCGTCATGCATGCCCTACCACGACAGTTTTGTGAAGGTCTGTGACGGATTGATTCCGTCATGTATTAACAGGATTCTTGTAGTGCAATGATGTATAAGGTTGGATATTGTTCTCGAAGACTGACATTGCCTAGCCAGATGTCTTTCTAGAAACGAATCTCTGACCTGTCCTTTATCACGAAAGACCCAAAAGCAAAAGAGATGTTTCTTTGCCGCCATTAGACCAGCCCAAAAATGAGAGCCTTCAGGTTTCCAATATACCTGAGACACCACTTTTTGGCCTAAATATTTGTTGCGTAGCATGGTTTGTAACTGAGTCAGCTCCTCTGTTGAGCGACATGTACTATGATTAAGTCAGGGAAGGTGCGTTTTGGTTGATTAAGTCAGGGAAGACTAATTCTTTTTAATGTAACTAATGTCCTTTTACAAATTACGATCAATGCAATTAACATGTTTCCAAATTATTCATGACGTGATGATACATCGGTGAAGCAGCGTGTGACGTTGCATATAGGTTGCTCGATTGCTCGGATCATCTGGATTCACCAAGCTCATGCTTTTAAAAGTAGTATAGTCCCTCCGTCCCAAAATTCTTGTCTGTACCCGGAGGGAGTAGTAGATAGTAGATAGTAGATAAGCCCAAAAAAAATGTCAAATGCAATACATTTTTTTCTCAGTTCATATTGAAGCAACGAATAATCTTAATTTTTTCTGGGGTATCTTAATTTGATTTTACCTATGACTGATGATCTATTTCGTTGTCTATCAAGAAACAATAAGGATTAGAAGTCACACATGTGTGTGTTGCTAGCAATCAGTTAATGAATTGACTCATTGCCGTGTGATCACGCTTGGGCAGCACCACTGTTGTAAAAACAGTGTGTGTATAGTATGAAGGTCTGCCGGGTGACATTCTATTAGTCTTCTCTCTCCAGTGAATTTTGAGTTTTCTGGAATTCCAAAATTTGTTGAAGTCCAAAGTTTTCGAAAATTTCAAATTTTCATAGAATTGAAAATTTTCTGGGCATGCAATTTGTTTAAGTTGGATTTTTAAAAAAATTAGCCATAGTTCAAACTTCCAAAAGTTTGGAAAATTGGAAGTTTTAAATCCCATAAAAATTACTTGGGCTTGTTATATTTCTCAAAATAGATAATATACTTTGTGAAAGTTACCAAAAAGAGAACTTTTACTTGTAGCATATACTTTCTACAAAGGGAAAACACTAGTTTGAAAGTGAACACCGTGGAGTCATCTGACCGTGACACAAGGGCAGTGGCGTGGCACACTAGACACAGATTCACAGGCCTAGGTCACCAAAGGACTATATTAGCCTGTTGGGGTGTGTTTGATTCGAGAGCAAAGTGTAATAAAATGTCATGCATCCATTCCATTATAATGGGTCGGTTCAATCTTGTATTCGGTATGAATAATTCGAAGGATGACTATTACATAGGCTTGCTAGCTAGCTAGAGACCGCTGCCTTCCTCCCGTTTTTTCGTTTTATATATTCTTTGGGGTGTGTGACTAAAAGAAACTAGTTACAGAGAGAGGGGTGATGTCATATCGACATATGGTACTTGTAATCTTCTTGATGACCATCCTCGTATTAATGTCTTGTTGTGTGTACATCCATCTTGCACTTGCACTAACTTCTTGATGACAATCGCCACTTAATGTTGGCA
>NC_041382.1:756865416-756902220 GCF_002162155.2 Triticum dicoccoides
CTATGGGCCGGCCGATTTCGGGATTTCACCCCCAACCGGTTTTGGGAAGGTTCTATATCCCTCCCTGAACCGGGTTTTTCTGTTTTTTATATATTTTTTCTTTCGGTTTTACCTTTCTTCTACATTTTTCATTTTCTTCTTTGATCCTTTTTCTGTTTTCTTTTTCTTTTGTTTTTTATTTTGTTTTCTATTTTACTGTTTTCATTTTTAATCTTATTTTTAAACTGGCGAAAATCTTTAAATTCATGATTTTTTTTAAAAATTGAGAACTTTTTTTTTAAAATGATGAACAAAGTCATCACCTGGTGCCATGTAATAGTTGATGAAAATGGATTTCCCTTCGCACACGCACACATGCATGCCTCCCAACGCTCGGCCACAAAACAATCCCGCTGCACTCCCTATGCCATGCAGCCAATCCGCGCCATGCACTCCAACCCACCCTCCCACAACTACCTCGTACGACAGCTCGGCTGTATCTACCTCTCGATACGCTCCACCAATAACCTCCACAGCCGACGCACCTACCCCGGGCTCCTCTGCGCCCTCCTCGTGCTCACCCGCCCGATCTCCACCTAGCCCGCCCACTACCGCCGCGCCACACCCAACCACTACCACCCGACTTCCGTGCCCAACCAATCGACGCCACCCCTCTCGTGCGTCCGCTTGGCCTCGCCCACTGCACCTGACCCCGACGCGCCCCCCTCGCCACCTGGCCGCCCTCTGCCACCTCGTGTGGTTCCAGCGGTCCCACCAAAAAATCTTCACCACATGCACACTCGTGCCAAAAGCGGATTCCTTCAGCCTAAAAGCCTTTTTAGCCTCTCCGTTACCAATGGCCCCGTCTCTCCAATCCCCTCTTCCTACAAATAGGCACTTAAGGATCCAAATTGGTAAAACACTATGCTCGAGGAATATACTGCTTTGTTACAGAACAATACATGGTCGTTGGTGTCCCCCCTGCAGGTATCAATCTGGTGACGGGCAAGTGGATCTTCAGGCATAAGTTGAACCCCGATGGCTCTCTCGCACGGTACAAGGCTTGCTGGGTTCTGCATGGCTTCATGCAGCAGCCCGGTGTCGACTTCACGGAGACCTTCAGTCCTGTCGTCAAGCCGGCGATTATCTGCGTCGTCCTCAGCCTCGCCGTCTCCTCTAGCCCATCCATCAGCTGCACGTTGTCCGGCTTCGTTGACGCCTCTCGACGACCCCACGTTTGTCAGCTACATCCCTCGCTTTACGGGCTTAAACAGGCCCCCCGCGCTTGGTTCCTCCGCTTCACCACCTACCTCGCCCGCCTCGGCTTTCCTGCTTCCAAAAGCGACACATCCCTGTTCATCCTTCATCGCGATGGTGCCATCGCCTACCTTCTCCTGTACGTCGATGATATCATTTTGACAGCTAGTACCGCTGCACTACTCCGCCGCATTATCGCACAGCTCCATCGCGAGTTTTCTATGACTGATCTCAGCGAGCTCCACAACTTCTTAGGCATCAATGTCACTCGCAGTACACACGGGTTGTTTCTCTCACAGCACTAGTGCGCCTTAGAGGTTCTTGAGCGCGCCCACATGAGCAACTGCAAACCCGCCACCACACCCATTGACACTCGCTCCAAGCTCTCAGCTTCTGACGGACCTCCTGTCTCTGACCCGTCTCACTATCGTAGCTTAGCCGGAGCTCTCCAATACCTCACCCTCACTCGTCCGGACATCGCCTACGCTGTTCAGCACGTCTGTCTATTCATGCATGACCTGCGAGAGCCACACTGCACCATCCTCAAGCGGATCCTACGATATATCTGCGGCACCTCGCAGCTCGGCCTTCATCTTTGGCGCTCCTCAGACCACAGGTTGATTGCGTACTCGGATGCTGACTGAGCCAGCTGTCCCGACACACGCAAGTCTACGTCAAGCTTCTGTATCTACATCGGCGACAACCTCGTCTCGTGGTCCTCAAAGCGCCAGCCGACCGTCTCGCGCTCCAGCGCTGAGGCGGAGTACAGGGCCGTCGCCAACGCCGTGGCTGAGGCGTGTTGGCTCCGGCAGCTACTCCAAGAGCTCCAGCGGCCCCCGTCTGCAGAGACGGTTGTCTACTGCGACTATGTGAGCGTGATGTACCTCTCCACCAACCCTGTGCAGCACCAACGGACGAAGCACATCGAGATCGACCTTCACTTCGTTCGCGAGCGTGTCTCCTTCGGCTACGTTCGGGTCCTCCACGTGCCCTCTACGTCACAGTTCGCCGACATCTTCACGAAGGGGCTCCCGACGACCATCTTCCTCGACTTCCGGTCCAGCCTCAACGTCCTCGACAATCCCGTTGCGATTGCGGGGGGCTGTTGGAAGATGCCCGTTGCTTGTATAACAGAGGGACCGAGTCCCATGTCTCGTACCTGATCCACTACCGCATGCCATGCCCCATGACTTGGTGCACGTTGTGCATGCCCGTACATAGCTGTGTTTGTTATCATGTATTCTGTATATTTACCCCTTTGTGGGCTGATGAAGAGATGTGTTCCATTCTATTATTCTTCTAAGTTATATGCAAAATTTTGCTCCCTGCAAAAATGATAACAATATGAAATATGTTGCACATCGGTTCATAGTTAGTGTGCGCAGATAACATCAACATTTGGAAACTGTAGAAAGTGGTTTATTTCACAATAGTCCAAGAAATGTACAGACATGCACTTATAGAAAAGCAACTCAACCAAACTCATCATTACTTACAACCAGCCACATTAACTTTCAATCAGCTTGAACTTACAATACCCATTTTGCTTGATCAACAATAACAAGAGACACATGCATGGGAGATAGATAACAAGAGCCACAGTCAATCACTAAATTGTTTTGTCACCATTCTCCAAAATCAAACAGATGCAAGTATCATGACACATAAATGCCGCTTAATACAAGTTAATGAACCATTTCTGTAGCAAACAAAATTAGTAAAGACCCGCAAAAAAACAAAATTAGTAAAGAATAATTGTCAGAAAATCAAGTGTCATTCACAAAAAGGTGAGAAGTGATGGGTACTTGCATCATTGTGTAACAGCAACAATTAACTAAAGAAGATGTTTGAAAAGAGAAGATACGAGTCATGCCGGGTCCTATATATACAAACTCATGGCAATGTAGGTTGAAGAAACGTGTGTGGTAGGTGAAGCGTAGAATATAGAGTAGGCGGGAACACGAGCTAGGCATGCAGGTAGTACGTAGTTGGTCATACTCAAACACCTAAATAGATATATAATAAAATAGACTGAAGATGTTAAGACCTTTTCAAGCGTTCTCATAGCATAGCAGCCATTGGCTCCTGGTTCAATATCGACGCGGTCAATCTAGGCTCCAAGGAGACATAGTTGACTATCATAACTTACAAACCTTGTAGAAGTAGATCCAAAGGTCAAGCCGCGTATAAACTCTTACTCTAAAAACAGTTGTAACATCCTCTATTGAAATCGTCAGGTTTGATTTATGAATTCCACGTCACAAATTTCAACTGAAAAGGTAAAAGTCCAATGTTAAAACCAAGAAGTAGAGCTTTCAGCCCGTGGATTAAGCCGAAAAATAACCGATATTGCATCATCTGGAATTGCAAAATAACAGGTCAAATATTGAATGATATATTATATTAAAATAAATTTTATCTAATAAAAAGATTGATATACCATTAATGCGCCAATGAGGACTACTTTTGATTATTGTGAAGAAAATTTTCTTGAAGGATAAGTACACGGGAGACGGAGACGGGACATGCGCACCAACCTTTGGACAGAAGTCTCTGGTCTATTTGGACTATTTGTCGTACATGCCCATAGCATCTTTATGCTAGGTAAGAACATCTACAGCCGGACACTCTAAACCGACAAGTGAGAGGTCATACGTCCGAGCGGACGGTCCGGTCAGTGAGCGGTCAAAAAAAAAAAACCTGACCCAGACGGATGTCTCAAATAGGCCTGAAACATCCGAGCGCATCCGCCATGCCGGACTGACGACCGGGTCCGACACGGAATCGCCCGAAACCCAATAGCTCAACGGGCTTTTCCTCCGTTGAGGGTGCGACCGCCGTGTGGCGCCGCTTCGGCTCGGCGCCCGAGGCCAGAGTCCGGCTATTTGAGCCGGCCGACGTCCCCAACTCTAGCCACAACCTTTTATGCCCTCTCCGTTGTTCCAGTCGGAGCACATTTGTCTCCTTGTCCATCTCCCTCTTCCCTCGTCGTCTGCCCTGGCCCGATAAAAGAAGACGACCTATGCTATGCTCACGCCGGAGCGTCGCTTCTGGATCAAAGAGGAGATCTGGGCGAGGCATGCTGCCCACATCGTAGCTGGCCTGCCTCCGGACTCGCTAGAGCCGGAGGAGGAGGAGTAGCAGGACAAGGAGGAGGAAGAGGAGCAGCATCTGGTTCCAATGGAGGTGGCAGATCCGGAGGTGAAATGTTGCGCCGCACCGCGTGGGCCGTGACCTATCTATCCCGGGATGGATCACTTTTACCCAATGCCGCATATATTTTATAGTTCTGAACGATGGGGCTTGGAGTGGGGAAATTTTGTTCTGTCAAAGCATCGATAGTCATCGTTCTCCATCTAGAAGAACATAACAAGGAAGAATTCGGTCCTGAAAAAGCACCCATCACCCACTTCCATGGCTCTCTTTCCCTCGACGACGGTGACTGTCCCTTGCAACACTAGAAACAGGAACATGTATGGCACTCCACGAGCAAAGGACATGATGTTTTGGCCAGACGATTTTGATCAAGTATGTTCGGGGCGGGGGCCATCCTAATTGTTGTTCACCATTTGTGGCAGCTGGTTCTTTGGGACAATTCATTTACAATCGGGGCAGACTAATTGCATGTCTAATCTATGTGTATATCTTTCTGTAATACAAGTTTAAGTTACGAAAGTCTGGGCTCTTACGTTTAGAACGAACGTGTTTCAGGACAAATGTTGCATAAGACCAAAAGAATCATTTTCAACTAATCCTCCCAAATGGATCAGTAAAACGCAAAGCCCAAATACGTCGAACATACACATAATTACTTGGCTATACACACAGATAATTGCTAGTAATAATTTGTTAACTAAACATAAATTACACATGTACCTGCGAATGTGGAGATGCACTCAAGCCATGAGGCCGACAACGGAAAGCAAAATGGTGAGGCCAAACCCGGTGGCCTCTACATTGGTGGTAGTGGAGACAGGTGTCGGCGGGGGCGCGTTGGTTGCACTTGGGCCGCTGGCCGGGGCGGGTGACGTAGAGGAGGAGCTAGGCATGACATCAATCTTAACCTTCATGCCGCCCGCACAATGACCAGGGAAACCGCAGATGAAGTAGCGGGTGCCGGTGGCGGTGAGGGTGACAACATCATTCCCGGAGTTGAGGGTGGTGACGGGGCTGGCGGTGCTAGAAGAGTCGTAGTCTGCCTTGCTGACTTCGAGGACGTCGTGTGCCTGAGGGGAGTACTTGAAGACGATCTGGTCGTTGGTTTGGAAGTTCCCAGAGGACGCCCAAGTGTTGTAGTTGTTGGAAATATGAGCAATTTACCAAATAATTTTATTAACAGAAATACTAGATAAAGCATGACTAATATAGTAGGGATAAAACAAGTCGTACGTTCTGACAGAGAGAAGGTAAATAGCTGCTGCATATATGAACCGTAGCCTATCATATCTAAAGCAGACAGTATAGCAAGTAGCATATATGAAGTAGAACCTATCATGTGTAGGACAAGGACTAGAACAAGGAACTGCGGCAGAACCTTTAACAGGAAAGACAAGAACACGTACGGGACAACAGCAGCAGAAGCGCTGGACTTGGGGTCGGTGTCCTCGCCTGCCATGTCGTCGAGGAGGTCGTGGACGTCGGGGAAGTAGTCGTCGGCGACCGGATCGTCCGTGATGAAGCAGCCAGTAGTCACGCTGAGCGCTCCCCAAAAACCTTATCACCCTTCTCCCGTACAGGACTCAAAAGGTGCGGTTTCAGAGGCCTACTGTCCCGACCTGCGGTGCACGCCGCAAGACGGGATGGGGAAGAACGTAGCAGCAGCGCAGTGGTCGAAACTTTGTGGCGAGAGGAAGAGGAGCTTCTGTTGTATCTTTCTGGAGAGGAGCGACCTCTCTTATATAGGCACAGGAGAAGGACGCGAAGAGGCTGCGGCAGGAGGTGAAGCAACAAAGGGAGACGAAGCGAACAGGCAGCGGCCGAAGAGGCGCGCCGTTCGAATTCAGTGTCCACTACAGAAAATGTTTCAACTCCCACGTGACCTTTCGTATACCCGTCGTGCGTGGCAAAAATTTAAATATCGGCTCGGCTCATTCCCGCAACCCGCGGCGCAGCGCGCCGAGGCGTGGCAAGGCGGGCGGCGGAGGAGGAGCGCGCGTGCATATCCCTCTTGTTCTCATGCTCGTACAAATAGGGAAAGAACCTCCCTTATAAGGAGGTCCAACTCCCATTAAACTAGCAATGTGGGACTAAACTTTAGTAGTATCTCTTGCCTTGCACAAATGGGCTAAGTGGGCCTCTAAGATTTATTAGGAATTTCTGAAATAGTTATTGGGCTGCCCAAAATAGACTAAATTCCAGCAGTAGTTGGTGTTGAGGTCCCATGCGCCGCTCGGCTCGCCCACGTTGTAGATTGCCGCTGACGCGGTGCTCAGGACGGCCATCGCAGCCACGGCGAGGAGAATGGTTCTCCTGGCAGCCATTGCGGTTGGAACTGAAAAGAGAGCTACCAGAGGAGATTATAACTTGTAAGAACATGAGGTAGACTATCACGATCCACATAGCTTCTTTTTTTTAGGGGATCCACATAGCTTCTGACGTACATCCAATTGTCCAAAGCATTATTTTGACAAAGCTTTTTTTATTAGTGGATTTGACATATTAAAGAGACCCTAAAATTTTGTTGTTGGAATGATTTAATTACATGTACACCCGCAAAAAGTACAAATGATACAGCTGGTCACTATAATGTTATCCTATATACCTAAGTTAATAGAGCTAAACTAGCCATTAGTACTACTCTACATAGAAAATTGGGGGTCCTACTGATTTGGAGGCCCGGTGCAGCTGAACACTCTGCACAGGTGCATGGTACGGGTGGCCAGTTGCGTGCCTTGATTTGAATCGCAGACACTACACACCAGTGTAGAATCTTGAATTTCTAAAAAAGAGTGCAAAAAAAGCACAGTGATCGCCGTCAACTACAATAATATCTACGGTCAATAATAGTTGCTCGTGCTTGATAAGAAATATATATACGTTTTGCTATATAGAGACCTTTACGGACGGTTTCAAATTGTGGACTGATTCTAATAGCAAGATGAGTATTTTCAAAATCAATGTGTTTGCTTTTTAAATGACACGTTAAAGTATCTCGTAATGAAATTTTACACATGCGTAAAATACATCTTTGCATGCGTGTCAATTTTTTCCCTTTTTTTGCCACTTCAAAATTTATTTTCGATTTTTTCGAGAATATAGATGATATAGAGCCTGTGATCCAATACAAATTTCTACTGTTGCTGCCAAGATAAATATGAACTTTCATTTTAGATAAAATTTAGTTGAATTGCAGGCTGAAAACTACATTTTAGCAGTTTTAAATATGCTAATTGTATGTTTCCAACACTAGTATCAAAAGTAGTCCTTGTCGCCATGATATATCTAGGTTTTCCATGAACAATCACCGAAGGAGAGGATCCCCATGTGAATGAATTACTCAAATCACCGCAAAGTGCTGAAATTTTAATTACAAGTTTGCGTGTGAGGAGAGATATTCTATTGCTCATTATTTTTGAGATAGCTCACTAGTCATGCCAAATGGTAGGAGAGATTTTGCCGCCAAGACAAGGCGGATATTTGTAAAATTTAATTCAGTTTAATAATACATCGCACAATGTATTATTTCACTCGATGATGTTATTCTGCAGTCCAGGATGATGCACCGTGGGACAATTGTACGGTTCAACATGCATTTTACAATTCCTATCATGTTTTTTGCCTGGATGTAATTTAAAACATGTTAACTTAACTGTATACTGTATGAAAGCTTTACTTCTTGATTTGAATATTGGAATTTGTTCTTCGTTGGCCTTTTAAGTTGGAGGTTGTGACTTTTTTTGTCGCTGAAACTTGAAAGGTGTAAGTGAAGGTGTAAAACAAATCATTAAAGGCTGCAATATAATTAGTTCTCATGTAAAATTCACATAACTACTTGACTATACACACAGATAGTTGCTAGTAATAAGTACATCTCTATACAATAACATACACATGTGTGTGCGACTGCCGAGATGCACTCAAGCCATGAGACCGGCAATGGCAAGCAAAACAGCGAGGCCAAACCCCATGGCCTCCACATTGGTTGCAGCGGAGACAGGTGTTGGTGGGGCAGCGTTGCTTGCATTTGGACCGCTGGCCGGGGCGGGTGACGAAGAGGAGGAGCCTGGCATGACATTGATCTTGACCTTCATGCCGCCCGCACAATGGCCAGGGAAACCGCAAATGAAGTAGCGGGTGCCGATGGCGGTGAGGGTGACAACATCATTCCTGGAGTTGAGGGTGGTGACGGGGCTGGCGGTGCTGCAGGAGTCGTAGTCTGCCTTGCTGACCTCGAGTACGTCGTGTGCCTGAGGGGAGTACTTGAAGACGATCTGATCGCTGGTTTGGAAGTTCCTAGAGGACGCCCAAGTGTCGTAGTTGGTGCTGAGATCCCATGCGCCGCCCGGCTCGCCCACATTGTAGATTGCTGCAGATGCGGTGCTCAGGATGGTCATCGCGGCAACGGTGAGAAGAATGGTTCTCATGGCAGCCATTGAGGTTTGAACTGCAAAGAGATATAGCAGAGGAGATTATAGTTGAGGTGTTGTTGTGTTGGTCTTTGAGCGGAGATTGTGTTTGCTTCCCATGGTGGCTGTGTCGGGTCCTATATATACACCAGTACACTACAGGCTATGCCCTGGTGGGTTGAAGAAACGTGTGTAGTAGGTGGAAGCCTAGGAAGGCATGCAGCTGGTACGTACTTGGTCATACTCAGACACGTAGGAGTATATAAGGCCAACTCCACCGCGTGACCCCAAACGGACGTCCTGATTGGCCGGATTTTGTCCCTTTAGGGCGCCGATGAGTTCGCCCGTATCCGGCTTTGTCTGATGGGTCATGCGTGCGTCCACCACGCGGCCGCACCCAAAATCGTGTCCGGGGTGGACCTGAATAAAAAAAATTAAAAAACTAGAATGAAATAACTAAAAAAGTAAATAAACGCATTTAAAAAAAACATAAAACATATATAGGGGTCGGCCACAAAACGGCCCAGTTTCCACGGCCACTTAAAAGGCCCAGTTTCATAATTAACATATAAAATAAAATAAAATAAACGCCTCCTGCGCGCTCCTGCCGCGCCCGTCGGTGCCGTGGCCGTCGCCGTCTTCACTGGCCGCCGGTGTCGACGTCGTCGCTGACGAGGTCGACGTAGGCCGGCGGCGTCCACAGGTGGGCCGGCGGTGCGTGATAGACGGGGGCGGGCTGGACGGCCGGAGATGCCTACACCATCTCCTCCCGTGGCGACGCCTCCCGCTCCGGTGACCGCGGCGGAGTGGGGCACCAGTTCACGCCCACGCCGGCGGCCATCTCCGGAGCAGTGCAGGACCAGCCTCACCCTTGGCCCAGCAGCTGCTGGAACGCGGCCACCGGCTCCTCCTCCTCGGGGATGGCTACCTCGCCGGTAGCGGAGCGGGCCGTCATCTCCTCCAGGCCCTCCCATTGCTGCTCATCGTGCGTGTACATGGAGTCCTCCATGACACGCGCCATGAGACGGGCCTCCTCCTTGTCCGTCATGCGAGGAGGTGGTGGTGGCGATGGAGATGGCGAAGGCGACGGCGTGGGCGTGACGCCGCGCACCCGCCTACGCCCGCGCTCCTGGGGAGCAGGCGCTGCGCGCTCCTGTCGTGGCCGCCGCGGCCCCGTCGAGGTGCCGGCGAAGAAGGTCGCGCACCGGTGTCGTGCTCATCACGAAACCAGGTGTCCCAGAGCCCGGAGTCGGGGGCGTACCTGGGGTCGTAGAAGAGGTCGTCGGGGAGGAGGCGGCGGCGGCGCTCGATCTCCTTCTCGCTCGCACGGCCGCTCGTCGGGACCGGCGGGATCGGGACCCAGTCGGCGGAGAGATGCCAGTTATTGGGGAGATGGACGTCGCTCCAGGGGAGCGGCGTCCTCGTCTTCCAATAACGGCGGCACACCGACAAGCAGACGTAATGCCGGTCGCGGTCGCCGGCGGAAGTGGGCGCGATGGAGAAGGCGGGCGGCGCGGGGGCTCGGCGTGGTGGCGATGGCGAGCCGCGGCTGCGTCCCGACGAGGAACCAGCCTCGCGGTTGTGCTTGCCTTTGCGGCCGGACTTCCAGAGGCCCATTGCTGCGGGCGGCCGGCCGGGGAGGTGTTGGCTAGGGTTTTGGGACTGGGGCTGTCGGGTTTCGAGGAGGCCGCGGGGTGGTGTGGGGCAGTGTGGACGACGACCCGTCCACGCTTCCCACTTAAAGAAGGACGGCGACCGTTCGACGTGCAGATGACAGGTGGGGCCGCCCGCTCGTGTGCATTGATGTGGGCGGGTGGAAGGTAGGTGGCCGCCTGCCACGCGGCCCCGACGCAGACGAGACGCACGTCCGTTTGGTGTCCGTCGCGACCCAAACCCGGTGCAAATTTGCGCTCGAAATGGATCAGCCCGGACACAAAACGGATAAGATGAATCCGGGCCGTCGCGCGCTGGGCCGCCTCCTTTATCCATTTTACCCCAAACGAACGGGGTCGGACAGGATAGGGTCGCGCGGTGGAGTTGGCCTAAGATAATCATCGATTGACTGAACATCTGAAGACCGGGCTGTGTTGTTGGCCTGCTGACCTTTCACGCGTTTCCTTTTCTTTTCCTCCAGTATCGACGCGGTTTACAAGACATAAAGTAGACTACCACAATCCACATACCTTGTGACGTAGATCCAAGTGCCCAGCTGCATTTCAACTCCCTCTAAAAAAAGCCTTTAACTTCCTCTGTTAAAATTGTCAGCTTTCAACCACCTGATTTCCAGCTGGATCACAAATTCACAACTAATTAAAATTGCAGCTTTCAAATTTCAAGAAACAAAAATCACAACTCTCCTAAAAGCAGAATATATTTATGGCAAAGAAGTCTGACATTAAACTCAAGAAGTAATGCTTTTGTATCACACATTTATGAAATTTGAAATTGGTAAAATGGTGTATTCAGCCCGCGAAAATTCAGCGGATCAAATGACTCACTTTGCATCATCCTAGACTGTAAAAAAAGGTTTAGATAATGAATAAGAATATGTTAAAATACAACCGGGTTCCCTTGCCCGACCAACCGTACAACACTACAGTAAGTGTGCATGTGCAACGCACGACCTCCACTACTAATCAATAAGACTTTCCTCTCTCTCGTACAACACTAGCGTAAGACTTTCCTCTCTCTTGCCCGTGCCGCTCTCGTGGGCGGCAGGGCGAACCCTAGCCGCCGCCGGCCAACGACCCTCCCCCAACCCTTCCTCCCACCAGCCGCCACCGGAGTGCGCCGTCGGGCGAAGCCCGGCTGGCGTGGGTGGCGGAGGGGCCTTCTTCCCCTTCTCCCATGGCTTCCGACGGCGCGGGACGCAGGGCCGCGGTGAGGAGCGCGACGTTTGCGCGGGACGACGCGACGGCGACCTGGGCGGCGTGCCGGTGGCACGCCATGCGGCGGAGCGGCGACGGCTGCGTGGTTCTGGAGGCGCGGGCTTGGGCGTGGGGCGGGCGAGGTGGCTGGCTGCTTCGAGGCTTCCTCATCAGATCCCGACGACAAGGGTCGCGGGCCGCGGCGGCGCGGGCTGGGGGCGGTGTCCGGCTAGGGTGGGCCGACCTCTAGCGTGGTGAGGCGTGCCGGCTGGTGCGCTGGAGGCTGTAGATCTGGTGGTGGCTGCGGCATCGCCCGTGCGGTCGATGCGGGTGGTGGTGGCAGTGGTCTTCGGGAGGGGGCGGCGGCGATTGTCGGCCAAATCAGCTGGGATCTGGCCCATGGCCGTCGGTGGGCGGTTTGGGGCTGTCCCTCGGAGTCTCGGTGGGGATATGGGCTGCCGCGGCGTGGTGGTGGCTCATGGCCGTGGTCTGGATCGTGTCACGGCGGCGGCTGGTCATCTCCGGCGTCGGCGGTCCGTGGGTGGCCTGGGTTGGCCTTCGATGCCTCTTCTCATTGCCCGGCGCTATCTTCGTCGAAGGGGTGGTTCTTTCCCGGCTACGGTCCATCGCCCGTCTCGCGCCCGGGGCTGCAGGACGGAGCTCGTCTCGCGCCCGGCAGCAGGATGAGCTCGTCTCACGCCCGGCAGCAGGACCGCTCTTGTCTCACGCACGACAGCAGGACCGAGCTCGTCTCGCACCCGGCAGCAGGACCAAGCTCGTCTCGCGCCCGGTGCCGCAGGACGGGTCGATGGAGGCTTCTTTGGCCGGCCTATTGGGTCTCGGCGTTGGGGGACCCCTAGGTTGGTTGGGGTAGCGATGGGACACGGGGGAGGTGGTGTCTAGGTCTTGGATGCCAGGGCGGCGGCCCTGGGGATGGTTGCCCGATGCTCAGGGGCAGAGCTCGTGGCTCGGTGCTGCCCAGTGACCATGGCCGTGTGGGCGGCGTGGTTGCGGGGGTGTGGCATTCGGTGGCGGTGAGTGTTGGCCGGGGTGAAAACCTGTTCTATCTTCGGACGGTCCGGCGGCGGCGAAGCTCGTTACCTTCTTGAGGGCGTCGTCGCGGCTCTCATTGCCCGTCGTGTCGCTCTAGGGAAACTCTGACCCTCGGGTCGGGCGGTGGCGGCACTCCGGTGTCGTATCCTTCCTGAAGGCATCGCCTTGGAGCCCACGGTTCATCATATGCGGCTTCATCTCTTCGCGGTGGCGTGTTCACGGTCGAGGACCCCGGCTGCTCTTGTGTGCTTAGGGTGGTGTTGTTGCGCTCAGCGCCTTGTATCTTGTCTTGGGTGTGTGCGTGTGTTGTGGGGGTGTGTTTGTATCGGGTTGCTGTTGGTCATTGCTTTATATATAAAGCAGTGCGAAAGCCTTTTTCGAAACTACTAATCAATATGTTAAAATACATAGAAACAAAAAAAACTGAATTTCGTTACTTTTCTATATTTATATTTTTCCAAAGTCAGAGATCCAACATCCAAGTTTGATTTTTCCAATTTGCTCGGCTTTTCTTGTACCACGATGTTTATTTAAGTCTTGATGCTCAATAATCTTCAACGTACATGAAGTAATTTTTTATGGTAAAGGAGATGGAGTTTAAGTAGTTTTGAGATAACTCCAGTCTCGTGATACAAGTAATAATAAACGGTGGTTTCACCTGCTGAGGTAAACGAAAAATGACAGATGTAGCTTAAACGAAAAATGACTCAGTAAACATTTACCAAGTAGCCTATATCAAGTAATCTGGAAGGAACAAAAATCCACACACCCACCAGAGACAACATTATACCTACCCAGTAACCAGCATTTACCAGATAGAAATTCATTATACAAGCTCACCACACACTGGCCATTTACCATGTACATTGACCATATAAATCTGGAGAGAAATAGGAAGTAATGTTAGGTGATGAATAAATAAAACAACAAAGAGAGAAACAGTTTTAGGCAACTTATAAAAAGATTTCAAATTTAAAAAACCATGGAGGATCATGCATTGCATCATCGTTACATTTATGAAAGGGACATTTCCATTTCTACCCCTAACTTGAACTCACTACTCAAATTTGCCCCTCTGCCGTTAGTTACACTTATAGAAATGCCCTTCCATGTTGTTACTGTTAAGTCAAAGGCCTTTGACCGTCAACGGGGCGTGTTTTGGACATTTCTACCCCTCCCTCCATACGTCACTGACGTGTGGGACCCACTCATAGAAAAATAAAAAGTATAAGTTCTCTCTCTCTTCCTCTGTTTGCTTGTCTCACTTACACGTGGGACCGAAATGAAAAAATATCAATTTATAAAATGTTATTCACTTAATTATTTTAGGGGTGGGCCCACTAGTCAGCGGCTCTAATAGGGTCGTTAAGAACTATAATAAAATGGTTTATCCCTAATATAAGTAACAAGCTCGGGCCCACCTTTCATGTACATGACGGACTTTGAACTCCGGCGAGCACCGGCACTCCGGGGTCGGCTCGAGATTCGAGATTGTGAGGGAGAACGCGACGGGGAGCTGCGAATGGTCCAGAAGCAAGGCGGGGTCGCGAGGTGCTCGACAAGGGCACTAGGAGTTCGCAGAGCAGCCGGGAAGCTCGCCGGCGACAAGGTCCCGTGGAAACGGCGCAACATGTTACGCACGGGCAAGCTACAATACAGAGGGGGAGCGGACTCAAGAACGTGAGAAAACTCTCACTTATTTGACGAAGGCGCGATCCAGGAGGCCTGGGATTCACCAGAGCGATGACCTCTTCGTCCATGGCGAACGGCGGAGCGAGGCAACGCGGCCATGGTGGCTCGGGAATGAAAGGCTCCGCATCGAGGGGTCCACAGGTTCTGGAAGCATCAGATCTCGACGAAGCAGCCAAGAGAAAGCACAGGGACGGCGAGATGAGGAGATCGGGGCGCGATCAAGCATCACCGGAGGGGGAGAAGATGATATCAACCATAATGATTGGGGGCGTTATACTTCAATTCATTCGGTGTGGTAGTCGAGGACGGACAGGCGGATTGTATGGACAACGTTACGGGTCGTGGGGTTCCTGTTAGCCGCGTGCACGACGAACAGCACCAGGGCGGACGGCCATGATTCCGATGGAGCACGATTTCGTCGCACGGCTGAGAGAAAAGAGGGGCCGGGGAGGGGGAGAGGAGGGGCGGGGGATGGGGGACTGCAACGGGGAGGGAAGGAGTCGGAGCCGTGCGGCGCCACACCCCGGCGACGCCGTGGATAGGACATGGGCTCCGTCGGAGGTGAGAGAGAGACAGGTGAGGTAGGGAGGGGAGAGTTTTTCCCTTTATTTTTTATATTTTATTTATTAAGTCCCACATGTAAGCTAGAGAAAGAGTGTTTTTTATTTTCTCTTTTAGGGCCCACGTGTAAGAAGGGGCAAAATTGTCAAGCAAACGCCCAGAAAACGGTCAAAGGCCTTTGACTGGACGGTAACGGTACGGAAGGGCATTTCTATAAGTGCAACTGACGGTAGAGGGGTAAATTTGAGCATGCTTTGAAATTGGGAGCAAATCTGATTAGTGAGTTGTACCAATTTTCTTGAAGGATAAGTACACGGGAGACGGAAACGGGACATGTGCACCAACGTTGGACAGAAGTCTCTGGTCTATTTGGACTATTTGTCGTTACATGCCATAGCATCTTTATGCTAGGTAAGAACATCTATAGCCGGACACTCTAAAGCCCTCTGATACATCCGGGCGGATGGTCCGGTCAGTTAGTGGTAAAAAAAAAGACCCAGACGGGTGCCCCAAATAGGCCTGAGACGTCCAGGCGCATCCGTCATGTCGGACTGACGACCGGGTTCGACACGGAAATCGCAGTGAAACCCAACAGCTCAACGGGCTTCTCCTCCGGTGAGGTGCGACCGCCGTGTGGCGTCGCTTTGGCTCGGCGCCCGAGGCCAAAGTCCGGCTATTTGAGCCGGCCGACGTCCCCAACTCTAGCCACAACCTCTTCTGCCCTCTCTGTTGTTCCAGCCGGAGCACATTTCTCTCCTTGTCCATCTCCCTCTTCCCTCGTCGTCCGCCCTGGCCCGATAAAAGAAGATGACCTATGCTATGCTCACGCCGGAGCGCCGCTTCCGGATCGAGGAGGAAATCGGGGCGAGGCATGCCGCCCGCATCGTAGCTGGCCTGCCTCCGGACTCGCCAGAGTAGCAGGACGAGGAGGAGGAAGAGGAGCAGCATCCGGTTCCAATGGAGGTGGCGGATCCGGAGGTGAAATGCTGCGCCGTGCCGCGTGGGCCATGACCTATCTATCCCAGGATGGAACACTTTCACCCAATGCTGCATGTATATTTTTATAGCTCAAGTATGTTCGGGGCGGGGCCATCCTAATTGTTCTTCACCATTTGTGGCAGCTGGTTCTTTGGGACAATTCATTTACAATCGGGGCAGACTAATTGCATGTCTAATCTATGTGTATATCTTTCTGTAATACAAGTTTATGTTACGGAAGTCTGGGCTCTTATGGTTTAGAATGAACGTGTTTCAGGACAAATGTTGTATAAGACCAAAATAATCCTTTTGAACAAATCCTCCTAAATGAATCAGTAAAACGCAAAGCCCAAATACGTCCAACATACACATAACTACTTGGCTATACACACAGATAATTGCTAGTAATAATTTCTTAGCTAAACATAAAGTACACATGTGCCTGTGAATGTGGAGATGCACTCAAGCCATGAGGCCAACAACGGCAAGCAAAACGGCGAGGCCAAACCCGGTGGCCTCCACATTGGTGGCAGTGGAGACAGGTGTCGGCGGGGGCCCGTTGGTTGCACTTGGGCCGCTGGCCGGGGCGGGTGACGTAGAGGAGGAGCCTGGCATGACATCAATCTTAACCTTCATGCCGCCCGCACAATGACTAGGGAAACCGCAAATGAAGTAGCGGGTGCCGGTGGCGACGAGGGTTACAACATCATTCCCGGAGTTGAAGGTGATGACGGGGCTGGCGGTGCTGCATGAGTCATAGTCGGCCTTGCTGACCTCAAGAACATCGTGTGCCTGGGTGGAGTACTTGAAGACGATCTGGTCGCCGGTTTGGAAGTTCCTAGAGGACGCCCAAATGCCGTAGTTGGTGCTGAGGTCCCATGCGCCGCCCGGCTCGCCCACATTGTAGATTGCCGCAGACGCCGTGCTCAGGATGACCATGGCAGCCATGGCGAGAAGAATGGTTCTCCTTGTAGCCATTGCGGTTGGAAATGGAAGCAGAGCTTGCAGAGGAGATTATAAGGGAGGTGTTGTATTGATCCTTGACCGGAGAATGCGTTTGCTTCCTAGGCGGCTGTGTCGGGTCCTATTTATACTGTACAGGCTATGCCCGGGTGGGTTGGAGAAACGTGTGAGGTTGGTGGAAGCGTCGAGTGTGTGTACCTGCTTGATTTTGGACTTTGAATGTTGTGTAGATGGGAACACAAGCAAGCTACGCATGCAGCTGGTACGTACTTGGTCATTGTTGGAAACGTCTTATACCTGTCGTATTGTAATCTAACTCTGTATTGTTGGTCTTATATATATACGAGATATGTGGAGGCTATGCCCCACGCAACCCTAAATCAAACTTGGTAACAGCGTCTCTTTTTTCCATCGCTCCGTCGCAACTCGTCGAAGCCGCACATATTCCGCTGCAAGTCCGCTGCTCAGATCGTACGCGCAACTCCGTCGATCTCGTCGCGTACATTGCGTCTATCCACGCCCGATTCGATCCCGTCGAAGCCGCGCCGCCCGCCCATCTCGCGTCGCCGCTCGCACGATCGCTTCTTGCGTCGTCGCCCGGTTTTGCTGAAGCTTCTGCTCGATGGCGTCTGGATCCTCTTCCGCAGCGATGAAACTGATTATCGGCCTGGTGGTGACGCCTCCGGCCGCGACGGCGCCAATCCCGTCCATCGCGCCTTCCCTTGACGTACGATTTGATCGCGGCAACTTCCCGCTATGCCGAACCCTCACCGTGATGCATCTCTCCGGTGCTTCTCTCCATGGCTACCTCGACGGCTCTGTCGCTGCTCCGCCCACAACCATCTCCCAGGGGGCGGGTGATGCCGCCACCACTGTGGCAAACCCTGCGTATGCAACGTGGTGGATGCAGGACCAGAAGGTCCTCGGGATGCTCCTCTCCTCCATGACGGAGGACATTGCGTCTCAGCTGATCAGCTGCAAGTCCGCTGCTTCCGCGTGGATCTCTATCCACGCCATGTTCAGCGCGCAGAACCGTGCCGGGGTTCGGCACATTCGGCGACAGATTCAGTCGCTGAAGAAGAACGACATGACTGCCGGCGAGTACATGCACAAGGTGAAGGCTCTTGCCGACGCCATGGCCTCCGCTGGATCCCCCCTCGCTGATGACGAGATCATTGACTACATGCTCACCAGATTGGGCAAGGCCTTCAACCCGATCGCGGCTTCGCTCAGCGTCGTGGTCACCCCGGTCACGCTGGCTGAGTTCTACTCCATGGTTCTCAATTATGAAGCGTTGCAGCTGTCGCAGCAGGCCGACGATGAGGAGTGGACCTCGTCGGCCAACGCCGTGGCACGATCCGGTGCTCCCGCCCCCGTCAACCGTCCTCGAGCATCCGACACTGGTCGCGCCGCCGACGTCCGCCCCGCTGGAGGCTACCCGCAGCAACAGGGGAAGGGCTACCAGCACGGCGGCCAGGACAACCGTGGTAATAACGGCGGTGGAGGAGGCGGCAACGGCCGCAACGGCAATCGTCGCTGGCGCCCGAGGTGCCAGATTTGCAAGAATTGGGGTCACGAAGCCGACACCTGCAAGAAGCGCTTCGATTCAGACTACTCCAGCGGCAATGGCCGCTCGGCATATAATGCATCGACCTCCTCCAACAACTCCACGCACTGGGTTCTGGACTCCGGCACCACGGATCACCTGACTAGTGACCTGGAGCGTCTTCAGTTCTGCGAGCGCTACGGCGGCCATGATCAGGTTCAGGTGGCCAACAGCTTAGGTTTGTCTATTTCGCATATTGGGCACTCGACTTTAGCCGGTTCTTCTCTTCGCCTGAACAATATTTTACACGTTCCTAATATTAGCCAACATCTTCTATCAGTCTATTGTCTTGTGTCAGATAATCGTATCTTCATTGAATTTCATAAACATTTTTTCCTTGTTAAGGACAAAGCCACCAGGAGAATTCTTCTTCAAGGTAGAAGCAGAGGAGGGCTCTACCCTCTTCCACTCGGACGAGCTTCACATGAGTCCGAGCGTCAAGCGTCATCCAGCGTCCGTGTCTCATCATCTCAGTGGCATCAGCGTCTCGGTCATCCGTCCAAAAATGTCGTCAGTTCCATTGTTAGGAATAATGATCTAGAGTGTTCATCCTCAGATACTTCTGCTTTAGTTTGTGATGCTTGTCAATGTGGTAAAAGTCGTCAACTATCTTATACTGCTTCTGCTCGTGTGTCCACTATGCCTCTTGAATTAGTTCATACCGATGTTTGGGGCCCTGCTCGTGCCTCCTCTGGGGGGTACAAGTATTATGTGAGCTTTATTGACGACTACTCCTGTTTTTGCTGGATCTATCTACTAAAACATAAGTCTGATGTTGAACAGGCGTTCTATGCTTTTCAAGCACATGTTGAGCGCCTTTTGGATGCTAAGCTTAAAGCTGTCCAATCTGATTGGGATGGTGAATACCATAAGCTGCACCGTTATTTTCTTCGTACGGGCATCTCTCACCGAGTCTCTTGCCCTCACACCTCCCAACAGAACGGTATTGCCGAGCGAAAACACCGACACTTGGTTGAAACTGGTCTTGCTTTGTTGGCTCACTCGTCTCTCCCTTTACGTTTTTGGGATGAAGCTTTTCTGACTGCGTGTTATCTCATTAACCGCATGCCCACCCCTGTGCTTGGTCAAGATACTCCTATTCATCGTCTTCTGAAAATTCCACCCATTATTCTTTCCTTCATATTTTTGGGTGCGCTTGTTGGCCTAGTTTGCGGAAGTATAACTCACACAAACTAGAGTTTCGATCCAAGATGTGTGTTTTCCTTGGATATAGTCCTATGCATAAGGGGTACAAGTGTCTTGATCGTTCTACGGGTCGTATATACATCTCGCGTGACGTTATCTTTGACGAGTCTGTCTTTCCGTTTGCTACTCCCGGTGTCACTGTCGATGTGTCTACACTTGACGAGGCTATATCTTTTCCATCCACAGAACCGGCTACGAGTGCTCATGTGCGTAATTACGACCTAACCTACTTGGCTACTAATACCTCTGGCCTAGCCAGGTCCTTTCCTGTGCAAGATTTTCCGCGTCTGGACACGGTCGATACGCCGCTCGACGTGCATGGCAGCGCGGCTTCCCAGGCGGGGTCCCCGCCTACGCATGCAGGGTCTGCACCGCCTGGTGCTGCGGCTGGCTCCTCGCCTGCCCGTGCACCAGCTTCGCCAGTGCCCACCTGCGCCTCTCCGGCCCGACAACCGGTTTCACCAGCGCCGGGTGCAGCGGCTGCTTCCCCCTGCGCTCCGCCGGCCCATGAGCCGGCCCATGAACCGGTTTCGCCAGCTCCTGTGACACCGTCGCCAAGTCCAGCAGTGTCGCCGTCCTCGTGTACGCCTCCGCCCGTCGAGCACCCTCATCCTATGGTCACTCGTACCCGTGATGCTACTCGTCGTGACAAGGAGTTTACTGATGGGACGGTGCGGTATAATCCTCTTCGTCGTGCTTTCTTTGCGACACCGGTGTCACATCGTGATGCTCTCTGTGAGCCGGCGTGGCGTGATGCTATGGCTGCTGAGTTTGCAGCGCTTCGTCAAAACGGCACTTGGGTCTTGGTCCCTCGACCACCTGGCGTTAACATTGTTGGCAGTAAGTGGGTTTTCAAGACGAAGCAACATGCCGATGGGTCTGTTGACAATCACAAGGCTCGCCTCATCGCTCGTGGTTTTACTCAACAGCACGGTCTTGACTATGGTGATACCTTCAGCCCCGTGGTAAAACCGACTACTATCCGTCTGGTTCTTTCGCTTGCTGTTTCTCGCGGATGGAGCTTGAGGCAGATTGATGTTAGCAATGCATTTCTTCATGGCTTTCTTTCTGAGACTTTTATATGCAGCAACCACCAGGTTTTGAAGATGCCCGGTTTCCTTCGCATGTGTGCAAGTTGCAACGAGCTCTTTATGGTCTCAAACAGTCGCCACGTGCTTGGTATGCTCGTCTCAGTGCTCGCCTTCTTCAGCTTGGTTTTGTTGCTTCAAAGGCGGACGCCTCTCTATTCGTCTTTGCTGCGCATGGCGTTCAGATATACATGCTTATGTATGTTGATGATATTGTGATTGCTGGCTCCACTCCGGCTGCAGTTGATCGTTTGGTGCGATCCATCTCCGACAGTTTTCCTATCAAGGATCTTGGTCCTCTCCATTATTTCTTGGGGCTTGAAGCGTCCTTCAATTCTGGGGGCATGACGCTGACTCAAAGAAAGTATGCACTTGATCTTCTTCATCGTGTGAGTATGGAGAATTGTAGGCCTACCTCTACACCATTATCTGCCACTGAGCACCTGGCTCGTGAGGTCGGCGCCCCTTTGGGTGTTGAGGATGCCACTCGATATCGCAGCATTGTTGGAGGACTTCGGTATTTAACGCTCACTCGTCCCGACCTGTCCTTTGCAGTCAACAAGGTTTGTCAGTATTTATCACAACCAACTAATGAGCATTGGGAAGCTGTCAAGCGTATATTGCGTTATGTCAAAGGGACTTTGAGTACGGGATTGAGGATTCGTAAATCTCCTTCCACTGGTGTCAGTATTTTCACGGATGCTGATTGGGCTGGATGCATTGATGATCGCCGTTCCACTAGTGGTTTTGCTGTGGTTGTTGGCTCCAATCTTGTCTCATGGAGTTCCAAGAAACAGCCAACTGTCTCCAGATCAAGTACGGAGGCAGAATACAAAGCTTTAGCTAATGGAGCAGCTGAAGCAATCTGGGTGGATATCTTACTCAAGGAGCTTGGGGTTTTCAAGCAGCGTACCGCCATTCTATGGTGTGGTAATCTTGGGGCTACATACCTGACGGCAAACCCAGTCTTTCACGCAAAAACCAAGCACATAGAGATAGATTTTCATTTTGTGCTTGAGCGCGTTGCTTCTGGTGTTTTAGATGTCAGGTTTATCTCGACTAATGACCAACTGACTGATGTATTTACTAAACCGGTCACACGACAGATGTTAGAACGTTTCCGGTCCAATCTGAACCTTCTATGTAGTAGTGGTTCAGATTGAGGGGGTGTGTTGGAAACGTCTTATACCTGTCGTATTGTAATCTAACTCTGTATTGTTGGTCTTATATATATACGAGATATGTGGAGGCTATGCCCCACGCGACCCTAAATCAAACTGTCATCATAGACTGAGGATGTGAAGACGGACTATGTTGTTGGCCTGCTGACCTTTTCACGCGTTCCTTTCCTTTTTCTTCAGTATTGACTCCGTCTAGAAGACATGACGTAGACTATCACGATCCATATATCTAGATCCAAGTGTCCAAAGCATTATTTTTATAAATCATATTTTATTCGGAATGATTTAATTATATGTACTAATTTAATATCAAGTACAAATGTTACATTTGTTCACTATAATGTTAACCTATATACCTAAATTAATAAGATCTAAATTAGTCATTATCACTACTCTATTACATAGAAAATTAGAGGCCCTATTGATTTGGAGCCCCTGTGCAGCCGAACACTCTGCATAGGTGCACGGTACAAACGTGCCGCCGGAGGCCTGTTGCGTGCCTAGATTTGGATCGCGGACACAAAGGACCACACACCAGTGTACAATCTGTCCAAGAAAAGCACAGTGATCGTCGTCAACTATAATAATATCTGTGGTCAATAATAGTTGCTCATGTTTCATAAGAAATATATATATATATATATATATATAATATATATATATATATATATAGGTTTTGCTACATAGAGACCTTTTACGGACGATTTTCATATTGTGGACTGATTCTAGTAAAACAAGTATTTTCAAATACATGTGTTTGCCTTTTTAATGACATGTTAAAGTATCTCATAATGTAATTTTACACATGCGTCAAACACATCAATGCATGCGTGTGAAATTGTTTTCGGATTTTTTTGCCACTTCAAAACTTATTTTAGAATTTTTCAGGAATAGGTTACATGGAGGATATAGATCCTGAGATCCAAAACAAATTTCTACCGTTGCCGCCAAGATAAATATGGCCTTTCATTCTAGATAAAGTTTACTTGGTTGCAGGCTGAAAGCTCCATTCTACCAGTTTTAAATGTGATAATTGAATGTGGCATGAACGCTTTAATTCTTGATTGTGATAATTGTATGTGGTATGAAAGCTGGAAATTAGACCGGAGAAATCTATCCAACACTAGTATGAAATGTACTCCTCATCACCATGATATGTCTAGGTATTCCGTGAACAATCACCGAAGGAGAGGATCCCCATATGAATGAATTACTCAAAGCACCACAAAGTGATGAAATTTTAATTACAAATTTGCGTGTGAGGAGAGATATTCCCGGCAAGACATAGCGGATATTTATAAACTTTAATTCAGTGTAATAATACATCACACAATATTTTTTCACTTGATGATGTTATGTCGCAATCCAGGATGATGCACTGTGGGTCAATTGTACGGCTCAACTTGCAAGCTGAAAGCTCCATTTTACCGATTGTAAACTTGTTTTTCTTTTTGTGGATGTAATTTGAAGCGTGTTAACTTTACTGTATATGTTATGAAAGCTTTACTTTTTGATTAGAATATTGTAATTTTGTTCATCGTTTGCCTTTTAATTTGGAGGTTGTGACTTATTTTGTCGTTGAAACTTGAAAGGTGCAAAATAAATCACTAAAGGCTGCAATATAGTTAGTTGTAACGCAAAATTCATGCAGTAAAGATGATATATTTAATAAAGGAAGTTAAAAGTTTTTCTTTTTCGAGAGAAGAGAAGTTCGAGTTGAATGCTGATCGACGAACCCTTGATGTACGTGAGCAGGGACGTGGATTGTGATAGTCAACATCGCGTAGACCGCGTCGATACTGAAGAAAAGGAAAGCAACGCGTGAAGCAGTCAGTAGGCCAGCAGCGTGGCCCGGTCTTCAGAACTTCCGTCGATCTATTATCTACAGTATTATATATCTATACGTGTTTGACTATGATGACCAAGTAGTAGCTGCATGCTGCGTAGCTTGCTTGTGTTCCCACGTAAACATTCAAAGTCCAAAATTCAGATATCTGTAGTCTATTCTACGCTTCCAGCCTTCCACCTACCGCACACGTTTCTTCAACCCACCTGGGCATAGCCTGTATTGTATATATAGGACCCGACACAGACACCTAGAGAAGCAAACACAATCTCCGCTCAAAGGATCAACACAGCACCTGGCTTACAATCTCCTCTGCTAGCTCATCTTTCAGTTTCTACCACAATGGCTGCCATGAGAACCATTCTCCTCGCCATGTCCGTGATGGCCATCCTGAGCAACGCATCGGCGGCAATCTACAACGTCGGCGAGCCAAGTGGTCAATGGGACCTCAGCACCAACTACAGCACCTGGGCGTCTTCCAGGAACTTTCACCCCGGCGACCAAATCATCTTCAAATACTCTCCTCAGGCACACGATGTCCTCGAGGTCAGCAAGACCGACTACGACTCCTGCAGCACCGCCAGCCCCATCGCCACCCTCAACTCCGGGAATGATGTTGTCTCCCTCACTGCCACCGGCACCCGCTACTTCCTCTGCGGCTTCCCGGGCCACTGCGCCGGGGGAATGAAGGTCAAGATCGATGTCGTGCCAAGCTCGTCCTCTTCCTCGCCGGCCCCGGCCAGCGGCCCTAGTGCAAGCAACGCACCCCCACCGGTGCCTGTCTCAGCCGCCACCTCTATTGAGGCCACAGGGTTTGGCCTCGCCGTCTTGCTTGCCGTTGCCGGTCTGATGGCTTGAGTGCGTCTCTAAAAAAACATAGAAGTCATTGTTACTATCAAGCATATGTGGTGTACATGTATAGTCAAGTAATTATATCGTACGTTGTATGTATTCAGGCTTCACGTTTTGCATATTCATTTTAGAGGATGAGTAATAAAAATTCTTTTTGTATTATACAATATTTGTCCCGAAACATGTTCGCCAACCTTAAGAAGCCACCCTCAGCTCTGGAATCATGTCATACCCCTCAATATCACATCACCCGTTATTTCATATGTAACTTCCCTCACCATTGCGTGTGTGGCATGAAGGTCATGATTGATGTCATGCCTAACTACTCCTAGTCGTCGCCTGCCCCGGACAATGGCCCAAGTGCAACCAACACTTCCCCGCATGTGCCCATATCTGTCACCTCTCTGCAGACCATGGGGTTTAGCCTCGCCATCTTGCTTCTCATTGCTTGAATTCATTTGCACAGCCCCACACACATGCGTACTTTATGTATAGTCAAGTAGTTATTACCAGTAACTATATATGTGTATGGTCCAATAATTATATGTTGGAATATGATGGTTGCATCCGAAGGTACTACGCTGGATATAGCTAGGGGGCTATGGAAGGCCGGTATCCCTCTCAAAATCAAGATTTTCTTGTGGCAAATATTCCGCAGTCGCTTACCAACGTCTGACAATGTGGCCAAACGCAATGGGCCGGCGGACGGAACGTGCACCACTTGCGGTTTAGGGGAAAACGCAAATCACATGTTCTTCGGATGCGTGCTCGCTAGATTTGCGTGGAGTATGGTTAGAGACGCTTTCAAACAAAATTGGAATCCACAGTCTAGCCACGATGTTCTTTCTATCTTAACGGCGCAAAGAGGGGCCAATGCAAGGATAGTTTGCAGATGCGTTGGGGCGCTGCTTTGGGCTCTTTGGTCGGTTTGGAACAAAATTACGGTTGAGCACAAGTTCCCGGCCCACCCCGCTGATATCATCTTCAAATGTCACATTTTTCTTCAGGCATGGGCGCCGTTGGGGAAGAAGCGTGACGTCGATCGCATGAACGAGACTACGGAGCTGATCAAGATGACCATGGTGAGGCGAGGCAAGAAGGGACGACTGCCTGATCATGCCAGCTTCACTTTTAACTATCTATCTATTTGATGCTCTGCTTTTGTGCTCATGAACTTCTGGCAGTTACTGCTTAATTCTGAGCCTTGGGCTCGATGACTTGTTTTATTCGGGTTGTAAGACTTAAGTATGTGTAGATGCTGCCTGGTGGCTTTATTAATTTAAAGCCGGACGTCTCTAGTGTCTATGTTCCAAAAAAATAATATGATGGTTGCATGCATGTTATCCCAATTTCTGTGCATACGATTATTCAGTTGCGACTCCTTGCACCAGCACCATGGCGGCTACCCGTCATCAGGGTTTACTCTTTTCCAGCTAGCGGCATGCAAGTCGAATTACGAACTTAAGCCTTACTAATATTGCATATTAAGTTTTTACACTATATTAGTGCTCCCCTGCAGTGTTGAAATAGAGGTTGTGGAAATGTGGGCACTTACCATACTTATTGGACAAAATGCATTGATTTTTTTCTCCTGTTGCAACGCTACAAACATGTTTGCTAGTTTCTCCCAAAGAACTAATACCACTACTAGGTAAGGATCCACTTCCTTCACCGATCAAAAGTTCAAACCCATCTCCACAGTTATTCCTAGCTAGTACCTGAGACTCAGCTGTGGAGCAGAATCACTTGGCTCTTCATCCAACCTTTCTCCCACGATTTTCGGGAGATCTGGCGGGTACCTTGAGATGGTGTTTCAACCTGTCGGAAGGTGGGAATGCGATGGCGGCTGGCGGCTCCGTAGTAGGGGGCAATCTTGCGGTGGTCGTATTGATCACTCGGAGGTGGCAGCGGATGATGAGGCGGTCGTTGTCGCTGTCAATCTGTTCAACTAGTGTGAGGTCGCTCGTCTTCAGCACGAACGGGGACCCATGCGTGGGGTTATCTTGGTCGAACGTGTGCCTCAGGTGCTCCGCTTCACCAGCCCCCGCGAGGCCGATGACCTCGAAGTGGAATTCGGCCGTCGTCTCTGTCTCATCGGATCTCGCGCGACCGAGGAAGACGGACACCCAGTCCCTGCTGGCATCGCAGTAGCCGTTGGGGTACACCTTGAGGTACCAGCTGCCGCCGCCGAAGCTGAACTACCTAGAGTGCACGCACTCCCCAGTACGAAGCACCGCCCTGACATTCGAGAAGAAGGCGATCGTCATCGTGTAGGACGCGCCCGTCGTCCCGGCCGCTGGCTTCCAGGCCTGAACAATTTGTTCTGCCGCGAAGACCTTCGCCGGCAATTTTCTCACTTCCACATCCACGTCGATGAACACTGTGCACCGGATGGTGAAGCTATCATCCTGACGACAGACGCACGATGACCACTCCAGCTCGCTCCTCTTCACGAACCGGACGTAGCCCCTTCCATGGCCCCAGAGCGCGCCGTGTGGTTGTCAAAGACGGTGCGCTCTCAGCTCTCGTCCAGGATCTCGATGAACATCCTGAGCCTGCATCTGCCCTCGTTGGTGTTGTAGATGTGGTCGAACGGGCCGTTACGGGCGACGAGGAAGATGGCCACAAACTCCGCCGATTCCTTGTCGAAGCCCGCGGGGTAGACCTTGAGGTGGTGGAGTACCCCGCGGACGAAGAAGGGGTCGAAGTTGAGCGCCGTGCTGGGCAGCGTCCGCGCCCACTTGGAGTACTCGGGCACCGTGAAGAGATAGGTCACGGAATCGATCGTCTCGAACAGGCCGCACCTCACCGGCAGCGACGGCACTGCCAGCATCGCGTGGCTAGCGGTGGCGCCCATCGATCCCAGGACGCCGTTGGAGATCGGTACGATATATTACCGCTACTGAGTACTGAACTAGTCCTATATTTGATGGGCTCCTCTCTCTCCGCCGGGTACGTACGTATATGGTGTTTGGATGGAAAGCCAAACAAAACCTCCCGGTAGATCCATGAACGCGGTGAGGGCAAAATCAAGGCAAGTGATTTGCGCCCCTCCATATATAGCTAGCGTTGAGAAGTACGTCGCCGTCCCGAGCACGCACAGCACAATGCCTCGTTTCACCCTCAGCAGCCACTCGGGGTCGAACCTGCCGTCGTCGTGCACCGTGTTGAAGACAGAGGCCACGACTCGTGTCTTCACCGTCGCCGGCTACTCGCAATGTGCGCGGAAGCTCGTCGGCTCCGTGCTTGAGTTTGACAGGTTCCGCCTCGGCGACCGCGCCTACCGCCTCAAGGTGTACCCCGCGGGCTTCGTCGCTGTTCTCGTCACCATGGAAGACCACTGGGACTCGTTCTTACTCGGTAGGGCCGCCAGGACGATCTTCATAGAGATCCTGGACAAGGACGGGGAGCGCGCCGTCTTGGACAACAACACGGCCAGGTCGGAGCAGACGCTGCTCCACCACAACCGCAGCAAGGGCTACGTCCGGTTCGTCGCGAGGAGGGACCGTCCGGTGCACGCTGTCCAGGGACGTGGAGGTGACCACCAAGCTCACATATCCAAGACCGCCCCACAAGGCCTGTTGAGAATACAATGATGTTTTATTATTTTATTTGAGTTGAGAATACAATTTTGATGGTTAACTGTAAAATAATAGCTCGGGTCAGTAATAGTTGCTCATAATTGATAAGAAATATATTCAGAAATGATATCATTAAATCTCAGTCTCAGTCGATACTATATCATTCATGCGATTTTATGTGGACATTTGGGTGAATTTTTCGTTTTTGTTTTCTTTTTTTTAATGTTATCTGTATATAAACGTGGTTCATCTCTTGACTAGGACTTGATTAGTCTCAATCGGCTCAGATCTAGCCACAACCATTAAGACATTAATGTGTTTTCCTAAGTCTAGGATGACTAATTTTTTGAAAATATGTAGAGTGATTTTTTAGTTGAAAATGTGGACAAGTTTTAATAGGAAAAAGTGTAGTGAACGTACTATTTGCTAATTTTCAAATCCATTTAAGTATGTGTTTTGTTATAGATGACATGTCAAAGTGTCCCATAATGAAAATTTACACATTCATAAACTACATCTATGTGTGTGTGCCCGCGTGTGTATGTGAAATTGTTTTCAGAAGTTCTTGACACTTCATAATAAGTAGATTTCGTCAAAATAGGGCTACATGGACTGAACACCAAAACATATTTCTGCCATTGTCGTGAAGGACCTTTATTTTTTTAATTTACTTGAATTTAATAATATATCACTCAGTAATTATTTTACGCATTGTTATTTTGCATACATCCATGATGATGCAATGTGGTCCTTTGTTCTGCTTAATTCATAGGCTGAAAGCTTCATTTTGCCAATTTTAATCATGTTAACTGTCGTATCACAGAAATACTTTGTGATCGAGGTAATGAAAGTTATACTTCTTGATTTAAATGTTGGACTTTTGTGCAATAAATACCATTTGCCATCTAAGATGAAAATTGTAACCTTTTGTTTTTGAAACTTGAAAGCTAGCATATTATTTAGTTGTGCCGTGGGATTCAGCCAATTGGAAGCTTGGAATTTTAGAGGAGAAGGTTATTTATTTATTTAGAGAGGGGAATTAGGAGTTGAAATGCGGTTGTATCATTCGATCTACTTCTAGAAGATTTATGAATTGTGAAGATGGTCTACGTCTTTTTTTTTAGGGAATAGATGTTCTATGTCTTGTAGCGTAGACTGCGTCGATATTGGAGCAGACGGCAATGGCTCCATGAGGACGCGTGAAAAGGTCAGCAGGCCAAACAGCACATGTTCGCTCTAGACTGCGAGAAGACAGACTTCCCTAAGCTTTGACTTGTACTACGCAAAGATAGAAACTTAGGCAGGGGCGGAGCCAGAAATTTTGTGAAGCCTGGGCAAGTTTAAGCCTAAGTGTATAATTTGGAAATTTTAGGTATTTGGCTCAAGTTTTTTTTCTTAATACTGGGTATTACGGTAGGGGGCGAAATAACCGGGTTTTGAAAAATCTTGATTTTTTTTTGCTTTTTTGCCTAAAGTCATTTAAAATAAATTAAATTCAAATTTATTTATAAGCGGAATGTATAATATTTAGCCCTTTGTATACACAAATCTCTTTGCATTCTAGCGGTCAACACCTGTCAATCCTTTCTCTAATGCGCGGTTTTGACTCCTCTGTAATCATTTCCCTAATGCGCGGGTTTGGCGTATGTTCGCAAGTCGGGGAATTGATCATGCGACCACGAAAGCACTTCCACCAACCTAAGGTTATTTTGTGTTAAGAGATGCATACAGATTTTATTTCACACTACTTAAACGTGTAGTAAAAAAATCAGATTCCAATGAAATATCAGGTAATCCATTCGTTTCCAAAAAAATTGACCAGTAAAAATAAACCTTGATTTCATTACAGAACATATAAATAGCACCAAAATCCGAAACCACAATTCTACATTAAATGACGAAAATGAAATTATGATCATAGTGATCATCCAAATGTAATTTTCAATTGAAGTAAACCTCAATGACCAACTCCCCACGCTCGAACCTCAAAATTTAAATCTTAATATCAATCTCCAAAAGTTAGCAATCTTACCTAATGAGTAATCACGAAGGAACGGAGAAGCAGCCACCGGCCCATGATGTAACAAGCCATTCCCGGGAGCGATCCGCTCCAGCTCAGCCCACCGCCGGCCACGCACCCAACCAAGGCCAGCCTCCATACGCCGCTGTTATGTCTGCGATCGACCCAGGGTGCCGCCGTCTCGAACAAACGAATAGGCAGGGTCGCGGGGAGGTGGAGCGATCGACCAATCATCGTCGCTTTTTTTTCTGAGAAAAAGATTGTGGCCCTTTTCGTCTGGAGTAAACAACAGCCGAAAGGACTGCTTACTAGGCCATAGCCAGTAGGCCTCCTACATCCATCATGCAAGTCTCCCATAACCCATCACGGGAGGAAAAAGAAGCACATTAGCTGATCAGACAACCAGACCAGCTGCTCGGGTAATTTGTCTCAAAAAAAAAAACTGCCCGGGTAAAAGCACGTTGCGTTGATGAGTTTTGCCAACGTAATGGGGCCATCGTAGCTAGCGCATACCGTGCGAGCCCGGGCAAGTGCCCAGGGTCACTGGGCGCTGGCTCCGCCACTGAACTTAGGTTAGACATATAATTGGTATGATGGTTGGATTTACCTCGAAAATATGTTATGAGAGTCTATGGTTGGACTTGTCATTAGAGGAGTGTTATATACTTAAGTCGAACACATGTTAACATGTAACTCGGGTTTAATACATAAAGAAAGCATGTGGTAACAAAAATATATTAGACGAACCAAAGATTAGACACGAGCAAGCGCGTGTGGCAGGGATGGCCGGTCTCCAGGATCAACCTTGCTGCCTTGGCATCGAGGTCTTTGATTCTGGTATATTATATGTTGATCTTTTTTTAATAAATATTATATGTTGAAATAACATATAGAATAACGTCCATTGCAAAAAAAACAAAACAAAAACATATAGAATAACGTCCATCCATGCATGGGAAAGTAGTAGTTCGTGCTAAATTTTGCCAACAAATCCTGATATTGCTGTTGCGATTGCTTATCCTCATAAGATCTACCTTGCATTTCCATAGCGAAATTGATTAAATGTAGCCACAATGAAGTCCTCGCCAATTCACAGAGATGGATAAATATATGTCCACAAGGCACTACTAGAAAAAGGGCTATAGATGGGATTGACACTAATGGCGCACCTGACAAGTGGTGCGTCATTAGTATATACTAATGCCGCACCACCTTCTGATACGCCATTAGAGTTGAAACTACTAATGGCGCACCTGGCACAGGGTGCGCCATTAGTATCAAATTTTTTTTAAAACTAGTGCGCCTGTCCAAACATACTGATGGCGCATCCAGACAAAGTGCGCCATTACTAGTTACAACTAGTAATGGCGCACCTGTCGGAAAGTGCGCCACTAATGTTGTTTTTTTATTATATTTTTTATTTCCTTTTTTGCAAAACTACTAATGGCGCACTGTTCCACCGTGCGCCATTACTAGTTCAAACTAGTAATGGCGCACTGTCGGAAAGTGCGCCATTAGTATTTTTTTTTTTGCAAAACTACTAATGGCGCACCATCATCTGGTGGTGCGCCATTAGTAATCTGGATTACTAATGGCGCATTTGGAGTTGGTGCGCCATTAGTAAGTGGGCAGCAACAAGATATTTTGGGGAGCCTCTCCTACCCACACTCACTTTTTCCCCACTTAATTCTCTCCACCTCCTCCTTGTCTCGGGTGCCTCCTCTTTTTCACCTCATTTCCACCATAGATTCATTCAATCTAAGTGGTTAAATTACCTTGTTTTGATAGGTAAGTAATGGGGGAAGCTATATTTATGTTGTTCTCCCTACAACAATGTGCACATGCACTTTTTATGGCCTAGCTAGATCTATGTATGTTCGTGGTGTTGCATATGTTTGTGGTGTTGCATATGTGTTTGTGTTTGGAGGTGTACCGGTATTTGAAATGCGATAGTTGCCAATATTTTGCCGGAATGTTGATTCATTTCCGTTTCGGCGAGAATTTTGGCATTAAGCATTCTTTTTGGTCCTATGTTTAGGGAAAGTCATGCCAATTTTTTTCTTGGTTCTAAAATATCGTTTTGCTCTACCCCGCAGGCGACCATGGTCCGCATGATGACCGAAGGCATCGTGAATAGGTTTTTGAGGTCCGCGAAGGCCGAGATGCTTCAAAAGAACGAGACGGAGATAAGATGTCCGTGTCGAAGATGCAAGCTGAAGAGCCTTATTGCGGACCCGGAATCCAGGCAGGTGCGGGACCACCTGCTTTTGCATGGTTTCATGGATGGCTATCGGTGGCAAGGTGATGAAGATGACTACGAAGTCGTCCATGGGGGCCGGGCAAGAAATGAGGAAGGGCAGCAAGACAACCACCGCGGCTCGGGCGGGCGAGAAGACAAAGAATCCCTAGGAGATGATCACGACAGTGATGCTGTACATAGTCATCATGTAGAAGATGCAGGACATGATGATGAGGAAGATGCCGGAGCAGACGACGGGCATGATCATGAAGATGATGATGCCGGCGGAGCAGACAACGCTGGAGCATCGATGGGCTGGGTGCAGGACCCTCATATTCAAGAGCTGCTTCTCAAGCAGACGGATAACGCAAGAGCTGCCGCCCGAGAGAAAGCCAAGATGGATCAACTTGAGTTAGACGCGGTCACTCCATTGTATGAAGGATGCAGGCCCGAGGATACCCGCCTGAAAGTAACGCTCATGGCTCTGGAGATGAAGGTAAAACACAAAATGACCGACGCATGCTTCGACGAGAACATGTCATTCTGGCACGAACGTCTTCCCAAGGGGAACAAGTGCCCGACCAGTTTGGAGGAGGCGAAGAAAATCGTGTGTCCTCTGGATTTACTGCACGTGAAATACCATGTGTGCATGAACAATTGCATCATTTATCGGGACGAGCACGCGGAGTCTACCATATGTCCGGTGTGCGGCGTCACTCGATACAAGAAGAGGAAGAAAGCTCCTCGAAAAGTGGTGTGGTACTTTCCCATCACTCCTCATCTGCAGCGGTATTTCGCGGACCCTAAGGTAGCAAAGCTCCTGCATTGGCACGCGGATAGGGAGGAGAAGAAGCGAGAAGATGACGCAAATGATCCGGAGATAGATAAAAAAGACAAGATGTTGAGTCACCCTAAGGATGCGAGCCAGTGGCAAGCGTTGAACTTCGAAGACCCAGAATTTGGGAACGATCCAAGGAACATCGTGTTGGGCGCGAGCACCGATGAAGTCAATCCATTTGGCAGCCAGAGAAGCACACATAGCACCTGGCCTGTGTTTGTGTGGATGTACAACCTTCCCCCCTGGTTGTGCATGAAGAGGAAATACATTCACATGAGTATGCTAATTGAAGGACCGAAACAACCAGGGAACGACATCAATCTGTATCTGGGGCTGCTAAAAGAGGAGCTTGACACGCTGTGGAAAACGCCAGCCAATACGTGGGACACCGCAGAGAAAGAATATTTCCCTATGAGAGTCGCGCTGCTCACGACGGTGCACGACTATCTCGGTTACGGATATGTCGCGGGGTAGGTGGTCCACGGATTTTCTGGATGCGTCAGGTGCATGGATGACACAACGTATCGCCAGCTAGATAGAGATCCCGGGTCTTCGAAAACCGTGTTCATGGGACATCGAAGGTGGCTTCGCGACGATGACCCGTGGAGAAAACGCAAGGATCTGTTCGATGGTGAAACCGAACCACGAGGACGCCCGCGTACGAGGAGCGGCGAGGAAATAGACGAGTTGTTGAAAAATTGGAAAGACTGCCCACTGCCGGGAAAGAAGCAAAATGCGCCAGAGCCGGGAAAGAAGCGAAAGGCGCCAGAGCCGCTGCTGAAGGTATGGAAAACGAGGTCTGTTTTCTAGGACTTGCCGTACTGGAAGATCCACCGTGTGCCTCACAGCCTTGATATCATGCATATCACGAAGATCGTGTGTGAGAGTCTGCTTGGTACCCTGCTCAACATGCCAGAGAGGACCAAAGATGGGCCGAAAGCAAGGGCAGACTTGAAATCAATGGGCATCAGGCAGGAGCTTCACACTATATATGATGATCATGATGATGATGATGATGATGATGAGGCGAAGCAGGACACGGAAATTCGTCGCAAAGGCAAGAAGGCCAAGAAGACTGGAAATGACTACCCTCCCGCGTGCTTCACTCTAAGTCAGGAGGAGATCGAGCAGTTTTTCACCTGCCTCGTAGGAGTAAAACTTCCTTACGGTTACGCGGGGAAGATAAGCAGATACCTAGACCCAGCGAAGCAGAAGTTCAGCGGGATGAAGTCTCACGATTGTCACGTGCTGATGACGCAGATACTTCCAGTTGCAATCCGTGGGATCATGGACGCGCACGTCCGTGAAACACTATTTCGCCTATGCAACTTTTTCGATGTCATCTCTCGGAAGTCTGTTGGCGTGAGGCAACTCAGAAGGCTACAGGAAGAGATCGTGGTGATACTATGCGAGTTTGAGATGTACTTCCCGCCCGCATTCTTCGATGTTATGGTGCATCTGCTGGTCCATATCGTGGACGATATCATCCAACTCGGGCCAACGTTCCTGCACAGCATGATGCCGTTCGAAAGGATGAATGGTGTCATCAAAGGATACGTTCGCAACATGTCATGTCCAGAGGGAAGCATAGCCAGGGGCTTTCTGACCGAAGAGTGCATCTCCTACTGCATGAATTATCTAGGCATCGAGAACCCCATTGGTCTGCCCGTCAACAGGCACCTCGGCAGGCTCGCTGGATGGGGTCACCGTGAGGGTCGTCGCGAAATGCATGTCGACTTCGAGGATCGACTCGCCGACTTTGAAAGAGCAAACCTAGTCGCGCTACAACACATAGACGTGGTCGATCCTTGGGTGGTAGAGCACAAAACCTTTATTAAGAAGACGTACAATGATCGAGGCCAACAGAGGACGGACGGAGATATACTCAAAGAGCACAACTCATGTTTCACGCGTTGATTCAAGCAAAAGCTTCTGTCGTACCCTTTACATGAGGATTCTTCCGCGGAAGAACAACTCATATTCGCCTTGTCACAGGGCGCTGAGCACAACCTGATGACCTATGAGGCGTACGATATCAACGGCTACACATTCTACACCGAGGCCAAGGACATGAAGAGCGATGGTTATCAGAACTCCGGGGTAACGATGGAATCCTACACCGGTAACGACAAGGACAGATACTACGGAAGGATCGAGGAGATCTGGGAGCTGAGCTACGCTGGAGAGAAGGTCCCGATGTTCCGTGTCAGATGGCCAAGAGCGTCCTAAAAGAAGACCGGTATTTCACCACCATGGTTATACCCGAAGCCAAATCCAAGACCGCGGGCGCAAACGTCACCGCGAAAAATGAGCCATGGGTACTAGCTTCCCAAGTGGACCAATGCTTCTTCATTACCGACTCGTCAAAGCCCAGTCGTGTTGTCGTGAGAACAGGCAAAAGGAAGATCATCGGAATGGATGGAGTAGCCAATGAGCAAGACTTCGACAAGTACGGCGACCCGAGGATCGAACATGACGACGATGATGAAGTAGCAGCATACACCACAAGAAGAAGCAGGACCACCCTACCTAAAAGACGTCCGTTCCACAGAAGAACTCCATTTGCGAAAAAGAAGGGCAAGAAGATTGTGAACAGATAGCTAGCTAAGATCGATTGTATTTAAATCGTAGCCTTCATTTCTCGATTGTATTTCATGGGCACTTTTTGAACTATCATGAATATTTTTAAATTTCATGGACACTCGATCTCGATCCCCCTCCATCTCGATCGCTATCCCACCTCACCAGATCCGGTCCCCCTTGCCGCCGAGCACCCCCCGGTCCACCGGCCGCCGCCGCCGACCCCTCGCACCCTTGATTCCCCTACTCAACCGCCGCCGCCGACCCCCCGCACCCCTCCCCTACTCAACCGCCGCCGCCGACCACTCGCACCCCGCGTACCCTCCCCCGCTCCACCGGCATTACTGTTTGATTATATTTTTAAAAAAATTATTACTGTCTTATAAAAAAAATATTACTGTTACTGTCTTATAAAAAAAATATTATTGTTATGATTTAAACTAGTTTAAAAAATTATTACTGTCTTATAAAAAATACTAATGGCGCACCACGGTGAGGTGCGCCATTAGTATGGATGTACTTATGGCGCACCGAGGGGTGGTGCGCCATTAGTATTGTGCCATTGCTATAAGAAAAAAAATACTAATGGCGCACCGCGGTGAGGTGCGCCATTAGTATGGATGTACTTATGGCGCACCGAGCGGTGGTGCGCCATTAGTATTGTGCCCGGCCCCATCCATATTCCCTCCCCGGCCCCTCCCTATCCCCTCTCTCTCCCTCGCCCTCGCCCTCGATCCCCTTCCCCTCTCCTCTCCCGACGTCGCTGCCCCGCCGCCTCGACGCTGCCCCGCCGCCTCGACGCTGCCCCGCCGCCCCGACGCCGCCTCGACCCCGCCCCGCCGCCCCGACATC
>NC_041382.1:756902461-756955075 GCF_002162155.2 Triticum dicoccoides
TCTCTCTCTCTCTCCATTCATGTACCTTCCCCTGGCCTGCTGTGACTCACTCAACCCCCATTTGCATCTAGGCAGGCAGCATCCGTCACCGGCAGGCAGGCGACATCCATCACCGGCAAACCTCCCACGCACCGTGCCTCGGACGCACAGCAGCAGGTCAGACCCCCCCCCCCTCTCTCTCTCTCTGGCACGATGAGTTATAGGATCAATGCCTAAGTTTTGTTGAGCACACAGATTTCTAGTGGAATCCCCATGATAGGTCCACATGCTACTGTTGTCAACATGATAAATAGTTCCAGTTAGTTACCTCTAAAACTATTCCTAATTAACTGAAGAAGAGAAGAGAGGAGGAGTAGTTTATTTCATAGAGTAAACATTAGCACTATTTGACAGTAAAAGGTTTTAGCTAATTTGAATTAAGTGAAAGCAGCAGTACATCATTTTTATTGACAGTAAAATGTTCAAAGAAACAGATATGTAAAACCCCCATAGTTATGTCTTTCGTACAATATGCCATGAAAAGGTGTGCCATTTTCATAGAAGAGCAAACCAGCCTGCCTTTCGGCCTTTTGGTTGCAAGTGCATTTCACTCAAATCACAAGGATTTACAGTGTACTTTTAGTGTAATTACTGTGCATTTTCAGTGAAATTTACACTGTAATTGTTAGTGGAATTTACACTGTAAATGTTAGTGGGTTTACAGTGTACTTCTAGTGGATTTTTGCTCTGTATTTGCAAGTGGCATTTTTAGTGGAATTACTGTGTATTTCCATGGTTTTTACACTGTAATTATTAGTGTAATTTTGGGCCTTTGTATAGTTGATTCACAGCAGCAGCAACTGTAATTTTTCTGTAATTTTCTCTTCTCTAGTGAGTTGGGTCACCGTGAGTTCCTGTTTGTGATGTGTAATCTTCTCTAGTGACCACTCCATCTGGTGGTGGTCAGCTACTTGTCCAAAGATCCGAGGAGTAGGGTGTCATCACTTAATCCGCTCTAGTGACCCGCGATGTGTAATCTGCTCGATGTTGTTGCTGCTGCTTAAGTGATGCCGGTGCTTGTTCTTGTAGTTGCACTCTAGTGATGCTGCTCTAGCTCTAACTTCTAAGTCCACTGAATTTTGTCAACTTGTGATGCTGCTGCTACTGTAGATCTTGTGAACTTGTGATCTTCTGAACTTGTGAATTTTGCTTAGAAACATCAATGAATTTGGTGATGGAGTACAATTTTGTATAAAATGAAATGCAAGGTTGCTGATACTGTAACCCAGATCACACAGATCAATTTTTTTTCAATTTATGCAACTGTAAGAGTACCAACCAGATTACACAAATCATTTCTGATCTGCAAGGTTGTTGTTGCTGTGATGGAGTAACTCTGTAAGATGGAGTACATGAGTACTGTAGTAATTTCCCTGTATAGTAATTTCTGGGTTGTAACCTTAGCTGTCTTTCAATGCTTAAAGACTATTAGCTGCATAGTAATTTCCCTGTCCTAATTGTTGTTTTTCCATGCATAGGTGAACATTCTATAATTTCCAAGGATCAATTAGACCAGATTGGGCTCTCCTTTTTATTGTTGTTTTGACCTTTCTGTTGTGAAAAATAAAGCAGGATTTTAGACTAATGTGGGCCTATGGCTACACCAGCATGGTGTTTTGATTCAGAAGTGATGATTTGCTAGGTTGCATGGCATGTGCTGGATGAAGCTTATGGTGTAGTATCTTAATTGACTGATGTTGATGAACCTTTCCTGTACATATTTGGTTTGGTTGATTGCCTGGCATGAGCTAGATGAAATGATCTATTTCTCCTGATGTGAAATGATCCCTTTCTCCTGAAATGTTGATTAATTTCCGTTTCGGTTGAGAATGGGGCACTCCTAGGTCAAGAAAATTAGCAAAGGTCATGCCCAATTTTCTTGACCTAGAAGGTGCCCGATTCTCAACCGAAACTTTTATTTGTGAGCCTTGAGAAGATTAATTGGTTCCACAATGCAAGCCTACTTTTATTTCTCTTGCCTGGTTCCACTAAGATGTGTTATTGCAAGCTATTAATTATTTTTCAGTTGTGAGCCTTGAGAAGATTAATATTTTCCTATATTGTAGCTTTAACAGTTTTCAGTGTTCCATCTTTCTAGTCTCCTATGTTGAATAGAGACATACAATTTTCAGTGTTAAATCAATTGTGTGATCTCTTTTTCTATGTTTCAAGGACTGCCCAATACAAGTAAAGCAATTTGTTCTGATCAGTCAACTGTGGAATCAGGATGTTGATTAATGTGAGGGATTCACTTGCTGCTCCACTATTATAATTTGGCAGCTCAAAACTATACGTAGTATGCTTTGTGTGGAGTTTTTTCTTCAGTTTTGGCCACTATTGATGTTTAATACTTCATACAAAACACATGATAAAAAATGACTCGATTTACTATAAAAACTACCTTTCCTGAATAATGCCATTTTTTTATTTTTACTAGCATGTTACCATTAAAATAGTGGTGAAAGTATTGCTTGTTACTTAGAGTAGTATAAAAGACATTTTGGACCAAAACAAGTTTCTGGTATAGTTAGAAGACGCCTGACCCATTGCTTGAGCCTTGTATTGCAAGTTGATGAAATTCGATTTGTTAGTGACTAGCTAGCTCATTCATTTCTAAAAAGCATGCGATGAGCTAGAACCCAGACATCTATGCTATCTTACTCCATGAGCCTCTACGCAGACCAAATGTAGCCCAACTTAGAATTCTCCTCGGTGTCGACAAAACCTAAATGATGAGACCATGATCTTGTTCCTTGACAATAACCAACTTTTTGACCAAACTTTGTTCCTATTTAGAGAGAAACATGACCAACAACGATGAGGCCGGGGGTTCGGGCGTCAAGGCATTCTGGGAGCTGTCCCAGGAGATGGAGGAACAACCTCACTTGTATGAGGCCGCCGCCTTCCCCACCGATCCTGAGACCACTGATGGTACCGCCAAGGATGACCCCACTGATGCCACCACTGATGGTGCCGCCGAGGATGCCACCACTGATGATGGCGGCGCACGCACAGATGGCAGCCAACCGAAGAGGCAACGGAAGGACCGGCGCCCGACCGTGCTCCGCACCGTCAAGGAGGAAGTTACTGAAGTGGACTCCGACGGGAATCCAAGGGCGCCCGAACGAATAGTCAAGGGGTACTCGCTTCAGCTCGGGTGCATTCTCCGGAGCACCGTCTCGATCAACACCGAGAACCTCAGGCATCCTGACCGAGGGAATTTGCGCAACCTCCTCTTCACGAAGCTGCACGAACGATACAAGTTCCCCGCTGAATTTGAAAACACAAGCCTCAAAGGGAATAAAGTGAACAATTCTGCCCTCACGAAGATGAGCACGGCCCTATCTACTTGGAAAAGCAATGTGAAGAGAATGATCGAGAAAGGTGAGAGTTATGAGAAGATCAAGGAGAAAAATCCTTCGATCACCGAAGATGACTACAACGACTTCAAGATCAATTGCTCGAGCACCGCAAGCTCCGAATCAAGTAAGTGGGGGAAAGAAATGCGGGAGCTGAACTTAGGGGAACACACACTCGGTCCCGGCGGTTACAGAGTGGCGGAGCCTATATGGGACAAGGAGGAGGCGGACCGTGCCGAGCAAGGCCTACCACCCCTCTTCGATAAATACGGTGACAAGCAGACCAGGAACTTTGTCAGGGCCCGGTACAAAAAGGACCCGAAAACAAAGGAGCTTACCACGGATCCGAAGACCAGGGAGCTTGAGCTTGTTCTGGTAAGGAATACATCCCCGCGTAATTAGCTTCATATGGTTGTATTCTAATTAATGAAGCCAAATTTCTAAATGGTTCACATTCCTTCCGCAGGCGACTGAAAGCAGTAGCGCGGGGTCGACTAAGAGCAACCCTTGGGACACCACTCTAAATAGGGCGTTGAATGTAATGAAGAACAAGGATAAGCTCAGTAAGCCGACGTCAGCTGGTCGTGTGGCCGGCAAAGGCTTGTCGACAAAATGGTTGTCATACTATAACACTGGTGGGCGAAAGGAGAAAAAGACCAGCTCGGAAAGCCAGGCGCGCGAGGTTCAAGAACTCAGGGCACAGGTGGCGCGGATTCCGGAGATGGTCCAAGAGCAAGTGGAACAACAACTCGGAAGGATGATCACCGCCATTGTGCCTACCTTGATCCAGGGGATTAGTGTGTGGATTGCGGGCGGCCAACAGGGGCCACCCCCGATTCCTAGCTTCATGGCCAGCAACTCGCAGAACGTGATGGCGGGGCCATTGGTGTCTCCGGCGGAGGCGGCATTGGTGTCTCCGGCGCCGGCACGGGAGCTTAATGCACCCGGGTGTACGCCGGTCGGCACGTCTGCAGGAAGCGGCCCCTCCGTCAACTGCACGCCCGCCGTTGGCGGTGCCTCGACATTAGCCGAGCTCGACGCCATCATCACGGTAACTAATTAAGCCTCTCTCAGCCGAGGACTTCATCTCCTTGCCTTTGACTGGGCATCCCTGACGCCCTACATGTTTTCGCAGGGCACCGCCGACGTTCCGTGCACTCTCCTGCACTTCGTGAACAACGAGTTGGTCGATGTCGCCAAGGGCAAAATCATTCAACCGGGCAACCCCTTGTTCCACGGTACCCAGATGCCACCCAACTTGTTTAGGGTTCAACTGGTTCGGGTGCTGCCAGGCTGCGACGAGTTGTTACCTCCGATTCGACCCGTCGGGGCCAACGATGATGACGTGATGACCCTCAGCGCCTGCCTGAGCTGGCCCCTGCTTTGGCCGAAGAGCCAGATTCGTTTGGGGGCGGGGGACGCCACCCCAAAGACAACACCGCCAGTCGTGCCGGCGCCAAGTCGGCCCCATGGCAAGACCGCCGCAACGGTGCCGGACATCCCTATGCCACTGGATCCAAACATGCATATGGCACAGGATCAGAACGACGACGACGACGATACATTTGCCAACGTCGATCAGTATTTTGCCGATCATGGGTACGGTGGCGACTTCATGGGGCCTCCTTCTCAAGAACCCAACCCAACAAAAGACGTGCGCGATCTAGCTGGTACCGCGGAGAAGCCAAGTTGCAACAGGCGTCGTCTGCCGTTCAGCTCTCAGAAGACGCCTCCAGCTGCCGACTTCACCGAGCCTCAGATAGGCGAGGTGCGAAATATTATCAGCCCCACCACACTCAAGAAGGCGGTCTGTGAGCAGAACTCGGTCCCATTACAGGAGAAGAAGAAGGCACGCAAAAGAAAGACTAACAAGGGTGCGGGCCAGCCGGCACCGATTACGATCCGTGCTCAGGACGGGCCACCTGGACCTGAGGATATCTCGAGGAGGGTGCTTGTGGCAGGTAGGCCGATGCTACCGAGAAATATGCTCGATGCTGCAACCGGTGCTATGCGGAGTCTGCATGACAGTGTTCTTTCTTTGGAGAAGCGGCGTCTCAGAGAGAAGGATGTGGCATACCCGGTTTTCGCGGCCAAGGTGCCAGAGGGCAAGGGCTTTGTGGATAACTCCATCGGGGGTACGATCGTCCTGCGGTTTGATGACATCCATGCTATGTTGAACCTTCATCCGCTGCACTACACCTTCGTTCGGCTATTTTCGCTGAGTATGAAGACGCGGATCATTCGCGACAAGACCCCGGACATCGTGATAGTCGACCCCTTCTACATGCGTGCCAAGATCTTGGGCAGCGCTGGGGACCGGCAAGTCGCGAGTTCTTATCTCGAAGGCGTCATTCTGGCAAACCAAGATAAGGATAACTTCCTCGTGCCTTACTTTCCCGAGTAAGTCCTCCCCTCAACCGCCCCGTAACATATGAATTCTTAGATTTTGATCGTTTTTCTTTTAACATTCTGTGTTTTCTGCAGTGACACACGTTGCACGCTCATCCTCCTAAGCCCCAAATATTATATGGCCACATATTTCGACCCGGACCGTCAGTCGAACATAGACTACACAAATGTCAAGAAGGTTCTTGATAATGTTCTCCCCGGCTACGTCAAATCTGGAGGCACCTTCACCAGGCCTATTCGTAAGTACGGCAAGCACGTGTTCTCCCACAATACGATGTTCTGCTGCGTCAAGCAGCCAACTGGCGGTCAGAAGGGTGCCTACTACGCCATCCATCACATGCGGGTGATCGTACGGGACCATCATCAACTTCTGCTACCGAGTAGACTCAAAGATTGGGCCGCGAGCGTGTCGGCAATCCAGGACGCGGACATCAGACAAGAATTCTTTCGCATCCAATCGGAGTTTGCGGAAATCATCCATCAAGATGTCCTTCGTACCTCGGGGAGTGTCGGAGACAGGTTCACCGATTCAGCGGTAACAGTTACAAAGGGTACACCACTAGGGCCGAGGCCGAATCTAGATACGCCCGCTATCTAGCGGGAGAGGGGAGGGAGCGTTGGAGGAACCGGATGAAGACGATTTTCATCGTGATGATGCTCATCGTGATGACCGCAGCTCTCTTCTATGTGATGGTAGTTTAGATGATCGATATCGACTTGTAATGTGAAGACAAACTCGCGGTCTCGAGACTTGTAATATAATGTTCTATCTTTGTTCGGTCTTTTCAATTCGGAGACTAATATGATGAATTGTATTCGGAGACTAAAATGATGAATTGTATTCAGAGACTAATCTTCTATTTTATTCGATGAATCTGTTGTTGATGTGTGCTGTCTATATTTTGTCCAATTATACATTTTGTAACCTGTGCAAAAAACAGAAAATAAAAAAATAAAAAAAATCTAATATTCATACTAATGGCGCATCACATCATAGTGCGCCATTAGTATGCCAAAGGATACTAATGGCGCATCATTAAACAATGCGCCATTAGTATGCCGAAGTTACTAATGGCACATCCTGTTGTTGTGCGCCATTAGTATGCCAAAGCACCTGGGTATACATGGCCCCCTGGGAGGCATACTAATGGCGCACTGTTGTATATACTAATGGCGCATCCCAGATGCGCTATTAGTATACCAGATACTAATGGCGCACCAGTGATGCGCCATTAGTAAAATATACTAATGGCGTGGCACTAATGGCGCACCGCTAATGCGCCATTAATGGCCAAATAAGATGCGCCATTAGTAGGCCTTTTCCTAGTAGTGAGGAGAGAATCAGATTGGGAGCTCCTCTAAATTCATTCAGTGAGCATAAGAACACATACTTATTTCTGACGACGGTCATATACTCCGTATTTCTTATATCAATCAAACATAAGAAACTACTTATATTAATCAGAAATTTGAAACAAAAACACTATTACTAATAAGATCAGGACTGCTAATTTTAATTTTAAACATATGGCTAAATTAGGAATTTGCCATGTTATGTGTAATGAAGACTGTCATAGCGAATAGTCCATATTTTTCCATAGAAGCATGGCAAATTTGGCATTGTACATATATTTCTTTTAAAAATACCATGTTATGTTAAATAAAATTGCCATTGTGTATATAATAGATTTACCGTCAGTTATGAAACAAATTTCTCTAAATTTGCCATGTGAAAAACAGCACACTACTAACGTTTGAAGATTGCCATGTTATTGGAAACCATAAAGTGCTGAACTTAACTTGGCAAATGCATACTATACTTCAAGGAAACCATTTTCTATGTTCTTGTGTGTAGAAGATGCACACATATCCTGAGTTGCATACAAAAGTGATTTGAAAAAAGGCATAAAATTGCCATGCTGATGAATTAACAATTCTACATAAGTGTCATTTGACAAATATAGCAAGTGATGCGTGTGGCAATTTACCGATAAAATAGCATGGCAATTTGTGGAGGAAAACACGACCGTACATGTGCCTTTCTTGGAGGAGATGCTGCAGACTTGGCTGATAGGGCGAGCAGAAGACAAGGTCACAAGAGGCTAGCGCGGGAGGTGACCTCAGAGACCACACCGCCGCATGCCGAGGGCGCCGCTACGCACTGCGGCTCTGGTGTAGTGGACACCGCGTGAGTTCTAGGAGAGCATGTCGTCGGTGTGTCGCAGATGCGGTCCGCTCCTCCTCCAATGAGGACGTCGGTGAGGTTGGAGACGGCCAGTATTAGGAGGAGCAGGTCAAGGTACTCGACGGAGGTTGTCGACGCACACGGCGGCCCGCCGACCGCGGCGCCGCCCTGCCCCGTATTGCAATAGCAGGCGACCGCATTCTTGCACTTGGCTTCCTCGGCGACCCTCCACAAAAGCGATGAAGGCCTCCATGTTGTCGGCTCCCTCAGTGATAGGGCTGGACACGAGCCGAGCCAAGCAGAGCTTGATCCGAGCCTGCCTTTGACTCGCCATGAACGAGCTAAGCTCGGCTCGGCTCGCTAGTTGAACGAGCCTGCTTTTGGAGGCTCGGCTCGTCTTGCATCTGGCTCGGTTCAGACCGAGCGGCTCGTGGGTGCCCTGCTGTATGTGTGCGCACCGATGCAGTGTGCCAGTGCTGCAGTGCATGTGTGCGTGAGTCAGCTAGTGCTAATGCATGCGTGAAGTGTGCGTGCTAGCAGTCGGTGTGAGTGCATGCGCGCCGCCAGAGGGAGCCATGGAAGTAAAACCTGCTTGTGCTTGGGGCGGAGGACACTAGGGACTGCGGCGAGCTTGGCGATGAACCTCGGGAGCAACGAAGACGACGTCCGACACGGCGCCGAACGGGCGCGTCTGCTGGCGGTGCCGAGAGAGAGAGAGCCGTCCAACATCGGGCGCGGCGAGGAGGACGACGACTTCGTCAGGTCATGGCGAGAGCGGCGGCGCGCCGGGGGAAGTCAGGGGTGCCGGCATCTCGTGCACGCACTCGCTAGGGTTACTCAGGGGTGCTTCGTAGTGGGCTTGGGCTTCCGTAGGCTCCTTAGTGTATACACTGGGCTGCAAATTTCTTAAAAAAAAAAACTGGGCTGCTAAACGGGCTACCCGAGCTGGACCGAGCGAAAACAGGCTCGGCTCGGTCACCGAACGAGTCGAATTTCACAGCTCGGCTCGGCCTATATCCATGTCGGGCCAAGCTGAGTCGGGCCGAGCTGGAGCGAGTTTCGGGCCGAGCTAAAAAGCTCGCTCGAGCGTCCAACCCTACTCAGTGACTGTCGCGCTGCTGAGAGCGGCCACCATGAGCCGCCGCAAAAAAAAAACTTGAGCCACCGCCACTCACCACCGGGATGTGGCTGCTTGATCTCGTCCCTGGTCCACGTGGGGAGGAGTAGACAACGACGCTCGCGTGCGAGACTGGTGCCGGCTACTCCCCCTCTTCCTTCTTCTCGTCCTCCGGCAATCTCTTCTCCTCTACTTAACGTCGCTACTCGCGGGAAGAATGGTGACGAACAAGCTACTGGAACGAGTGTGTTAAGAAAATGGAGGATTGACGGTCGAGGTGAAATGAAAAAGGGAATGATGGAGGTGGACCACGTTCGCGCATTCCGATACAAGAACGAACGTTTCCAGAACATGAGGCGAGACAACGTTTGATTGGAATTGGCAAAAATTTCACGTGAGATTTATAGTGTTTGGGTTTGCTTTTGCATGGAAAACTAGAATTTCTAAAACATGAGCAAAACTACATCGATATTTCTTAGGTGCATCCAAGTCCCAATAGAGATCAGGAGTTTCTCAAGTCTTGGTCAATTTTATAAATTTGTTCATACAAATTTCAAACTATTACCATAGTCTTGCAGTAGTATTTTATGTATCTAGTAAAAAAATAGATGCTTTGTAAGACCCAAAAAATGTAAAACTTTACACGGATCTTAACGTCGGATCAACGGTTTAAGACGTAGGCTTAAGAAGAAGAAAAAGTAAGTCTTGAGATTTAGCTAGTACTACCGTTTGTTAAGATCTCTATTTCTTATGAAGCATGATTTGCCATGAGTATTACCCGTCTGTAACTTAATATAAGATGTTTTTTAACACTGTCATAGTGTTGAAAAAAGGAGTTATATTAAGTTACGCAGGGAGTATGATATTGCAGTGTTGAGCAAAACTGTTGCTTGTAGAAATCTGTAAATTCCAAAAACATGAGCATAATAACCACGTAAATATTTCTGATGATTATCACATACTCTGTACTATTTCTTACTCCCTCCATTCCAAAATATAGTGCGCCCGCGCTTCCCGAGGTCCAACTTTGACCATAAATTTAACCAACGAGACCAACGGCGACGGGAGAAAAAATTATATAATTGAAAACTTCTTTCGAATACGAATTCACTGATATAATTTTTGCTCCCGCCGCAATCGGTCTTGATAGTTAAATTTACGGTCAAAGTTGAAGCACGTAGATAGAGGAAGCACTACATTGTGGAATGGAGGGAGTATATCAAACATAAGCAACTACAAATATTAATCAGAAATTTGAAAAAACAATACTATTAATGAGGTCAGGAGTACTATTGTAGTTGACCATCGTCATTGTGTTCTTTTTGCACAGAACAAGAAGAAGACTGTACACGACCGACGTCCTCCGGCGGCGCTCTTGGAGACGTGAGGTCCTTGGTCACCTCCACTTTTACGGACAGCGTGCACCGGATGGTGAATGTGTCGTCGTCACGGACGCACGGCGACTCATCCAGGTCAATCCTCGCGACGAACCGGACGTAGCCCTTGCTGCAGCGGTGGTCGAGCAGCGTCTGCTCCGCCGAGGCGGTGTGGTTGTCGAAAACGGCGAGCTCCCTGCCCGCGTCCAGTATCTCTATGAAGACCCTGACGTCGTCGTGGAACCAGGACGTGTCGAGAGAGACCAGGAAGAAGGCGAGGAAGCCTGCTGAGTCGTCGTCGATGCCGGCGGGGTAGACCTGGAGGTGGTAGCGGAGGCCATTGTGGCGAAACACGTCGAACTCCACCACGGAGCCAGCCCGCTTGTGCGCCCACTTGGAGTAGTCCGTGACGGTGAAGAGCCGCGTCGCCTTCTCCGTGTTGGCCAGCGTGTACGACGACGGCAGGTTCGGCGACGAGTGGCTGGCTCTCGCACCCATAGCGGTCGGGCGACGGCGGATGAGTTCCCCTTCCCCGCCGGTGGTACTGCGTGCGCGCTCGATGCTGGATGGATAGATGTGCTTGATTTCTCTCTCTCCCAAACCGTGGTTATGTACCAGGCGGTTGTGATCTCCTAATCCAAATATTCCATGTACGGAGATTTAGTTACCATCTATATCTCGCCGGCCGGTAGATCGCAGTCGGTATGCAAGGAACATACCTGATTAAACCCGGTCGATAAATACGGCGGAGAGAGAGAGGAACCATCAACAATAGTGGAGATTTAGTTACCTATATACCGATCTTTAACGGTGTGGGATCGATCGATTCGATACTATCGATGGGTGCCACTGCCTCCTGCGGTCCTGCCTCGTCGCTGGCAGCGCCGCCGTCTCTCCCGGTGAAGTGCGGCCTGCTCGAGACGAAGGAGTCCGCGACGTGCCTTTTCACGGTGCCCCACTACTCCAAGTGGGCGCGGATGCCGGCCGGCACGGCGCTCAACTTCGACCCTCTCTTCGTCCTCGGCTTAGGCTACCGCCTCAAGGTCTACCTGGCCGGCTTCGACGAGGATTCGGCGGACTTCGTTCGTAGCCGTCTTCTTCAGCGTCTGCGGGCCCTTCGACTCCTGCCTCCACGAGGGCGTCTGCAGGGTCTCCTTCGAGATCCTGGACGAGGCCGGTGAGCGTGCCGTCTTCGCAACCACACGGCGCGGTCGGGGCAGACGCTGGAGAACGGCGGACGCAGCAGGGGCTATGTCCGGTTCGTGAACAGGAGGGAGTTGGAGTGGTCGTCGTGTGTCTGCCGTCGGGACGACAGCTTGACCATCCGGTGCACCCTGTCCGTCTACGTGGAGGTCAGCAGGCTGCCGGCCGAGGTGTTTGCGGCGGATCAGGCCCTGTCTTGCTCAAATTGCCCGGAGCCGGCAGCCGAGACAATGCGCGAGCACTACACGTTTACGATCAACCGCTTCTGCAATGTCAAGACGGCGCTCCCCACGGGGGAGTGTGTACACTCACCGCAGTTCAGCTTCGGCGGCAGCAGCTGGTACCTCAAGGTGTACCCCAACGGGTACTGCAACGATAATAGGGACTGCGTGTCCGTCTTCCTCAGCCGCGGGAGGTCGGACGAGCGGGAGACGACGGCCGATTTCCGCTTCGAGGTCGTTGGCCTCGCGGGAGCAGCTGGCGAAGGGGAGCGCGTGCGGAACACATTCGACCACAACAAGCCCACGCACGGTACACGGTGCCTGGTGAAGAGCAGCGACCTCGCGTTGGCCGAACATATGGCCAGCGATGACGATTGCCTCATGATCCATTGCCACCTCCGTGTGATCAAGGTTTCCACGCCGAGGGTGACCCCTACCACGGCCCCGCCGCCGGTCGTCATTGTCCCACCTTACGACGGGTTGGAGCATCATCTCAAGGTGCCTGCCAGATCTCCTGAAATTGTGGGAGAAAAGGAGAACGAAGAGCCGAGTGAATCAGCTCCTCTATTGAGCGACATGTACTAAGTCTTCCCTCAAAAAACATGTACTAAGTCTGGGAATATCCGTTTTGGTCAATTAGTGGTAATCGTGTACGTGCACAAACGCTCAATTCGATAGCAATATAATTTACTTGATTAACCAGAGTTAGTTTTGATTTCAAGATTAATTGTGCTTAATGCCTTTAATGTCGCCATTATATTTACAATCAATGCAATTTACATGTTTCCAAATTATTGATGATGTGATGGATACATCATTAGGGCAGCATGAGACGTTGGATGATATATATAGGTGGTTGGATGACTCGTATCATTTGCATTCACCAAACTCGTGCTTTCATAAGTAATTTTTGTAAGCAGCAGCAGTAGTAGTAGAAAAGCCCATAAAATGCCAAATGCAATAAGTTCTATTTGTTTTTCAGTTCATATTGAAGCAACAAATAATCAGAATTTGCTTTTTGTAATCAGAATTTGTTGGATGACTCCTCGGTGTGTGACCACGCTTGGGCGGCAGCACTTTCGTCCAAACGGTAGGAGTATAATGTGAAGGATCCGTCAGGTGACATTCTATTAGTCTTCTCTCTCCATCAAAATTTGAATTTTCTGAAAGTCCACAAAAAATTAAGTTCAAAATTTCCAAAAGTTTCAAAATTCTGATTTTTTATCTCGTAATTTCCTAAAGTGGCAAAATTCAGAATTTTACCCATAGTTCAACTTCGAAAAGTGAAATTTTGGAAGTTTTAAATCCCTTCAAAATTATTTAGGCATGTTATATTTCTCAAAGTAGATAATGTACTTTCTGAAAGTTTACCAAAAGGGAGCTTTGACCTGTAGTAGGCTTTCTAACAAGAGAAAACTCTAGTTTGAAAGTGAGCACCATGGAGCAATCTGACAGTGGCACAAGGGATGTGACATGGCACACTAGACACAAATATTAGTGTCAATTCTTTAGGATTACCGAAATAGAATCTTTGGCCTAGCATTAGACCACCTAATGCATGATTAACAAAGAGGGCTTCGTGATGAGAACACGTTAGAGCGAAATCGTGAAAACTTACAGGAACTTGGCGAAGTCTCCTGCATGCTCGATGCAGCCTCTGTGTAGGCGTGTAGCCCATGGCTGCACCTTGTGTCCTCCACCACTGATGAGATAGCCGCGAAAGAAGGGCAACACCTATGTGACATAGATGGCAGCACGGAGCCGCAAACACAACCCTGCGGCGGCCAGCGGTGGAGGTGGCCGTCTAAACCCTCGAGCACCTTATTAGGATCAGTGGTTAGGAATCTTGGAGCTAAACCGTATGTATGCCTTATCATCCCAAGGGGCACAACCTCCTCCCTTTATATATGTGGTGCTAGAGAGACGGGGTACAAAACTAAAACAGTTATTTTATGTGCGGCAATGCTAGACATACGGAGGCTTTACAGGACTTTTACAGGCAATGCTGAGGTGGGCTGGTTTAATTGGTAATTAGATGAGGCGGGCCCCACCCTGAAACTCAGGGGGAGAGATTAATGAGGGGAGGAGGGTTGGTCTGTAAATTCTTGTAAAACAAATCCGTACGTGTAGCATTTTCGTTTTACGTGTCCCCGATCAAGGCACATACGTGAGGGGAGGAGACTTTGTCTCTCCTATTTTTCTCTCAAGTTGTTATGACCGAGTTCAAATCCAACAACAGATTCACGGGTCTAGATCACGGAAGGACTATATTAGAACATGGTTAATAGTACAGACAACTGCTGACTATAAGATGTTGTCATATTATCTATAGCCAACACATATAATCACTCATACAATAAGGTTAGCTATAAGGTTAGTACTTTTTCCCATCTTCTTTTTATCTGGTTCCTCACATTTATTGCATCTGCTTTGGAGCACGCATACAGCCAGACTCTTGCATGAGAGCCCACTCCCCTTACTTTTTCATGTCCCTCCCCTCCACATAGCTAGACAAAATTACCATGTAAGCAAGCTATAAGCCCACTATTGTACTTGCTCTTAGTCTGTTGGGCTGTGTTTGATTCGAGAACGCCGTGTAATAGATTGTCATGGGTCCATTCCACTATAATGGCTTGGTTCCTTCCTTGTGTTCGGTATGGATAATTCAGAGGATGACCATCACATAGGCTACAGAGAGAGCGCCCCCTTCCTCCCTTTTTTTAATACTCCCTCCGTCCAGGTGAATAAGTCATCTTTGGTTGTGCACCGTGACAAAGAAAAGGGAAAAAAAAGAGAACTTAATGTTTATTTGCTAATTGATAACATTGCATGCAATGAACTAACCACTGCATGTCGTGTTTGGTAGTCTTGAGTCATTGAAAACATGCACGCCCACATCTCTTATTGGTTGATATGTCAAGAAATAAGAAACGAGGTGGGAGTTAATGCAGTGTGTAAGTGTTTCGGGATTATTTAGTTTTCGTAAAGTGGCTTATACACCTAGACGGAGGAAGTATATTTTTTTGAGTGTGTAGCTTTTTTTTTTGAGTGTGTAGCTAGCAACATAGAGAGCGGTGATGACATCCTCACATTATCTTGCAGTTGCACTTCTTGATGATCATCACCACTTGGTATCATCCTCACATAGGCTAGTTGAAATCTTCCTTTTGACACAAGTCAGCTTGTTTGTTTGGAAACTAAAGGAGAGCGTTATATCCAAACAAACAAACAAATTATATCGTTTCTCTTCTTCAAACATAACGTACGTACGGCTGGGTGCTACGCCTACGCGTCGCGACATGCTATACGTCTGGTCCACAATCTAATCATGTCGGAGTAGGAGGATTTGGGTATATCTCATTCTCAACAATACAGCCGTATGTACGGCAAAATGCGGCTGATACATCGGGTACATATTAAGGATTAATAGCATCTTCCAACGGCCGCACAAAAATTCCATGCCCAATAAAAGTTTTAGCGCGCCCCTGTAGCACTTTTAATGTGCCGGAACCAACATTGCTTTAGCAGATACCCAAAAACGCGCGCCGAAAAAGCAGACAGTGCAAATTGTGAAGCGTGTGTAATCCGAAGCTCAAAATATGCTGCGCGCGATAGTGTTTTTCAGTGCGTGTCCTAAATCTTTTAGCGCTACAGCGTCTACTGAAGTTGTTCGGCGCCCAAAAATACAAATTTTAATTGCACGGGGCTCTTTTTAGGCGCCTGTTGGAGATGCTCTAACGCATGGAGCTCTCCTTGGTGATATGCTAGCCACCAGAACCCTAGCCGCCGCCGCCAAGAGAGCCAACTTTCCGGCGCCTTTTTCAGCGTCTCTCCTCCGCTGGTGACCTCTTGGTCGTCGGTCGTGAGGTCGGTCGCCCGTGCGTGCGGATTGTTTTTGCTTTAGATTTAGAGCCCTAATAGCTTATGTTTTTGGATCGTCCGACGTCTTGGCTTCGGTGGCGGCGACGGCGATGCTGAATAAAGAAGCTCCAGATTCTTCTCCGGCGAGGCGATCGTCGTCGGTGATGGATTGGGAACCAGTCTGTTCAAGCGGGGCGGGGGGAGGGGGGGATATCCTCGTGGCGACGACATCCTTGTGGTGGACTTGTGTCCTCGGGCTCCGCCGTTGCGACGGTGTCTGCTCCAGCATCGGCGTGGAGCTTGGAGGTAGTTCGGGAACGGATGTAGATTGTGGTCTGCATCGACGACATCTGGAAGACGAAACGTGTGTTGGGGTACGCGGTTGATGGATGACAGGTATGGTTTCCTACTTCGGCATCCTAGTTGTGGTGGGGTGTCAGATCTAGAGTTCGATAACATGTCTGGGGTGTTGCCCCGGTCTGATTCATTCAACAACAATGGCTTCATCTTTGATGAGCCACCTTGAAGGTCCGCAAAGCTGCAAATCAGTGATGGAGCCACATCGAGCTCTGATGAGGAGGTGATCCATCATTTTTTCTTTGATGGATGTTGTGGTGGTGCCGGAGGGAGGTGACGGACATCGGTGTCAAGCTTAGCGTTGTTCTGCTATCTTTTCAGCTTTGTCATGTCGTTCTTTACGTGACTTATAATTTGATCTTTATGACAATAAGACATGTATTACCATGAAAAAATATGAACAATCTAATCATGTAACCTAAAAAAACAATCTAATCATGTTCGGGTATATAAATCAATCTCAACTATACAGCGGTATAAGCGGAAAACACGGCTGGTACAATTACAATCCCGGTAGATAAGGATTAACGCATGGAGATCGCAACGCACGGTACACGCCATCGGCGGTAGCCTAGCTCCTTAACCTAACTCCTTGCTTCAATTTCAATCGATCGATCTATCTACCACCGGCGACTGGCGAAGATGGGCGCCAGTGTCAGCAGCTCGTCTCCGCTGTCTGGGCCATCCAAGTGCAGCCTGTGGGAGACGAGGTCCACGACGCGCCTCTTCACGGTCGCCGACTACTCCAGCTGGGTGCAGATGGCCGCCGGCTCCGCGCTGCTCTTCGACGACACGATCTACCTCCTGGACCTTCGCTACCACCTCAAGGTGTACCCCGCCGGTTACGACAGGGAGGCGGCGGACTATGTTGCCGTCTTCGCCGAACGGATCGACGACTCCTACTGTTCCAGCAACAAGGAAGGCGCCAGGATCTTGATCGAGATCCTGGACGGCGGCGGCGACCGCACTGTGTTCGACAACTACCACACGGCGAAGTCGGAGGAGACGCTGTCCGACGGCAACCGCAGCAGGGGGTACGTCCGGTTCGTCAAGCGGAGAGAGCTGGAGGCGTCCGGCTGCGTCCGCAGCGACAGCTTCACCATCCGGTGTACGGTGTCCGTCGACGTGAAGGTCACCAGGTCGTCGGCCGAGGTCATGGAGGCCTTGACCGCGGCCGCTTCTGATCCCTCAAAGACACAGCTCAGCGGGTGCCGAGTGCTGACGATTGGCGGCTTCTCGAGGATCAAGGCGGGGCTCCGGACCGGGGAGTGCGTGCACTCCACCCAGTTCAGTCTCGGCGGCAGCACCTGGTACATCAAGGTGTACCCCAACGGGCATTCTGATGACAGCAAAAACCACATGACCGTCTACCTCTGCCGCGGGAGGTCCGACGAGCTGACGACTACCGTCAAATTCAGTTTCAAGGTCGACCAGCACATTATCTTGGAGTATTTTGCCAAGGCGGAGCACAAGTTCCACCATGACCAGCCCGAGCACGAGGTCCCCTACTTCACGTACTCGCCGGAGGTTACAATAATCAACGGGCACTGGGACCCGTGTGCGGGGTTATCGTGGTTGAACGTGTGCCTCAAGCGCTCCACTTTGCTGGGCCCTGTGACGCCGATGACCTCGAAGCGGAATTCAGTCGTCGTCTCTGTCTCGTCTTGCTCCCTACCGAGGAGCCGCCGACTGCCACTACCCCACCTTCTTAATGGACGGATCAAGATTAATTCTGAGTAATGAACAAACCAAAAGTCAAGTGCAAATTAGGAAAAGTTGACACGGTGTATCGCCTTTACATTCCTTTTTGTTTCTACGTATACTGTATAACTTTTGCAACGAAGAACCTATATAGCTGTGTAATCTAGATCGTTCGTTGATTTAACAACAACCAATGAGGATTAGAACTCATGTGTACAAGAGAAAATCATAAGGTCACAATATGTATGCACATATTTCTAGCAATTCCACAAACATATGACAAATGTAGATGAAAACAGTAATATTATGTTGATAGTGTGCTAGCATGATGTTATCATCTGATCTGCCAAGTTCATGATCAGTGTAGTTTGGCCAATGCTTTGTCGAAATCAATCACAAGTCCTTAACTACTCATTACTTTTTGCGGGAAGGGTGCTTAACTAATTGAAGTGGCTGAACCAAATTATTAATCAACTATGTTCCCTCAGGGAGGGCACCTGAGTGAACCGATCGAGTTGACGTTCCCTCAAAGGCTCATTTGAGTGTACACACTACCAGAGAATGTTTCCTGGGAAAACACTCCCAACAAATGCTCAGGAATTGCCATGCTATAACAAATATATTGCCTAATGTAGATTCTAATAACTGAAGGACACATGACCTCGTGGATAAATATATTCCTAACAAAGTGGACACCGTGTATCGCCTTTACGTTCCTTTTTGTTTCTAGGTATATTGTATTACTCTTGCAACAAAGAACCTATATAGCTGTGTAATCTAGATCGTCTGTCAATTCAACAACAACCAATGAGGATTAGAACTCACGTGTACAAGAGAAAATCATAAAGTCACAATATTTATGCACATATTTCTAGCAATTCCACAAACATATGACCAATGTAGATGAAAACAGATGATACTGTGCTAGCATGATGTTGTCATCTTTCATGATCAGTGTAATTTGGCCAATGCTTTGTCGAAGTCAATCACGAGTGCTTAACTACTCATTACTTTTGGCGGGAAGGGTGCTTAACTAATTTAAGTGGCTGAACCAAATTATTAGTCAACTATGTTCCCTCAGGGAGGGCACCTGAACAAACCGATCGAGTTGACGTTTCCTCAGAGGCTTATTTGAGTGTACACACTATCATAGAATGTTCAGAGAATGTTTCCTGGAAAAACACTCCCAACGAATGCTCAGGAATTGCCATGCTATAACAAATATATTGCCTAATGCAGATTCTAATAACTGAAAGACACATGACCTCACTGGTAACGAGCATAGATGTGTTGCTTATTATCTGTAATCAGGGATCCAATGAAAAGCGCAAGATACGTGGAGCTTATTATGCTGCCCACACATTGCTCTCCTGAGTGTCCATAGAAGCCTAGAACCAGTGAATTGCAGGCAATCAAAACTTCATTTTTGTTAAGTACGAAACTGAATCCCCCCGCAAAAAAGAAAGGTACGAAACTGAATAAACAGTGAACTGTACAACTTAATCCATATCAAGAGAAATAATGTCAACTTATACCGCATTGTACATAAATTTGGCATTCCTAGTGGAAAAATTGCATATGCATCAACCTTTGCTCAATGCTTCCTTTCATGTGTAAACTAGCATGCTTCCTTTGCGGGACATCCCGGCCACAAGCATCACAATCCAACCGCCGCTATACACACGGTAGAGCAAACTGTATTCACCTTTGCATCCTTTGCGGTGTCCCTCAACAAACACACCGGCCGCTATATATTCCCGGACTGTTTGGATTGTTTGGATATTCCCGGACTGTTTGGATTACGATGGAGATTGCAACACGTACGGCGGCGGTAGCCACGTCTTAACGTAATCCCTTGCTTCCATCGATCGATCTACCATCGAGCACCGGTCACCGGCCAGGATCGGTATCAGGATGGGCGCCACCGCTAGCAGCTTCTACTACTCGTCCTTGCCGCCGTCGCCAACGCCGTCTCCTCCGTCCAAGTGCAGCGTGTGGGAGACGATGTCAGCCACGCGCCTCTTCACGGTCCCCGACTACTCCAAGTGGGCGCTGATGCGCCCCGGCTCCGCGCTGCTCTTCGACCACGCGCTCCACCTCCTCGGCTACAGCTACGATGTCAAGGTGTACCCCGCCGGCTACGTCAAGGCTAAGGACGAGGCGGTGTGCCCTGCCGGCTACAGCAAGGAGGCGGACTTCGTCGCCGTCTTCGCCGAACCGACCACACACAGGTATTATTCCAAGGACATGGAGGCCTCGAGGATCTCGATGGAGATCCTGGACGGCAGCGGCGAGCGCACCGTCTTTGATAACCACACGGTCACCTCCAGGCAGAACGGCAAACTAAACACGGGCTACGTCTGGTTCGTCAAGCGGAGGGAGCTAGAGGCGTCAGGCTGCCTCCGCGGTGACAGCTTCACCATCCGGTGCACGGTGTCCGCCGACGTGCAGATCACCAGGTCGTCGGCCGAGGTCATGGAGGCCTTGACCGCGGCCGCTTCTGATCCCTCCAAGACGCAGCTCACTGGGTCCCACATGCTGACGATCGACCGCTTCTCGAAGATCAAGGCGGTGCTCCGGACCGGGGACTGCGTGCACTCCACCCAGTTTAGCCTCGGCGGCAGCAACTGGTACTTCAAGGTCTACCCGAATGGCAGCGGTCGGTACGGCGACAGGACCAGCTGCGGCATGTCCGTCTTCCTCGGACGCGGGAGGTCCGACGAGCCGGCGACCACCGCCGAGTTCCGCTTCGAGATCGGCGATCAAAAGGAGGTGAGATCCACGAAGCACACGTTCCGCCATCACGATCCCGAGCACGAGTTCCCGTACTTACAGTACTTTGCCGGAAAGACGATTGCCGATGGCCGGCTTGTTGTTCGCTGCCACGTTCGCGTGATCAAGGCCGAGACCCCGAATTAGAGGGAAATTACCAACGTGTATCGCCCTTGCATTCCTTTTCGTTTACGTATACTCTTGCAATGAAGAATCTATACTTGTGCTTCATATATTGTTATTTTTAAAAAGGGTCTGTCTAGGGCTCATCTAGACGTGACATAACAAAGTCACGTCTAAGTGTGATGTCAGCACCACCTCACTGTTTATTTGTTTGATTTTGATTTGACAAAGCTCAAAACAAACAAACCAGCTAGCCCGCATCTCCGCCTGGTTGGGCCGGCCAATATGTCCAACCGCTCGTACATTTAGTAGGCTACCGACTAGCACAAAGCTAGCGATTAGTGCTAAAAAGATGAAGCTAGCGATCCAAATTGTGTAACGATCAGAATTTCTTTTTGAGGAAAAGCTAGCGATCAAATGTATCAGTGAAAATAAAGTAGCGCTACCACTGATTTGTTTTTTTTTTGTTTTCCGTCATCTTTTTACAGGCTAGCTTGTAGTAGGTTATCGACATTTTTCGCCTTTTGGTTTTTCCGTTTTTAACACTAATATTTTATACCTTATTTTTTAATAAAAGGAAAAAATTTGATCAAAAATATGTTCATGAATATAAATTAAAATTTTCAAATTACAAAAAAATGTCAATGAATATGAAATATGTTCTAACATACGATGAACAATTCTTTAATATATGATAATCATTTTCTGAATGCACACTAATTTTTCTGTAATATACATTGAACTTCCTTGTCAATATATACAGTGACCTTTTTATATACAATAAACTTTTTTAATTATACACTAAACTTTTTTTAATATGCATTAAAATATTTTTAAATACACACTTAACCTTTTTTCAAATATATGGTGAACTTTTTTTAATATACGGTGAACATTGTTATAATATACACTAAACTATTTTGAAACACATATGGAACAATTGATCATGCATTCAAAAAATGTTCGTGGATTAGAAAATATTCACGATAATCAAAATTTGTTCATGAATTTGTCGAGGGTGCACTTGCAGCTGGATCAAACTAGATTTACAATTTCTATAGAAAAGGGTTGAGCCCAGTTGCAAGTCGACGGTGGACTTGCAACTGGGACTACATCAAAACTAGTCGAAGGCACGTGCTTTGCGCGTGTACATTTTTAATAAAAAGATTCACACAAGAAGCAAAATTTCAATACAAACTGAGCACCTTTTACATGGATTGTTTAGCTTTGCAACCTGTACCAAGTTATGATGTCTTGATAATTTTTCATTTTCTCAAATTGCCAAAAATATGTCAAGAAATGTTGGTTAGTGTGTGCTCTCTCTGTAAAGAAATATAAGATTTTGTAGACTTACATTTCTTTACGGGGGGAGTACTACTTCACAAACCTGAATTCAATATTCACAAAATGGTAGTTCATGTCATGGAATCATATTTTGCTGAGAGAATGATCATCTCTATGCATTCTACATCACCTCGGTGTAGATGGAATACAGCCCGAGGCTAGGCTAGAATTATTAAAGGGTTGTATATCAAGAAAGAATTGCCAAAAAATGGTATATATACAAAAAATACATAATGGAACCTGGTTATAGGTGCGCCATAATTACAAAATATTTGAAAAGTTAAACAATTTTAAAACTTGTTTTAACAAATATGGTCTAGTGTTATACTCGTGTGTATAGGTTCGTGAAGAAATGACTTTCATGATCCTCTGTTAAAAAACATTTCTATATATAAAAATTACGATTCGACTTTCTCTTTTAAAAATATACTACTTACTAATTGTATATTGTTTTCCTTTTACAAAAATACTATTCAACTTTGTAAGTTACAATTTTATTTTCCCCACCTAGATGAACACTGTAGTCATTTCTTCATTAAACTTCATACATGAGTAGAACACTCGATCATATTTTTCAAAGAACATTTTTCTTTTTTTTCTTGATATTTAAAAAATAAAAAAATGCTATATAGGGTGCGCCTAGAACCTTGTCCCAAAAATCTGCACCGACATGTGTGTCCATATATACACGTTTTCTTGGGAAAGCCCATATATATACATGTATATGCATGGTAGTAGCTTTTTTTGTATTATCTAAAACTCGTGAAAAGCATGGCAAATAGCCATCCACCTTTCCGCCTGGGCTGAACTACGAATTTTGGTTGACACTCAGGCCATACGGGCCACTGGGAAGCTATATAGCCACTGTAAAAGAAAGCAGAGCGTCAGCACACCACCACACCCTTCATCGGAAGTTCCTTTTTCTCAAAGAAGAAAATCAGATCCCCTTTCCTGCCTGCCATCGTCGACGCAGCGCATGATCCCGTTCCTCAGCAGCCAGACACTCCACGTCTCCACAGCGAATGGGCTCAGCAATCAATATTCTCCATGCATCCAGCCAGGACCAGGAGGCGACCGTGGGTCGTGGAGTCTTCCAGAAGGCGTGAGTGTTTGTAGGTTGGCGGGAGAAACGTGAGTGGCGAATCCATCCGCTCTGAGCCGTTCGATCCAATAGATCCGACGGAAGACGCGGGCAGAACAGGTGAGATGAAGGTAGATTCAAATATTCAAAAAAACATGTACTATAGTAGTAGAGATAGAGATTATGGGACCGGTTGCTTGTGAGGGTGGACATGCAACTAGGACAACTACGGAACTATGAGCCCAGTTGCGAGTCCAGGGTGAACTTGCAACTAGGATGAAACAAACTATGAGCCTATTTGCGAGTCAATGGCGGACTTCCAACTGAGACAATTACACAAAACTACGATATCATTAGTGAGTCAAGGGTGGACTTGTAATTGGGACAATAACAAATTACAACCCAGTTGCGACTTGAGCATGGACTTGCAACTGAGATGAAAAATATAACACATGCCCCGTTGCGAGTCGAGGGTGGACTTGCAACTAGTACAACTATGAGCCTATTTTCAAATCGATGGTGGACTTGCAACTGAGACAACTACGAATCTACAGGCCCCGTTGCGAATCAAGGGTCGACTTGCAACTAGTATGAAACAAATTATGGGGCCAGTTGCAAGTCAAGGGTGGAATTGCAACTGTGATGAAAAACAAAAACACATGCTCGAGTTATGAGGCAAGGGTGGGCTTGCAACCGAGACAACTATGAGCTCAACTACAAGTCGAGTGTTGCAACTGGGACAACTACAATGATAGTAGCCAAGTTTTGAGTCAAGGATCGACTTTTAACCAGGGTGAAACAAACTATGAGCCCAGTTGCGAGTCAAGGGTGGATCTGCAACCAGGAGGAAAAACAAAACATAGGCCGAATTGTGAAACAAACTACGTGTCTAGTTGCAAGTCGAGGGAGGACTTGCAACTGGAACAACTACACAAAACTACGATAGAGTTGCCCGTAGAGGGCGGACATGCAACTAGGATAACTACACAAAATTACAATACAAGTTGTGAACCGGGGGTGGACTTGCATAATAAACTACAAGCCCAATTGCCAGTCAAGCATGGATTTGCAACTGGGATGAAAACAAAACGCATACCCAGTTGCGAGTTGAGGGTGGACTTGCAACTCGAAGAATGTTGGGTTTCGTAGTAATTTCAAAATTTTCCTACGCGCACACAGGATCATGTGATGCATAGCAACGAGAAGAGAGTGTTGTCTACGTACCCAACGCAGACCGACTGCGGAAGCAATGACACGACGTAGAGGAAGTAGTCGTACGTCTTCACGATCCAACCGATCAAGCACCGAAACTACGGCACCTCCGAGTTCGAGCACACGTTCAGCTCGATGACGATCCCCGGACTCCGATCCAGCAAAGTGTCGGGGAAGAGTTTCGTCAGCACGACGGCGTGGTGACGATCTTGATGAACTACAGCAGCAGGGCTTCGCCTAAACTCCGCTACAGTATTATCGAGGAATATGGTGGCAGGGGGCACCGCACACGGCTAAGGAATCGATCACGTGGATCAACTTGTGTCAACTTGTGTGTTTAGAGGTGCCCCTGCCTCCGTATATAAAGGAGGAGAGGAGGGGAGGCTGGCCGGCCAAAGAGGGAGGCGCAGGAGAGTCCTACTCCCTCTGGGAGTAGGATTCCTCCCCCCAATCCTAGTCCAACTAGGATTCCTCGGAGGGGAAGGGAGAGAGGGGGGCGGCCACCTTCTCCTAGTCCTAATAGGACTAGGGGAGGGGAAAGAGGCGCAGCCACCTTGGGCTGCCCCTTTCTCCTTTCCACTAAGGCCCATGATGGCCCATATGGCTCCCGGGGGGTTCCGGTAACCTCCCGGTAACCCGGTAAAATCCCGATTTCACCCGGAACAATTCCGATGTCCAAACATAGGCTTCCAATATATCAATCTTTACGTCTCGACCATTTCGAGACTCCTCGTCATGTCCGTGATCACATCCGGGACTCCGAACAACCTTCGGTACATCAAAATGCATAAACTCATAATATAACTGTCATCGTAACCTTAAGCGTGCGGACCCTACGGGTTCGAGAACAATGTAGACATGACCGAGACATGTCTCTGGTCAATAACCAATAGCGGGACCTGGATGCCCATATTGGCTCCTACATATTCTACGAAGATCTTTATCGGTCAGACCGCATAACAACATACGTTGTTCCCTTTGTCATCGGTATGTTACTTGCCCGAGATTCGATCGTCGGTATCCAATACCTAGTTCAATCTCGTTACCGGCAAGTCTCTTTACTCGTTTCGTAATACATCATCTCACAACTAACATATTAGTTGTAATGCTTGCAAGGCTTATGCGATGTGTATTACCGAGAGGGCCCAGAGATACCTCTCCGACAATCGGAGTGACAAATCCTAATCTCGAAATACGCCAACCCAACATCGACCATTGGAGACACCTGTAGTACTCCTTTATAATCACCCATTTACGTTGTGACGTTTGGTAGTACCCAAAGTGTTCCTCCGGTAAACAGGAGTTGCATAATCTCATAGTCATAGGAACATGTATAAGTCATGAAGAAAGCAATAGCAACATACTAAACGATCAGGTGCTAAGCTAATGGAATGGGTCATGTCAATCAGATCATTCTACTAATGATGTGACCTCGTTAATCAAATAACAACTCATTGTTCATGGTTAGGAAACATAACCATCTTTGATTAACGAGCTAGTCAAGTAGAGGCATACTAGTGACACTCTGTTTGTCTATGTATTCACACATGTATTATGTTTCCGGAAAATACAATTCTAGCATGAATAATAAACATTTATCATGATTATAAGGAAATAAATAATAACTTTATTATTGCCTCTAGGGCATATTTCCTTCAGTCTCCCACTTGCACTAGAGTCAATAATCTAGATTACACTATAATGAATCTAACACCCATGGAGCTTTGGTGCTGATCATGTTTTGCTCGTGGAAGAGGCTTTAGTCAACGGGTCTGCAATATTCAGATCCGTATGTATCTTGCAAATCTCTATGTCTCCCACCTGGACTAGATCCCGGATGGAGTTGAAGCGTCTCTTGATGTGTTTGGTCCTTTTGTGAAATCTGGATTCCTTTGCCAAGGCAATTGCACCAGTATTGTCACAAAAGATTTTCATTGGACCCGATGCACTAGGTATGACACCTAGATCGGATATGAACTCCTTCATCCAGACTCCTTCATTTGCTGCTTCCGAAGCAGCTATGTATTCCGCTTCACATGTAGATCCCGCTACGACGCTTTGTTTAGAACTGCACCAACTGACAGCTCCACCGTTTAATGTAAACACGTATCCGGTTTGCGATTTAGAATCGTCCGGATCAGTGTCAAAGCTTGCATCAACGTAACCTTTTACGATGAGCTCTTTGTCACTTCCATATACGAGAAACATATCCTTAGTCCTTTTCAGGTATTTCAGGATGTTCTTGACCGCTGTCCAGTCATCCATTCCTGGATTACTTTGGTACCTCCCTGCTAAACTTATAGCAAGGCACACATCAGGTCTGGTACACAGCATTGCATACATGATAGAGCCTATGGCTGATGCATAGGGAACATCTTTCATATTCTCTCTATCTTCTGCAGTGGTCGGGCATTGAGTCTTACTCAATTTCACACCTTGTAACACATGCAAGAACCCTTTCTTTGCTTGATCCATTTTGAATTTCTTCAAAATTTTGTCAAGGTATGTGCTTTGTGAAAGTCCAATTAAGCGTCTTGATCTGTCTCTATAGATCTTAATGCCTAATCTGTAAGCAGCTTCACCGAGGTCTTTCATTGAAAAACTTTTATTTAAGTATCCCTTTATGCTATCCAGAAATTCTATATCATTTCCAATCAGTAATATGTCATCCACATATAATATCAGAAATGCTACAGAGCTCCCACTCACTTTCTTGTAAATACAGGCTTCTCCAAAAGTCTGTATAAAACCAAATGCTTTGATCACACTATCAAAACGTTTATTCCAACTCCGAGAGGCTTGCACCAGTCCATAAATGGATCGCTGGAGCTTGCACACTTTGTTAGCTCCCTTTGGATCGACAAAACCTTCTGGTTGCATCATATACAACTCTTCTTCCAGGAATCCATTCAGGAATGCAGTTTTGACATCCATTTGCCAAATTTCATAATCATAAAATGCGGCAATTGCTAACATGATTCGGACGGACTTAAGCATCGCTACGGGTGAGAAGGTCTCATCGTAGTCAATTCCTTGAACTTGCCGAAAACCTTTTGCGACAAGTCGAGCTTTGTAGACAGTAACATTACCATCAGCGTCAGTCTTCTTCTTAAAGATCCATTTATTCTCAATCGCTTGCTGATCATCGGGCAAGTCAACCAAAGTCCATACTTTGTTCTCATACATGGATCTCATCTCAGATTTCATGGCTTCTAGCCACTTTGCGGAATCTGGGCTCACCATCGCTTCTTCATAGTTCGTAGGTTCATCATGATCTAGTAGCATGACCTCCAGAACAGGATTACCGTACCACTCTGGTGCGGATCTTACTCTGGTTGATCTACGAAGTTCAGTAGTATCTTGATCTGAAGTTTCATGATCATTATCATTGGCTTCCTCACTAACTGGTGTAGGTGTCACTGAAACAGTTTTCTGTGATGAACTACTTTCCAGTAAGGGAGCAGGTACAGTTACCTCGTCAAGTTCTACTTTCCTCCCACTCACTTCTTTCGAGAGAAACTCCTTCTCTAGAAATGATCCATTCTTAGCAACAAATGTTTTGCCTTCGGATCTGTGATAGAAGGTGTACCCAACAGTTTCCTTTGGGTATCCTATGAATACACATTTCTCCGATTTGGGTTCGAGCTTATCAGGTTGAAGCTTTTTCACATAAGCATCGCAGCCCCAAACTTTAAGAAACAACAACTTTGGTTTCTTGCCAAACCATAGTTCATAAGGCGTCGTCTCAACGGATTTTGATGGTGCCCTATTTAACGTGAATGCGGCCGTCTCTAAAGCATATCCCCAAAATGATAGCGGTAAATCTGTAAGAGACATCATAGATCGCACCATATCTAGTAAAGTACGATTACGACGTTCGGACACACCATTACGCTGTGGTGTTCCGGGGGGCGTGAGTTGCAAAACTATTCCACAGTTTTTCAAATGTACACCAAACTCGTAACTCAAATATTCTCCTCCACGATCAGATCGTAGAAACTTTATTTTCTTGTTACGATGATTTTCAACTTCACTCTGAAATTCTTTGAACTTTTCAAATGTTTCAGACTTATGCTTCATTAAGTAGATATATCCATATCTGCTCAAATCATCTGTGAAGGTGAGAAAATAACGATATCCGCCACGAGCCTCAATATTCATCGGACCACATACATCGGTATGTATGATTTCCAACAAATCTGTTGCTCTCTCCATAGTACCGGAGAACGGTGTTTTAGTCATCTTGCCCATGAGGCACGGTTCGCAAGTACCAAGTGATTCATAATCAAGTGGTTCCAAAAGTCCATTAGTATGGAGTTTCTTCATGCGTTTTACACCGATATGACCTAAACGACAGTGCCACAAATAAGTTGCACTTTCATTATCAACTCTGTATCTTTTGGTTTCAACATTATGAATATATGTATTACTACTATCGAGATTTAGTAAGAATAGACCACTTTTCAAGGGTGCATGACCATAAAAGATATTACTCATATAAATAGAACAACCATTATTCTCTGATTTAAATGAATAACCGTCTCGCATTAAACAAGATCCAGATATAATGTTCATGCTCAACGCTGGCACCAAATAACAATTATTTAGGTCTAATATTAATCCCGAAGGTAGATGTAGAGGTAGCGTGCCGACCGCGATCACATCGACTTTGGAACCGTTTCCCACGCGCATCGTCACCTCGTCCTTTGCCAGTGCCCGCTTATTCTGTAGTCCCTGTTTCGAGTTGCAAATATTAGCAACAGAACCAGTATCAAATACCCAGGTGCTACTGCGAGCATTGGTAAGGTACACATCAATAACATGTATATCACATATACCTTTGTTCACCTTGCCATCCTTCTTGTCCGCCAAATACTTGGGGCAGTTCCGCTTCCAGTGACCAGTCTGCTTGCAGTAGAAGCACTCAGTTTCAGGCTTAGGTCTAGACTTGGGTTTCTTCTCTTGAGCAGCAACTTGCTTGCCGTTCTTTTTGAAGTTCCCCTTTTTCTTCCCTTTGCCCTTTTTCTTGAAACTAGTGGTCTTGTTAACCATCAACACTTGATGCTCCTTCTTGATTTCTACCTCCGCAGCTTTTAGCATTGCGAAGAGCTCGGGAATAGTCTTGTTCATCCCTTGCATATTATAGTTCATCACGAAGCTCTTGTAGCTTGGTGGCAGTGATTGGAGAATTCTGTCAATGACGCAATCATCTGGAAGATTAACTCCCAATTGAATCAAGTGATTATTATACCCAGACATTTTGAGTATATGCTCACTGACAGAACTGTTCTCTTCCATCTTGCAGCTATAGAACTTATTGGAGACTTCATATCTCTCAATCCGGGCATTTGCTTGAAATATTAACTTCAACTCCTGGAACATCTCATATGCTCCATGACGTTCAAAACGTCGTTGAAGTCCCGATTCTAAGCCGTAAAGCATGGCACATTGAACTATCGAGTAGTCATCAGCTTTGCTCTGCCAGACGTTCATAACATCTGGCGTTGCTCTAGCAGCAGGCCTGGCACCCAGCGGTGCTTCCAGGACGTAATTCTTCTGTGCAGCAATGAGGATAATCCTCAAGTTACGGACCCAGTCCGTGTAATTGCTACCATCATCTTTCAACTTTGCTTTCTCAAGGAACGCATTAAAATTTAACGGAATAACAGCACGAGCCATCTATCTACAATCAACATAAACAAGCAAGATACTATCAGGGACTAAGTTCATGATAAATTTTAAGTTCAATTAATCATATTATTAAAGAACTCCCACTTAGATAGACATCCCTCTAATCCTCTAAGTGATCACGTGATCCAAATCAACTAAACCATGTCCGATCATCACGTGAGATGGAGTAGTTTCATCGGTGAACATCATTATGTTGATCATATCTACTATATGATTCACGCTCGACCTTTCGGTCTCCGTGTTCCGAGGCCATATCTGCATATGCTAGGCTCGTCAAGTTTAACCTGAGTATTCTGCGTGCGCAACTGTTTTGCGCCCGTTGTATTTGAACGTAGAGCCTATCACACCCGATCATCACGTGGTGTCTCAGCACGAAGAACTTTTGCAACGGTGCATACTCAGGGAGAACACTTCTTGATAATTTAGTGAGAGATCATCTTATAATGCTACCGTCAATCAAAGCAAGATAAGATGCATAAAAAGATAAACATCACATGCAATCAATATAAGTGATATGATATGGCCATCATTATCTTGTGCTTGTGATCTCCATCTCCGAAGCACCGTCATGATCACCATCGTCACCGGCGCGACACCTTGATCTCCATCGTAGCATCGTTGTCGTCTCGCCAATCTTATGCTTCCACGACTATCACTACTGTTTAGTAATAAAGTAAAGCATTACATCGCGATTGCATTGCATACAATAAAGCGACAACCATATGGCTCCTGCCAGTTGCCGATAACTTGGTTACAAAACATGATCATCTCATACAATAAAATTCAGCATCATGCCTTGACCATATCACATCACAACATGCCCTGCAAAAACAAGTTAGACGTCCTCTACTTTGTTGTTGCATGTTTTACGTGGCTGCTACGGGCTTAAGTAAGAACCAATCTCACCTATGCATCAAAACCACAACGATAGTTTGTCAAATAGACTCCGTTTTAACCTTCGCAAGGACCGGGCGTAGCCATACTTGGTTCAACTAAAGTTGGAGAGGCAGTCGCCCGCAAGCCATCTCTGTGCAAAGCACGTCGAGGGAACCGGTCTCGCGTAAGCGTACGCGTAAGGTTGGTCCGGGTCGTCTCGTCCAACAATACCGCTGAACCAAAATATGACATGCTGGTAGGCAGTATGACTTGTATCGTCCACAACTCACTTGTGTTCTACTCGTGCAAATAACATCAACATCATTAACCTAGGCTCTGATACCACTGTTGGGTTTCGTAGTAATTTCAAAATTTTCCTACGCGCACACAGGATCATGTGATGCATAGCAACGAGAGGAGAGTGTTGTCTACGTACCCAACGCAGACCGACTGCGGAAGCAATGACACGACGTAGAGGAAGTAGTCGTACGTCTTCACGATCCAACCGATCAAGCACCGAAACTACGGCACCTCCGAGTTCGAGCACACGTTCAGCTCGATGACGATCCCCGGACTCCGATCCAGCAAAGTGTCGGGGAAGAGTTTCGTCAGCACGACGGCGTGGTGATGATCTTGATGAACTACAGCAGCAGGGCTTCGCCTAAACTCCGCTACAGTATTATCGAGGAATATGGTGGCAGGGGGCACCGCACACGGCTAAGGAATCGATCACGTGGATCAACTTGTGTCAACTTGTGTGTTTAGAGGTGCCCCTGCCTCCGTATATAAAGGAGGAGAGGAGGGGAGGCTGGCCGGCCAAAGAGGGAGGCGCAGGAGAGTCCTACTCCCTCTGGGAGTAGGATTCCTCCCCCCAATCCTAGTACAACTAGGATTCCTCGGAGGGGAAGGGAGAGAGGGGGGCCGGCCACCTTCTCCTAGTCCTAATAGGACTAGGGGAGGGGAAAGAGGCGCAGCCACCTTGGGCTGCCCCTTTCTCCTTTCCACTAAGGCCCATGATGGCCCATATGGCTCCCGGGGGGTTCTGGTAACCTCCCGGTAACCCGGTAAAATCCCGATTTCACCCGGAACACTTCCGATGTCCAAACATAGGCTTCCAATATATCAATCTTTACGTCTCGACCATTTCGAGACTCCTCGTCATGTCCGTGATCACATCCGGGACTCCGAACAACCTTCGGTACATCAAAATGCATAAACTCATAATATAACTGTCATCGTAACCTTAAGCGTGCGGACCCTACGGGTTCGAGAACAATGTAGACATGACCGAGACATGTCTCTGGTCAATAACCAATAGCGGGACCTGGATGCCCATATTGGCTCCTACATATTCTACGAAGATCTTTATCGGTCAGACCGCATAACAACATACGTTGTTCCCTTTCTCATCGGTATGTTACTTGCCCGAGATTCGATCGTCGGTATCCAATACCTAGTTCAATCTCGTTAACGGCAAGTCTCTTTACTCGTTCCGTAATACATCATCTCACAACTAACATATTAGTTGTAATGCTTGCAAGGCTTATGTGATGTGTATTACCGAGAGGGCCCAGAGATACCTCTCCGACAATCGGAGTGACAAATCCTAATCTCGAAATACGCCAACCCAACATTGACCATTGGAGACACCTGTAGTACTCCTTTATAATCACCCATTTACGTTGTGACGTTTGGTAGTACCCAAAGTGTTCCTCCGGTAAACGGGAGTTGCATAATCTCATAGTCGTAGGAACATGTATAAGTCATGAAGAAAGCAATAGCAACATACTAAACGATCAGGTGCTAAGCTAATGGAATGGGTCATGTCAATCAGATCATTCTACTAATGATGTGACCTCGTTAATCAAATAACAACTCATTGTTCATGGTTAGGAAACATAACCATCTTTGATTAACGAGCTAGTCAAGTAGAGGCATACTAGTGACACTCTGTTTGTCTATGTATTCACACATGTATTATGTTTCCGGAAAATACAATTCTAGCATGAATAATAAACATTTATCATGATTATAAGGAAATAAATAATAACTTTATTATTGCCTCTAGGGCATATTTCCTTCAAAGAACTATGAGCATATTTACGAATCGAGAGTGAACTTGCAACGGGGACAACTACGAAACTACAAGCCTAGTTGCGAGTCAAGGGTTGACTTGCAACTAGGATAAAAACAAACTATGTGCCTAGTTGTGAGTCAATGTTGGACTTATAGCTATGATGAAAAAAATAAATTACGGGCCTAGTTGCGAGTTGAGGGTGGACTTGCAACTGGGACAACCGTACTTAAACTATAATAGGAGTTGCGATTCTAGGGTGAACTTGCAAATGGGGCAACTATATAAAGCTATGATACGAGTTAGGGTCGAGGGTGAACTTGTGATTAGGATGAAACAAACAATAGACCTAGTTGCGAGTCAAGAGTGGACTTGCAACTAGGACAACTACACAAAACTGTGATCCATTTACAAGTCGACAGTGGACTTGCAACTGGGATGAAACAAACTACGGGCCTAGTTGCGAGTGGAGGGTGGACTTGCAACTAGGACAACTACACTAAACTACGATACGAGTTGTGAGTCAGGGTTGGCTTGCAAGTTGTAACTGGAACAACTTCACAAAACTACAATACGAGTTGCGAGTCGAGGGTAGACTTGCGACTAGGACAAAACAAACTACGAGCCTACTTGCGAGTCAAGAGTGGACTCGCAATCGGGACAACAACACAAAACTTTGACACCATTTACAAGTCGAGGGTGAACTTGCAATTAGGACAATAACGAATTGCGAGCCCAGTTGCGAGTCGAGCATGTATATGCAACTAGAATGAAAAACAAAACACATGCCCAGTTGCTAGTCGGGAGTGGACTTGCAAATTGAGCAGCTATGAGACTGTTTGCGAGTCGATGATGGACTTTATAAATTGTCCACTAGGGCACAAAACACTCGGATGAAACAAACTATGTGCCTAGATGCGAGTGGAGGTTTGACTTGCAATAGGTACAACTACACTAAACTACGATACGAGCTGTGAGTTGTGGATGGACTTGCAAGTTGCAACTGGGACAACTACACAAAACTACAATACGAGTTGCGAGTCGAAAATGGACTTGCGATTGGGACGAAACAAACTACAAGCCTAGTTGCAAGTCAGGAGTGGACTCGCAACCGGGACAACTACACAAAATTACGATACCATTTGCGATTCGAGGATGAACTTGCAAGTGAGACAATAACAAACTACGAGCCCAGTTGCGAGTCGAGCGTGTATTTGCAACTGGAATGGAAAACAAACCCATGCTCGGTTGCTAGTCGGGGGTGTACTTGCAAATTGGACAAGTATAAGATCGTTTGCGAGTCAAGGATGGACTCTACGAATTCTCCACCAGGCCACAAAAACAAATAGCAAAGACAAACAAAAGAGAAACGGGCCACGTCTAAAATAACAACATATATGGGCCAATGTGAAAAGTAACGCGGGAACAAGCCGATAGAAAAAAAAACAAGACAAAGAGGACACGTGTAAAAAAACAAGTTGACACAGGGCACACATGATCAAGTTCGTGCAAACACTAAAGCAAACAAATCAGACGGTTATAGACTTAGATAAGACATCACGCATATGAGATTTAGCAAATTCAAAAGAAGAAAAATAGTTACGCTCTTCTCTAGCTAAAACAAGGAATACAAAGACATGTGGGCTCTGCAAAAAATGTAATGTCAAAAAAGTACACAAAACATATAAACGGCCCATTAAAGAAGTTATACTGGACCTCATTGCTTTACGAGGAACGAACAGAAAACACAACACAATGACAACGAGCACGACTCAGAAACACATATATCTAACGGTATATGAGTTAAATAAGATATTATTTACTCTCATCTAAATGAGAATAAGCAAAACTGATCTGAAACAAGACCCCAGATCACGCCGTGAAAATGTCTCAACAAAAGACGCACGCACAAGCTGACTGATTAGTTGACACTAGACGCACAACGCCACACGGGCCATGCATGACAAAACAACCAACGGTCAAGGTTTGCACGACATTTAAAGCTAATAGATGGCATAGTGGAAAAATCATGAATTTAAAATAATAAAATAAGGAAAAGGGGAAAAAGAAAAAGAAAAGAAATGGAAAAGGAAAAGGAAAAAATATGAATCAAAGAAAAATGCGAGCGGAAAATCACTTACTTTCACTGCTCCCTTCTCATATCCAATCCACTCGTCGCGTGAAGGACTGTATGAAAAAAAGGAGCAACCATAGGAACCTTTCCTAAATACGTACTCACTCTGATGAGCACCGCCTGCTCAGCTGTCACATCCGTTCTCTCTTACTATTCTCTACAACTGAGACAACCAGAAAAAAACCCACAAACATCAAGCGACCTAGAATGGCCCGTGTTCGCAAAAAAATGGCCCGCCCCATCTCGTGTGGAAGTGGGCACAGGCCCACGTGCGCGTCAACGCGCTAGCGCGGGAGGGACGATCACCTGGTGTGAGTTTTAAAGACAAACAAGATCTGACAGCCCTGAACTTAGATGTGACATCCTTAAAAATCATCCAGATGTGAGTTAGCAATTCTGTTTTAAAAAATAAAAAAATAAAAAAAGATATGGAAAAAGAAAAGACAATCTAGATGGCAATGAGCAAATCTAGAAAAATGAAAATAGAGATATTGAAGATAAAAGTAAAAAAAGAAAAACAAGATAAATCCGAATTTTTGTAAAACAATGAAAAAAGAAAAGGAAAAAAATAGAAAAGAAAGGGAAACAAATAAATTGAAAACTGAAAAACAGATCATCAAAAAAGCAAAGAGAAAAAAAAATGGTCATAAACTTTTAGCCATAAACTGGGACATGAGAGGCGTATAAAAAGGCTGCACTCTTAAGTAAATGCCGTGCCACATCTACACTATTTTGTGAGAAGATGCCACATCTACACATCGTTGCAAAAGGAACAGCCTCCCAACAAAAACAGCCACACGAACAGACAAAATCAGCAGGTATCCACACCATTGTGCATGCCGGTGTAACAATCAGAGAGAAAAAATAAGACAGCCCATGTAATAAATAGAAGCCCATCTTTGTGAACAAGAAAACAGGCCGACAGGGGACAGCGAGACGAGGGGAGAAAGCACGTGATCAACCTCTGCGCGAATTTTAAAGAAAACAAATCCAACGATTGTAGATTTAGATGTGAGATAACTAAATTTCATCTAGATGTGACTTAGCAAATCTGTTTTAGAAAAGGAGGATTACTCCTATCCAGTAGACGTCCGATGATACGACGGACCATGAGTTTTGATTGTTGAATAAACCAAATGTCAGGGGCAAATTACCAACGTGTATTGCCCTTATGTTCCTTTTCGTTTCATGTATACTCTTGCAATGAAGAATATATACTTGTGTTTCATAATCAATGTCGTCTGTCGATTCACAAGCAAGCCAATATCGATACAAGCAAAACATTGGAAACACGTGTACTATTGCAATGAAGAACCAATGATGATTAGAACTCACAAGCAAATTACCAACTTGTATCACCCTTATATTCCTTGGACGTGGCATGTCCGTCTTCCTTGGACATGGGAGGTCCGACGAGCCGGTGACCACGCCAAGTTGCGCTTCGAGATCGGGAACCAAAAGGAGGTGAGATCCACAAAGCGCACGCTCGACCATCACAACCACGAGCACGAGTTCCGGAAAGACGATTGACAACGACCGCCTTGTCGTTCGCTGCCACGTCCGGTGATCAAGGCCGAGACGCTGACCATGCTCCCTATATAGTAGACGTCGGATGATGCGACGAACATGAGTTCTGATTGTTTACGCCAACATTTTAAAGATCCAACGACCGATCTTCTTTCTTCTACCTCCACCTTTCTTTCTCCTCCAACCGTTCTTCCTTCTACAAAATTGAGTTACACAGATTGTAAATTGAGTCAACTTACGTATAGCTATTGTGCGGTGTGCTTCTATGGCGGCCTGTCCGGGCTAGGACACCGGAGAAGACTGCGCCGACACAAAGCCCTGGATGGTGGCGAGTTTGATCTCAGGTCCGTACTTGGCTTACACCAGTGTGAAAATAATTGTCTTAGGTTTTTGTTAGGGGTCTTCGTGTTTGGTTTGGGATGAAACCGTGGCGACGTTTTCCTAGTTTATGACTAATGCCCGTGGCACAGAACGCACCACGACTGGCCTTATCGTTACCATCTCAATAGGCATGCACATCCTGGCCACAAGCATCACGATCAACCAAATTTCAACCAAGAACGTAACAACTCGTATTCACCAGTACCATCGATCAGCCGATACACCCAGGCTAGCTAGCTAGCTTTTTGCCCGTGGCACCCAACGCGCCACTACTGGCCTTATCTTTACCATCTCAATAGGCATGCACATCCTGGCCACAATCATCGCAATCCAACCAAAATTTCAACCAAGAAGTACCGACGATCACGATGGATAACCAGCCAAAATACAATGATCTCGACTTGTAGTAGGCACATCAGGATCGAAGTACCTAACACATTCTGTTTTGTCTATTCATGAAAGCAAACTGATCTCGACTTGTAGTACGCACATCAAGATCGAAGTACCTAACACATTCTGTTTTGTCTGTTCATGAAGAGTTAATTGCATAAAACCAGCACATTTCGAGCTTCATCTACAGAAAACCACCTGGTCCTTAATCATTTGCAAAACTCACCGTGCATTTAGTAATTTTTTTGCAAAAAACACTAATCAGGTGATTTAGCCCGTTTAACCACTTTCTAACAAGTGGGGCCGGAATGTAAGGAGCTGATTTGGCAACAAATTGACGTATACCTCACTGGATCTTAAAAGAGAAAGCAATCAAGCCCCTCCCCCTCCCCCACGGAGGGCATCTCCTTCCTCGCGTGCAGCAACAGGGGGGACACACCGGCCGGCGAGACGCGTGACAGCGCAGGAGATGTCCCCGCAAGCGCCGACCGTCTTTGCGAGCGTGAGGGCCAGCAGCACACTGTCGCCGTGAGCCTCCGCACGCTCTCGAGCCGCGCCACCTGGTCATCTAGCGCACGCCACATCGTCGATCCAGGGTGTGGCGGCCATCGGAGCTCGGTCTGGGCGGTGGTGAGCTCCTGGATCCACGAAGAGGAGGCGACAGGGTTGTGGCGCACCTCTTTGCTCCCCTGGAGCCGGTAGCACGCTCCTGGGTGTCGAACGGCCTAGGCGTCCTCGAGAGATGGCAGAGGCGCGGCCACGGCAGGGCCTGGGCGCGCCGCCGGCTTTCAAGGCCCCGAGCAGAAGCCGCACTTGCGCTGCTTCCGGCAAATGGCATGGCTGGTGGAGCGAGCGCGCGGCGGAGAACGGCCCCGCGGCCGCGAGTATGGAGGCGCTCCTCCCGCCACTTCTTTGTCGCCGCGAGTAAGAAGACGGGCGCGGCGGCGCTGACAATGGTCTCCGGCGATAGGAGGGGTGTGTCTGACAGCGGAGGAGCGGCGCCGACCGGACAGCAGCGCGGCGGCGGTCAAGGGCTTTGGAGTATTTGGACTGCTCGAGGTTATCCGCAAGGGGAGGGCCTTATTGCGTTTTTCTTTTAGATGTAGGTGTGTGTGTTTTAATATGTTGCCAAATCAGCTTCTTACATTCTGGTCTCACTTGCCAGAAAGTGATTAAACGGGGTAAATCACTTGATCAGTGCTTTTTACAAAAGGTTTACTGAATATGCGGTGATTTTTGCAAATGATTAGAGACCAGGTGGTTTTCTGGAGAAGAAGCCCAAAATATGATGGTTTTATGCAATTAACTCATTCATGAAAGCAAATTGATCTCGACTTGTAGTAGACACATCAAGATCGTACTGTTAATTCGTCTGATACCTCTCGCACATGCATGCAGCTCTGCTAGATCACTTGCGTCGTCGTCGTCTCCATCAGCGGCGGGATGCTCTGCTGGTTTCTGAAGTAGTTCGTCGGATCTACGGCGGCCTTCACCGCCGCTAGCCTTCGGTAGTTGCCCACGAAGTACCGCTCGCCCCAGACCTTTCCGCTCTCGAAGGTGCCGTCGTCGTCGTCGTTCTGGCCGATGTCCAGGTCGCGGAAGTTCACGTACGCCCGCCTCGGATTCTTGCACACGTGCTGCCCCATGAAGTCGTATAAGCCGTCGATCCAGCTCTTGGCCGCAGCGCCGCCGTCACCCTGCTGCTGCCAGGATGCGATGTACTGGATGACGTACAGCACGCCGTTCCGGTGCGGGTATGGCGTGGCGGCGGCAGGGACGCTATCCATGAACCCGCCGTGGGGCTCCAGGATGATGTCCCCCGCGCCGTCCATGGCGAACCAGCGGGAGAAGATGTCCTTCCACACGGCCTTTGGGATGGCGCGCAGGACGTAGTCGGACTTGGCCTTGGTGAAGGCGCTCGTCCAGACGGTCCTGTCCAGGAGCACTTCCTCCAGCGTGCCATTGCTGGCGAAGCTGAGGAAGGGCGTGGCCGCGGACTGCAGCCAGGTCATCTGCTGGCAGTCGGCGCTCGTCATGCCCAGCTTCGGGAACTGCTTGTCCATCGTCGCCACCAGCGCGCCGCACGCGCCGAGGTAAACGGCCTGGAACAGAGCCTGCTGCCCTTGCTTTACGATCACCCTTATGGTGAGGTCGCTGGGGAGCGACGGTGCGACGTGCTGCCATCTGGTGAGGATTTCCAGGGCGCCCTGGTCGACCGTCTTCCCGATGTTGAACACAGTCACCGTCGGCGGGACCTGCACGAGCTGGACCTTCCACGAGAGCACGATGCCGAAGCTCCCTCCGCCGCCGCCGCGGATGGCCCAGAAAAGGTCCTCCCCCATGCCGGCCCTGTCTAGGAGGTCCCCGTCGGCGTTGACCAGCCTGGCGTCGACGATCTTGTCGACGGCGAGGCCATGCTTGCGCGTCATCATTCCGATGCCCCCGCCGCTGAAGTGGCCGCCCACGCCGACGGTCGGGCACTCGCCGGCCGGGAACGCGACCCGGGAGTTGTTCCTCGCGATGGCGTAGTACAGCTCCCCGATGGTGGCGCCGGAGTCGACCCAGGCCGTGGACTCGAGCCAGTCGACGCGCACGGCCCGGAGGCTGGCGCCGAGGTCGACCACCGCGAACACCTCGGACGGCCGCGTCGAGCGGTACGACAGGCCCTCGTAGTCGTGCCCGCCGCTGCGCACACGGAGGCGCACGCCCTGCCTGCGGCCGCACAGCACAGCGGCCTGGACGTGGGAGGCGTCGCCGGGCGTCACGATGCAGAGCGGCGGCCTCGCCGTGGCGGTGGTGAAGAACTTGGGGTTCTTGATGGAGGAGAACAGCACGTCAGTGAAGTTGCTGGAGCTCTGCGTGTACACCAGCTCGCTGGGTATCTTCTCCCGTAGGCATTGGAGGAAGCCATGGCCACCGGGGGAAGCTAGGGAAGCAACAGACGTCAGGTGGCAAGAGAAGAAGCTCACGGAAAACGCGAGTGCTAAGCCTCTGAGCATTGTAAAGTTGAATGATGTGGAGCTCCTCGATCAATCCTCTGAGCGAGAGTGTTGTACTACTTCAATTATTACTGCTCCCTCTGTTCCACGTGAAACACGAGATCGTGCACGTATTGCATCAAGGGACATCGTTGATGCGTTTATGTACGAGTAAGTCATGAGTGGGAACTATCTTTTTTTTTAACGCGCAAGCGCTCATATAAACGCGCATACACTCACCCTTATGAACGCACACACGCACACCCTACCCCTATGAACACTTTCGAGAGACTGAGCCGGCATATCATTTTGAGATTTTACGAAGTTACTGTAGGCGACTCGTAGTCGACGGGAACGTCTCCTCCCACTGAAAGCGTATCGCCCAAATTCCTGAAATAAATCCAGGATAAATGCGAGCACCAGAATTTGAACCCTGGTGGGTTGGGATACCACTGTCCACCTAACCATCTCAACCAAAGATTGGTTCGCATGAGTGAGAACTATCTAGATAGTGATTTTTCTGCAGTGAGATGTGTTCCGTCGCTATTGTGAGATCCGTGCCACCCATGTTTTCTAAAAGAATATTGATAAATTCTGTGGTGTTTCAAATTATTGTAAGATATTTTGTTACCTTTTCCCGTTATTTCAAAGAGTATCATGATGTTTCATTGTGTACCAGCGAATTCATTTTGCAACAAGTGCACTTTTTTGCTGGTAGACAACAAAACATTAAACTTTTAAATGAGAAAAAAAAAGACCCAATAAAACATTATGTAATATATCGTGACCACATATATTTTGTCTCAGACTAGAAATGTGGCATGAATGCCAAACCGGTGAAACAATGTGGATGCATGCATGGAATATTTTGTGCATGGTAGAACGTCATTTCTAGAACTATCTATCATATGCACAAGAATATGAGGACTAGAAGATATTGAACCCGATCTTTCTTCCATGTAACAACTTTATAAACTAAATGATACCCCGCACGTTGTTGTGAGAATATTTTATAACATATTTCAATGTAATTTGTTGTATGAAACATGAATATGAGAAGTAATAATATAAAAAACTAAAACTAAAACTACATATAATTTATTATGTTTGATTTCTATATAGTTGTAAAATGTTTATTAAATATATATAGCATAATAAATTGAAAAACCTCATGTATGTTTGCATGTTAAGATGGGTCTTTTTCCATGCATGCCATGATGAAGTGGCATGCTTGCATCTTGAGAGAGATATGATAGTGGGTGTGAGCCTTTTTCTCATGCATATTATGCGATGATGTGGCATCTTTACACGTTGAGAGAAATAGTTAGTGGGAGCTAGCTATTTAGATACAGAAGATTTACTAGAAGGCACCATAGAGATAAAAAATCTCATGGAATTTTTATCTTTTTTCAGGCAAATGGAGTTTTTATCTTGTTTGTCTATTAGATCGATTGTGAGGATCTAATAGATGGGCTTGATGTTAAATTTGTTCTTTGTAGTGCCTAGGTTTGTTAATTATGAGCCTACACTTTTAGGGCTATTATTGGGTTCAAAATTTGAAAATCTTGGTCAAAACGTCACAAGGCCTTCTCGATCTCTAGCCACTCTCGTTGGAACCACAAAAGCATGACACCAGCGATGAATGCAAACTTGATGGCCCCTTTTACGTCCGAGGAGGTTTAAAAAGCTCTCTTTCAAATGTACCCAACGAAGGCTCCTAGCCCGGACGGGCTGCTCACTTCTTCCAACAACACTGGGAGCTATGTGGTGCTGAGTCACTGATGTGTTTTTCGCATTATTCAAGGCGAGGAGAGCCCTGAGGTAATTAATGAGAAAATCTTAGTATTGATTCCAAAGGTAAAAGACTCGACATAGTTATCTCAATTCCGGCCCATAAGTCTGTGCAACGTCTTATATAAGATTGCTTCCAAGGTTTTATCTAACAGACTAAAGTAGATCTTACCTAACATTATTTCTGAGGAACAGTTAGTGTTTGTCCCAGGTAGACTGATTACAGACAACAACATCACTACATATGAATGTCTGCATTTCATGAAGAGGAACAAGACCCAAAAATAATTTTTGTGCAGTGAAACTAGACATGATGAAAGCATATGACTTTGTTGAATGGGAATATCTGGAGGCTATAATGGTCAAACTGGGATATGCACCATCATGGGTGGCATTAATCATGAGGATGGTTAGTTCTATCCATTTTTTTGCCCTTTTCAAATGTGGTAAACTAGAAGAGTTCAGATCATCCAGAGGAATCCGTCATGGAGACCCAATTTCTCCATACATGTTTCTGCTTGAAGCCCAGGTCATTACGTGCCTCTTAATAACTAATTATGAATCATCGCACCTCAATGGAATACGAGTGGCTCCATCGGCTTCGCCCGTAAGCCATTTCTCTTCGCGGATGATAGCCTGTTGTTTGTCAAAGTCAGTTCTTTTGGAGCAAATGAGGTGTCTTCTTTAATGGATAGTTACTGCAATGCTTTTAGTCAGAGAATAAACTTGTCCAAGTCTTCTGTTTTCTTCAGTAAGGGGTGCCCAAACACACTAAGTGATGAGGTGAAGAATGCTTTAAACATCATAGATGAGTCCCTCTCTGAAATGTATTTGGGTATGCCCTCTGATGTTGGTGGTAGAAAAAACAGTGCTTTCAAGTTTCTGAAAGACAGGGTATGGAGCAAGATCAAAGGATGGATGGAAAAACTCCTTTCTACAGGAGGAAAGCAGGTCTTAATTAAATTGGTTGCACAAGTTGTTCGGGTTTACTCGATGTCGTGTTTTAAACTCCCTCGTGGTCTATGTGAACACATCAATTCTTTGATTCGCAAATTTTGGGGGGCCAGCAAGGAAGGACAGGGAAAGCCTAGCTGGGTATCTTGGAGCACATTGACGATGCCCAAATTTTGTGGAGGGTTGGGTTTTCAAGACATTAAACTGTTTAATATGGCTATCCTAGCTAGGCAAGCCTCGAGGGTCTTAATGAAACCCGAATCACTTACTGCAAGAGTTCTTAGAGCAAAATACTATAGTTTTGGTGATTTTTTGAATGCTGGGGAGGAGGACAAAGTACAAGCATCTATGGGTTTCAGTTAAAAGATCCTGGGTACGGAGCCGGCAGGATAAGTGTGCAGAATTTCTTTTCAGTTCCGTGGCAGCGGGATTTGGTGGGCACACATGGTTGGTGCTAAACATAGGGGGGTTGTGGATCGTTGGATTACTTTACTGGACGGTGCAGATACTTTGGATCTCCACCCTTCGTGCTTTTACAGGGGTAGTAGATGTCAATCTATCGCTGCAATTGGCCGACCTAAATAAAAACAATGACAACAACATGATCAAAGACAGGGGAAGAGAAGCACCACGCAGGAGAACCCGCGGGACACCGTAACCTAGTCACCGTTGAAGTATTGCATTCCATCGTTGATTCAGTTGTGCACAAGTATCTCATGAGTGGGGACTATCTCGAGAGTGATTTTTCTACATTGAGATGTGCTTTGTCGTTATTTGAGATTCATGCACATTTTCAGTTTTTTTATAGATTTTGTATTGATTCAAACTTATTATATAATGTTTGTTAAAAAATACTATTTCAAAGTGTATCATATATTTCATTTTGTACCAACAAATTTACTTTGAAACAAGCTTATTTTATTTTTATTTGTTAGTACTACACATCAAAGGTGTCTCTTATTCCGCACATGACGCGGTGCCATTCCACTAGCGCTTTCTGTCGCTAGTTTGGAGACGTAATACATCGACTCAATACAGTAGGTGCATGCGACCTTTTTTTATGATTTTTATCTGTTTTTTCATTATTCCACGTCCGTTTTCTTCGGGGTTTTAGGTTTTTCTACGGTTTTCTTCACATTTTCCTTTTTTTTCTTACAATGATTTTCTTTTGTTTCTTTCATTGGTTTTCTTCTCCATTTTTTTCTTTTCTTTTTTCTTTTTTAACACATCTCTAATTTTTCACACATTATAAATATTTTGTATACATCAAGCAATTAATTTACAAGTTTAATATTTTTTAAATACACCATTAGTCTTTTTTAAAATTTATTTTTTGATTCGTATTTCTTTTCATATACGTTGTATATTTTTGGTATACATATGAAAATATTATTTTATGCAAGTTCAACATTCTTTTCAAGTATATCTTTGATGCCTATTTTTTCATAAATATTGTTGATTTTTGTTATACATATAAAAAGTTTTTAGATATGTTTAGCATATTTCAAATACATCATTCAGTTTTTCCAAAATGTGTTTTGATGTATATTATTTTCATTCACATTGTACATTATCGGTATAGTATAAAAAAGAATTCATGCGCATTAAATAGGTCAGAAATACATGATTAAAAATAATCAAATAAATGGTTTGTGGATTGTTTCAAATATGTGTTAAAATGTTTTCAAATACGCATTAAATCCTTTTGAATGATACATTGTATAATAATATTTTTTAAATATTAAAAACACATTTCGAAATGCATCAAATAATTAAAAATGTAACGTACATTTTTCGAATGATCCGATACATTTTCTTTGAATTACACGAACCTTATTTTATATTGTATAATCTTCTCTATAATGTAAAGAACATCTTTAATGTCATACACATGTTTTAGTGCTATAAATATTCATTTGTAGTTACTCTCATAAAAGAAATACACCGTGTTAATATTTTTAAAATTGGTGTTTTTTTACCACTTTTATGTGAATATAAGTTTTGGTTTATATGTGTTTAGATTCTTTTTCAAAATATGTGCAAAAGAAAAAACTAACCTGCTTGTTCTTGTGAAAGGCGATCATAGCCACGCCAGCGTCATGCCACCAAAAGCTTGCACGCTACGAAGGTAATAGGTCTGTCACATGTAATAGAGGACTTTCTGGTTAGGCAACTTTCAAAAAGATTTTGATTTTTCTCTTTTTTTTGTGTTTCTTTAAGGTTTTTATGGGTTTTTTTACTTTGTATGTTTTTTACATGTTTTAATTCGCAACCATTATTCAAATTTAAAATATTATATTACTTTGCAAAAATTATTTTGAAATTTGGGGAAATTTATAATCCTTGAACTTTTTAAATTCATGATTTTTCTAGAACATTCTTGAGTAATTCTTAAAACTCAAGAATTTTTTAAAAATTGATACTAATATTTATAAATTTTAACATATATTAAATTTTAGTTACATTTTTATTCCATGAATATTCTTTAAAAATAGCATAATACATAAAATTTGTGACCTTTTTATGAATTTACTAATGTTCATTAAGTTTCATTAATAATTATATAGAATTTTTTAAGAAAATTCAAATATTTGATCATTTTCTGATATTTAAAAAGACCCAAAAATAGCACATGGTCCTGGTAGCAAGCTTGGTGGTGAATTACTACAGCACTTGACCTAGAGAAACAAATAGTTTGGACTGGGAGTAATTGGGATGGGCTGGCGAACCCAGACAACACGATACACGCGTCCTTTCTTTTCCGCGCATGTATCAGGGACCAACTAATTAAAGGTCACTACCTCCATTTTGATTTATTAGTCCCCCTTGTATTTTGGTTTATACTAGCAAAAGAGCCCGTGTGTTGCAACGGGGCAGAAAAACACACACGCTCTTAACCCAATAACCACGACTCGAGACCCTGATAGGTAGGCGTTTTTTTCTTTTAAAATGGCATCACATCTGTGTTCCCGACAGTGGTCTCAATGCTCACACAACGAAAACGCATTTGAATGTGGTCAGTCCTAAGGCGTCTTTCTCTCTCTCTCTCACACACACACATACACACACACGCGCGCGCGCGCGCACGCGCACGCGCTCGCACGCACACAATCGCTCAGAATAAGTTGAGAAAAATGTTGTTTTTTTCCTGCGAGGTTTTCCAAAGTTGTGCATGTGTGGTTATCAATGTTTTTTTCCTCTCAATCTGGTTTTAATGTGTGTTTATTTGCAATTTGGATCGCCGCCGGTGCGAAAGAAAAATGGACCGTGCACTATTGATTATGTTTGCACCCAAATTAATAGTTTAGAAATATTTAATAGCTAAAAGTAACAGCGTATTTAGATTCTACACATTTTTCTAATCAAATTTCATATATAATATGTTAAAATCGAAGTTACGATTTAAAAGATATGGATAATTTTGTTTTAGATAAACTGTGGATTGATTAACCGAAAGGTCAGGGGGTTTTGTGTTAAAACGCAAAAAAACGATTCATGACTTAAATATGGACGGCGGGTTGATTACCTGAAATGTCAGGGGGTTTTCTGAGAAAATTAAAAAAACAGTTCGGTATGACTTAAAGATGGACTGCGGGTTGATTTCAACAAACTGTAGGGACTTTTTTTGCAAAAAAGGGCGACGGATGACAGAAACCCACCGTGCTTTATTATTAGGTAGAGATAGAGATTTTGACCATGATTTTAACGAATAAAATATAAGTTATATGTAGCAAAAATAATATCACTGGGAAGTATATTCAAATAAGAATCCAATAATATAATTTTTTGTGACATGCATTGTCATTTTGCTAGTAAAATATATGGTCAAATTTTAACTCAAACTACAATGAAATTAATAAAACAGGACAGAGGTAGTACCCTCTAGGGGCAAGCAAGAGATCACTTTTGGTACGCTGGAAGCACGCCAATTGATGTAGGCAGCTGCCGTCATGTGTCGTACGCTAGACTGTCCCTTGGGATTTTGGTTTTTTTTACATATAATTTTTTGGATCTGCCGTCATGTGCCAACACCCCCTGGATAGCCTCCTACAACCACGACAGTCCCGATGTTGTAGCATGACGTCTGTAGGAAGCTGTTTGTTGACTGTAGCAGATGTATTAGTGCGATGCTTAATTGCTTTGCTTATAGCCTGTAGCCTGTAGAGATGTAGGCATGCCGAAGATGTACTAGTGCAGTGCTTGTATCCTATAGCATGTCAGTTTGCTTATATCCTGAAGCTGTAGGCAATAACAGATTGTACTAGTGCAATTCTTGCCCACATAGTCATGTTAGTGAAATTCCTGTCAGTTTGCTTGGCATTTGGCAAAAAATAAGCCTTCTCTGCTACTGTGAAAAATTTCTGTGACTAGTTCAGTTATGCATTGTTAAAACTAGGTCAAAACATGTATTGATCACCTTTTGACTTAAAGGAAGTGGTCTGCAACAACATTGTCCGGTTTTGAGATCAATGCCATAAGCAAAAAGTCAGTATGAAAGGTTCCCCTGAACATCTACAAAATGAAGTGACTAGATCCATTATGTGTTGAAACTTTCTGAGTTACATGGTCGAAGCAAATACTGTTCAGTAAAGCTTCTGAACTACGAGAAGTGGCTTGCGATGTCTTTGTTCAGTTTTGAGATCAGACATACTTGCTGCTTGTCCGTCTCTAGTCGCCGCTGCAGCCTGCAGCAGAATATTTCAGTTATACATGAGATAGATCAGATCGGGGAAATACAAGCATGGGGCACTTGTTGGTGCTTGTCTGGTTCGTGTTAACATGGGAGTAGAGGAGCACGTAAGGATTGGGATGCTACCTGCATGGGGGCGGCCGGGTGGGTGCCGGTGCACGTCAGGATCAAATCGATCGAAATTAGAGGTACCTGCAGTTCGGCGGTGGCGGCGGCGCACGACGCATACAGAAGTTGGGGTATTGTTGCAAAATTAAGTTGTTGGTTTTAGTCGGAGGGTGGGCGTGTTAGTGTTAAATTACCACAAACTCTGATAATTCGTACGATTAAGATCGTGGGGATGAAAAGAAAGGGGATACATGGACACACAAATAGTTTGGATTCACGAGATATGTTGCCCACTTTCTCGTTCCGTTGTCACGCAAAGTAGTAGTGAGGTAGTTTCCTTGTGGTAGGCTGCCGTTCGGGTGTTCCTTTTTCTCTTTGTTTTTTCTTGTTGTTTTTCTCTTTTTCGTTTTTTGTTTTTGAATTACGGAACCGTTTGTGTAGGTCATGGATACTTTTGAAATGTGGAAACGTTCCTCAAAACTTTAAACTTTTTTTAATTTGGCACATTGTTCCAATTCATGAACATCTTTTTAAAGATCATGAACATTTTTTGAAATATGGGAACAAGGTTTGAAATTTGAAACATTTTTAGAATTTTGTGATTTTGATATAATCAAGGAATAAGTTTTAAAATCTGAGAAAAAAATCATATATAATATTTTATCAAATTCATCAAGTTTTTTAATCTGTGAACAGTTTTAAAACTCATGAAAACTTTCTTGAAATACGAGAACATTTTCAAATATGTGACCATTTTTTTATATTTTGATTATTTTTTCACATTCACGAATTTTTTAAAAATCTGGAAAGAATTAAATCTGAGAACATTTTTTAGTCATCATGAGTAAATTTTGAAATTTGCAAACATTTTTTTGGAGTATGTAACTTTTTTCCAGATTTATGCTCACTTTTCTAGGATTTGAAATGTTTCTTCAAAATCATAAATATTTTTTAATCCAAAAACATATTTTCCTTAGGGAGCTTGCATTCAGATTATTTGGTTTGAATATAGAGAACTCGCATATGTTTGGAAGGTTGCATAAGCAATCTAGTTATTTCGGTACTACAAGTAAATCAGAGGGAGTAATACCGGTATGTTTTTCAAAAGACTAATATCGGTACTGCTACTACTAAATCAGCGATAAGTAATGTGGTTTGTAGGGAGCAATATTTATTTCAAACGGCGTTCAAATTGGTGGGCCAATAGGCAGTTTAGTAGTGTTTTTTTATGATGATACATGTCTTTTTATATCATGAAGAATATAATACAATTCAAGTAAATATTGACCTGACAAAACTGTAAAAATAGTAGAACGCTTGACTTTATAAAAGGAAACACTAGTCAAGAAAGAAAATTAGAATGAAGAATCTTTTGAGCTTGTCACCAACATTCGTCATCTAACTCCGGTATAACCAGAGCAGCATCAACGAATAAAAAGACAAATCACCTTTTCACCCGAGCTCGACGCGGCTACATCGCTGATATGTCATCCACATGTTAGAACACGCCATGAAACTCCTCAAAATCCATGAACCACAAACCCAGAACATGATCCACCATCTTCTTCAAATTGGTGGGCCCATAAGTATTAATCTCGTTACTGGCCGTAGCAGTGCAGTGTTGGCAAAAAAAGAGGAACCATCAGTCCAGTCTGAATACAGAAGAAAACCCTGCAAAAAAATATAACACAGAAGAAATACCAGGGAGGGAGGGAGGGAGCAAAGGAAAGGTGAATGAACCACTCGGGCGAAGGCTAGAACATCTCAAAACCCCACCACTAATAAACAATTCAGCGGTCGTATTCGAAGCATTTCTTGCTTGCAATTCGCAAAGTTGCTGCGAATGCTCTCCGGTTACACTCGCACGCAAGATGTCCATAAAGTTGCATCCAAGTGGGCAAGCAAAAATCAACTCTTAATCAGATCGCAAAATTTGGGCATCAATCAATCAACCGCAATTCTTATCGCGTAAAGAATAGTAGTAGTGCTGGTGGTACAATCGGTCTTCTCTTGCACACATCATCTGTCTAATCTAATCAGGAGGAAAAAGAATAGAAGAAAAAATTAAAATCGCTAGCTTTGGCGCACAGCTCGTCCGGCGATCCGTGTCCGGTGGATCCGTCCTAGAAGAGCCGCAGCTCCGTGCACAGCTCGTCCGACGGCGGCGGGAGGTTGAGGTCGAACACGAAGGGCGCGCGCGGCCGGACGACGGCCGAGGCGGCCTCGTCGCCGGCGTCGTCCACGACGGAGGCCGAGGAGGCGCAGTCGCTCTGGCATCCTGCGTCGCCGCCTGGGAGCTTCGCTAGCAAGGGCGTCGGCGCTGGCGCGCGCGGCACGGCCCGAGGCGCGTTCGCCGCCCTGGGCCCGCTGTAGGACTCGACGGTGGAGCTGGCGCTGCAGGCGGGGTCGGGGGAAGCCGGTGGAGACGGACGCGGCAGCGCGGGGAGCGTGGGGAAGGAGACGAGGTCGTGGGGGAAGTTGGTGGTGGCGAGCGGGCCGCGGAGGGTGCGCGCGGCGACGTCGTAGGCGCGGGCGGCGGCCTCGGCGGAGTCGTAGGTGCCGAGCCAGACCCGCGCCCGCTTGGCCGGGTCCCGGATCTCCGCTGCGAACCGGCCCCACGGCCGCTTCCGCACGCCCCTGTACCGCGGCGCCACGCCCAGTCCCACAGCCGCCGCCGCGTCGCACACGGTGCTGCCGTTCCTCATAGTAGTAGAACGCCGGCCGGCAATCGCTTGAGCCAGCTCCCGCTGTTTCCTCGCCGAGACGCGGCTGGCTAGTGGCTATCACCGGAGGCCGAGGGTGCTGCCCCGAGCTGGTCAGGCCGGGCGTCTACCCTGCTCTGGGCTTGAGAAAGGCTTGACTTGTTGACTCTGCGCAGAGGGGGCTGCCGCTGTGTCGGAGCTCGGAGAAGGCGGCGCCGGTGGGGTGGGCTGTGATGGTGTGAAGGGGCGGGGGAGGGGGGTAGAAGAAGGGGGAGGAGGCGCGTGCGGGTGCGTGGTGGGGTGGGAGGCGACGCGCGGGAGGGATAGCTCAGCCAGCGTTGGTGGGCGGCCGCTTCTTCCCACCTTCCGCACCCTTGGTCCTCACTCTCCCTCCCTCCCACACGAGACCGGTCTTCGCCGAGTTTACTTTGTTCTCCCGCGTCGGCAGCAGGGATAACACGTTTCCTTTGGCTTGTGCCGCCGCTACTACGCGTAGCTCGCTCGCCGGCTGTGGGTGCGCTGTCCGCGACGTGGAGCGCGCTCCGGCCGCACTAGATCGGATCGGATCGGCTCCACAGGGGCGGCAGACTGCGCGCCGAGATTCGGTGGCGTTCAAATCGAACCGCCCCGCCCCGCCCAGCGGTGCAGCGTGGGGAGTACGTGACGCTGGGTAGGGGGTTGGGTTGGGTTGGGTTGGATCGGATCGTATCCTCCGTGCGCCGTGCTGCGGCTGGCACGCAGACGCGGCCTCACTGTCACGGGCGACGCCTGACGGAATTGAAGTGTATTCTTTTTTTGCGGGTGGAATTGAAGTGTATTCGGCGGTGGAAATTACGGGCGTCTGGCGGAATTCATTATTGCCACAGTAGTAGTAAATTACTGTAATCCCAGCCGTCTGCGTTTTGTTCGGGGTGGTGTCGGTTCATCATTTACTATCGTGAATGAATTACGCGGGTGGGGTTGTGGCCGAGGCTCTGTTCCTTGTTCCACTGTGGCGGGCACGGAAGATTCAAATCAAACGGTACTCCCGCTGGGATATGAACGTACCGCTTTGCATGATTCCGGGCAAAGAGAGGGCTTCGCTTTACATGATGAATTAGCCGTATGGGTACATATTTCGGGTTCCACGACCCAGGATGTGTACAATTCAGCCAGAGCAAATAATTTGGGATTTGTCGATCAAACTTGGGAAGGCCTTGGGTCATGTTTGGTTGTAGGCTGAAATCGCCATAAACAAAGTTTAAATATTTCTCTAACAAAAAAACTAAGTTTAGATGTATTAAACTGATAAATGTCTTACATTTAGGAACACGGGCGGAGCCAGGATTTAGGTATAGGGGGGGCCAAGCCAAACTAGGTAAACAAATATCCAATGAAAAAAAAACATATGAAACTTGTATTAGTTTAAATTGGCCTCTATGATTGGCAGTTTTCCCTTCATAGCTGCTGAATTGCAATCTGAAATTAGGTAAATTTGACATAGAAAAAAATTGCATCACAAATAGGAACTTGTACTAGATAATTTGCTTCATAATCACCATAATTTCTAGGGAGACGTACAAGATAGAATTATATTGCCACAAATCACACGACCGAAGCAACCAAAAACTGATGTATAAGTTCGACAATGAAACAAGATGTAAGATGCGAATTGAGAGAGTCAGGGAGATTAGATAGTCTGATGTGTTTAACCTTTGGCTAGTTTGTTGATCGGAGCCGTAAGAATTGATCAAGCTGCATTGTGCCGTCGCTGTATCAACCAGATCGTGAACAGGGCAGGGGGAGCGGAGGCAGTGGGGCGGCAAGGCTCGGAGAGGCGGCCACAAAACTTTGTGCGCAGTTATCCCACGCGGCCACGCACACGCTAATTACGGGAGAACCCCAGGCCAGTAGATTAGAGCCAATTGCCTAACGTGGCCGCTAGTGGGCTCCACATGGGCCTTTTTCCCTTTTCCCCA
>NC_041382.1:756955658-757006109 GCF_002162155.2 Triticum dicoccoides
CCCGCCACTGGCTGTAGACATGTTCGGTGTTTCTAGTTTGTTGGTTCCATGCTTACAAGCTCTCGGATATATCATTTGCAACGTTATAAAAAAAATCAACCGCGAGGGAGGGGGTGGGGGTGGGGGGATTCTGATTTTTTTCATATAAAGCGGTAAAGCGTTACATAATTTTACAGTATACAGTGGTAAGACAGGTCAACATAACCAACAAGACAGCCTGGCGAGGGAGGGGACATAACACATAAGAGGGTATTAGCCAACATCACGAGGCGCGCTCGAGGCTAGGCATCGGCATGGTTATGGTCATTCATGCATAGTTTTTCCCACCACAGCATCGTGTCATCCCTACAACATTGGAGGGCGCACGCGAGGGAGGGGGGAGGAGTACCCCTTCGAAGACCACGCGTCCCGATGTTCCGAAAGATGCCAGCAATAGAGGAGCACGAAAGTCCCCAAGAAGGGGGTGCCAACCTTCGCATGGGCTTCGAGGAGGTGAAGGGCGCACGCCGACGCACCGGTGGTGTCCACCCTCACCCTATAACAGAAGACAGAGACGAAAGGGCATTGGAAAAGTAAGTGGTCCGCGGTTTCCATGTCGGTAGAGCAGAGAGGGCACCCTGCTTCCCACAATTCAATGATGACCTTCCTGTTGGAAATATACCCTAGAGGCAATAATAAATTGATTATTATTATATTTCCTTGTTCATGATAATCATTTATTATCCATGCTAGAACTGTATTGATAGGAAACTCAGATACATGTGTGGATACATAGACAACACCATGTCCCTAGTAAGCCTCTAGTTGACTAGCTCGTTGATCAATAGATGGTTACGGTTTCCTGACCATGGACATTGGATGTCGTTGATAACGGGATCACATCATTAGAAGAATGATGTGATGGACAAGACCCAATCCTAAGCATAGCACTAGATCGTGTAGTTCGTATGCTAAAGCTTTTCTAATGTCAAGTATCATTTCCTTAGACCATGAGATTGTGCAACTCCCGGATACTGTAGGAGTGCTTTGGGTGTGCCAAACGTCACAACGTAACTAGGTGGCTATAAAGGTACACTACAGGTATCTCCGAAAGTTTCTGTTGGGTTGGCACGAATCGAGACTGGGATTTGTCGCTCCGTGTGACGGAGAGGTATCTCTGGGCCCACTCGGTAGGACATCATCATAATGTGCACAATATGATCAAGGAGTTGATCACGGGATGATGTTTACGGAACGAGTAAAGAGACTTGCCGGTAACGAGATTGAACAAGGTATCGGGATACCGACGATCGAATCTCGGGCAAGTGTCGTACCGATAGACAAAGGGAATTGTATACGGGATTGATTAAGTTCTTGACATCGTGGTTCATCCGATGAGATCATCGTGGAGCATGTGGGAGCCAACATGGGTATCCAGATCCCGCTGTTGGTTATTGACCGGAGAACGTCTCGGTCATGTCTGCATGGTTCCCGAACCCGTAGGGTCTACACACTTAAGGTTCGATGACGCTAGGGTTATAAAGGAAGTTTGTATGAGGTTACCGAATGTTGTTCGGAGTCCCGGATGAGATCCCGGACGTCACGAGGAGTTCCGGAATGGTCCGGAGGTAAAGATTTATATATGGGAAGTCCTGTTTTGGTCACCGGAAAAGTTTCGGGGTTTATTGGTAATGTACCGGGACCACCGGAGGGGTCCGGGGGTCCAGGGGGGGCATGGGCCCCAGAGGCATACATGGGCCAAGTGTGAGAAGGCACCAGCCCCTAGGTGGGCTAGGGCGCCTCCCACCATGGCCCATGCGCCTAGAAAGGGGAGAGGGGGCAAACCCTAAGGGCAGATGGGCCCTAAGGCCCATGCTCCCTGCGCCTCCCTCTCCTCCCCCTCTTAGCCGCCACCCAAAACCCATCTAGGGCTGCCCCCCCCTAGGGGTGGGAACCCTAGAGGGGGCGCAGCCCCCTCCCCTTCCCCTATATATACTTGGCCTAGGGGCTGCCCAATACAAGCGATTTGATCTCTCTCATTGGTGCTGCCCTTCCTCTCTTTCTCCTCATATCCCGTGGTGCTTGGCGAAGCCCTGCAGGATTGCCACACTCCTCCACCACCACCACGCAATTGTACTGCTGCTGGATGGAGTCTTCCTCAACCTCTCCCTCTCTCCTTGCTGGATCAAGGCGTGGGAGACATCGTCGGGCTGTACGTGTGTTGAACGCGGAGGTGCCGTCCGTTCGGCACTAGGATCTCCGGTGACTTGGATCACGACGAGTACGACTCCTTCAACCCCGTTCTCTTGAACGCTTCCGCATAGCGATCTACAAGGGTATGTAGATGCACTCTCCTTCCCTTCGTTGCTAGTCTCTCCATAGATAGATCTTGGTGACACGTAGGAAAATTTTGAATTTCTGCTACGTTCCCCAACAGTGGCATCATGAGCTAGGTCTATTGCGTAGATTCTATGCACGAGTAGAACACAAAGTAGTTGTGGGCGTTGATTTTGTTCAATATGCTTACCGTTACTAGTCCAATCTTGATTCGGCGGCATTGTGGGATGAAGCGGCCCGGACCAACCTTACACGTACACTTACGTGAGACCGGTTCCACCGACAAACATGCACTAGTTGCATAAGGTGGCTGGCGGGTGTCTGTCTCTCCCACTTTTGTCGGATCGGATTCGATGAAAAGGGTCCTTATGAAGGGTAAATAGCAATTGGCATATCACGTTGTGGTTTTTGCGTAGGTAAGAAACGTTCTTCCTAGAAACCCATAGCAGCCACGTAAAATATGCAAACAACAATTAGAGGACGGCTAACTTGTTTTTGCAGAGTATGCTATGTGATGTGATATGGCCATGAAGAATGTGATGAATGATATGTGATGTATGAGATTGATCATGTTCTTGTAATAGGAATCACGATTTGCATGTCAATGAGTATGACAACCGGCAGGAGCCATAGGAGTTGTCTTTATTTATTTATGACCTGCGTGTCAACTTAAACGTCATGTAATTACTTTACTTTATTGCTAAAGCGTTAGCCATAGTAGTAGAAGTAATAGATGACAAGACAACTTCAAGAAGACACGATGATGGAGATCATGATGATGGAGATCATGGTGTCATGCCGGTGACAACGATGATCATGGAGCCCCGAAGATGGAGATCAAAAGGAGCAAAATGATATTGGCCATATCATGTCACTATTTGATTGCATGTGATGTTTATCATGTTTATACATCTTATTTGCTTAGAACGACGGTACTAAATAAGATAATCCCTCATTAAAATTTCAAGAAAGTGTTCCCCCTAACTGTGCACCGTTGCGACAGTTCGTTGTTTCGAAGCACCACGTGATGATCGGGTGTGATAGATTCTAACGTTCACATACAACGGGTGTAAGACAGATTTACACACGTGAAACACTTAGGTTAACTTGACGAGCCTAGCATGTACAGACATGGCCTCGGAACACAAGAGACCAAAAGGTCGAGCATGAGTCGTATGGTAGACACGATCAACATGAAGATGTTCACCGATGTTGACTAGTCCGTCTCACGTGATGATCGGACACGGCCTAGTTGACTCGGATCATGTAATCACTTAGATGACTAGAGGGATGTCTATCTGAGTGGGAGTTCATAAGATAAACTTAATTATCCTGAACATAGTCAAAAGGTCTTCGCAAATTATGTCGTAGCTCGCGCTTCAATTCTATTGTTTAGATATGTTCCTAGAGAAAATTTAGTTGAAAGTTGATAGTAGCAATTATGCGGACTAGGTCCGTAAACTGAGGATTGTCCTCATTGCTTCATAGAAGGCTTATGTCCTTAATGCACCGCTCAGTATGCTGAACCTCGAACGTTGTCTGTGGATGTTGCGAACATCTGACATACACATTTTGATGACTACGTGATAGTTCAGTTAAACGGTTTAGAGTTGAGGCACCGAAGACATTTTGAAACGTTGCGAAACATATGAGATGTTTCGAGGGCTGAAATTGGGATTTCAGGCTCGTGCCCATGTCAAGAGGTATAAGACCTCCGATGATTTTCTTAGCCTACATACTAAGGGAGAAAAGCTCAATTGTTGAGCTTGTGCTCAGATTGTCTGAGTACAACAATCATTTGAATCGAGTGGGAGTTGATCTTCCAGATGAGATAGTGATGTTTCTCCGAAGTCATTACCACCAAGCTGCTAGAGCTTCGTGATGAACTATAATATATCAGGGACATATATGATGATCCTTGAGATATTCGCGATGTTTGACACCAAAGTGGAAATCAAGAAGGAGCATCAATTGTTGATGGTTGGTGAAACCACTAGTTTCAAGAAGGGCAAGGGCAAGAAGGGATACTTCATGAAACGGCAATTCAGCTGCTGCTCTAGTGAAGAAACCCAAGGTTGAACCCAAACCCGAGACTAAGTGCTTCTGTAATAAAGGGAACAGCCACTGGAGCAGAATTACCCTAGATACTTGGTAGATGAGAAGGCTGGCAAGGTCGATAGAAGTATATTGGATATACATTGTGTTGATGTGTACTTTACTAGTACTCCTAGTAGCACCAGGGTATTAGATACCGGTTCGGTTGCTAAGTGTTAGTAACTCGAAATAAAAGCTACGGAATAAACGGAGACTAGCTAAAGGTGAGCTAACGATATGTGTTGGAAGTGTTTCCAATGTTGATATGATCAAGCATCGCACGCTCCCTCTACCATCGAGATTGGTGTTAAACCTAAATAATTGTTATTTGGTGTTTGCGTTGAGCATAGACGTGATTGGATTATGTCTATCGCAATACGGTTATTCATTTAAGGAGAATAATGGTTACTCTGTTTATTTGAATAATACCTTCAATGGTCTTGCACCTAAAATGAATGGTTTATTGAATCTCGATTGTAGTGATACACATGTTCATGCCAAAAGATAGTAATGATAGTACCACCTACTTGTGGCACTACCACGTAAGTCATATCGGTACAAAACGCATGAAGAAGCTCCATGTTGATGGATCTTTGGACTCACTCATTTTTGAAAAGTTTGAGACATGCGAACCATGTTTATTGGTGTATATGCATGAAGAAACTCCATGCAAATGGACCGTTTGGACTCACTTGATTTTGAATCACTTGAGACATGCAAATCATACCACATGGGCAAGATGACTGAAAGCCTCGTTTTCAGTAAAATGGAACTAGAAAACAACTTGTTGGAAGTAATACATTTTGATGTGTGCAGTCCAATGAGTGCTGAGGCATGTAGTGGATATCGTTATGTTCTTACTTCACAGATGATTTGAGTAGATGTTGCGTATATTTACTTGATGAATCACGAGTCTGAATTATTGAAAGGTTCAAGTAATTTCAGGGTGAAGTTGAAAGATCGTCGTGATAAGAGGATAAAAGATCTATGATATGATCATAGAAATGAATATCTGAATTACGAGTTTGGCACAGAATTAAGACATTGTGGAAGTTGTTTCACAACTGATACAGCCCGAAACACCATAGTGTGATGGTGTGTCCGAACATCATAACTGCACCCTATTGGATATGATGCATACCATGATGTCTCTTATCGAGTTACCACGATAGTTTATGGGTTAGGCATTAGAGAAAACCACATTCACTTTAAATAGGGCACCACGTAATCCCGATGAGATGACACCGTATGAACTATGGTTTAGAGAAACCTAAGCTGTCATTTCTTAAAAGTTTGAGGCTGCGACGCTTATGTGAAAAAGTTTCAAGCCGATAAGCTCGAACCCAAAGCGGATAAATGCATCTTCATAGTACACCCAAAACAGTTGGGTATACCTCCTGTCTCAGATCCAAAAGCAATAAGGAATTGTTTCTGAAATCGGGTCCTTTCTCGAGGAAAAGTTTCTCTCAAAAGAATTGAGTGGGAGGATGGTGGAGACTTGATGAGGTTATTGAACCGTCACTTCAACTAGTGTATAGCAGGGCACAAAGAGTTGTTCCTGTGGCACCTACACCAATTGAAGTGGAAGCTTATGATAGTGATCATGAAACTTCAGATCAAGTCACTACCAAACCTCGTGGGATGACAAGGATGCGTGCTACTTCAGAGTGGTACGTAATCCTGTCTTGGAAGTCATGTTGCTAGACAACAATGAACCTACGAGCTATGGAGAAGCGATGGTGGGCCCGGATTCCGATAAATGGCTCGAGGCCATAAAATCCGAGAGAGGATCCATGTATGAAAACAAAGTGTAGACTTTGGAAGAACTACTTGATGGTCGTAAGGCTGTTAGGTACATATGGATTTCAAAAGGAAGATGGACAATGATGGTAAGTATCACCATTAAGAAAGCTCGACTTGTCGTTAAGATGTTTTCCGACAAGTTCAAGGAGTTGACTACGATGAGACTTTCTCACTCGTAGTGATGCTAAGAGTCTGTTGGAATTATATTAGCAATTACTGCATTATTTATTAAAACTTGCAGATAGGATGTCAAAACATTGTTTCCTCGACATTTTTCTTGAGGAAAGGTTGTATGTGATACAACCCGAAGGTTTTGTCAATCCTGAAAGATGCTAATAAGTATGCAAAGCTCCAGCATCCTTCTGAGGACTGGAGTAAGCATCTCGGAGTTGGAATGTATGCTTTGATGATGATCAAAGATTTTGGGTTTATACAAAGTTTGTGAGAAACTTGTATTTCCAAAGAAGTGAGTGGGAGCACTATAGAATTTCTGATAGGTATATGTTGTTGACATATTGTTGATCAGAAATGACGTAGAATTTCTGGAAAGCATATAGGGTTATTTGGAAAGTGTTTTTCAATGGAAAGCCTGGATTAAGCTACTTGAACATTGAGCATCAAGATCTATAAGGATAGATCAAAACGCTTAATGGTACTTTCAAATGAGCACATACCTTGACATGATCTTGAAAGTGTTCAAGATGGATCAGTCAAAGAAGGAGTTCTTGCCTGAGTTGTAAGGTATGAAGTTAAGACTTAAAGCTCGACCACGGCAGAATAGAGAGAAAAGACGAAGGTCGTCCCCTATGCTTAAGACATAGGCTCTACAGTATGCTATGCTGTGTACCGCACCTAAAGTGTGCCTTGCCATGAGTCAGTCAAGGGGTACAAGAGTGATCCAAAAATAGATCACAGGACAGCGGTCAAAGTTATCCTTAGTAACTAGTGGACTAAGGAATTTTCTCAATTATGGAGGTGGTGAAAGAGTTCGTCGTAAAGGGTTACGCCGATGCAAACTTTGACACTAATCCAGATTACTCTGAGTAGTAAACTGGATTCGTATAGTAGAACAGTTATTTGGAATAGCTCCAAATAGAACGTGGAAGCTGCAGCTAGAAGATGACATAGAAATTTGCGAAGTACATACGGATCTGAATGTTTCAGACCCGTTGACAGAAACCTCTCTCACAAGCATAACATGATCAAACCCAAAAAACTCTTTGGGTGTTAGTCACATAGGGATGTGACCTTGAGTGTTAATCACATATCGATGTGAACTGGATTATTGACTCTAGTGCAAGTGGGAGACTGTTGGAAATATGCCCTAGAGGCAATAATAAATTGATTATTATTATATTTCCTTGTTCATGATAATCGTTTATTATCCATGCTAGAATTGTATTGATAGGAAATTCAGATACATGTGTGGATACATAGACAACACCATGTCCCTAGTAAGCCTCTAGTTGACTAGCTCGTTGATCAATAGATGGTTACGGTTTCCTGACCATGGACATTGGATGTCGTTGATAACGGGATCACATCATTAGAAGAATGATGTGATGGACAAGACCCAATCCTAAGCATAGCACTAGATCGTGTAGTTCGTATGCTAAAGCTTTTCTAATGTCAAGTATCATTTCCTTAGACCATGAGATTGTGCAACTCCTGGATACCGTAGGAGTGCTTTGGGTGTGCCAAACGTCACAACGTAACTGGGTGGCTATAAAGGTACACTACAGGTATCTCCGAAAGTTTCTGTTGGGTTGGCACGAATCGAGACTGGGATTTGTCGCTCCGTGTGACGGAGAGGTATCTCTGGGCCCACTCGGTAGGGCATCATCATAATGTGCACAATATGATCAAGGAGTTGATCACGGGATGATGTTTACGGAACGAGTAAAGAGACTTGCCGGTAACGAGATTGAACAAGGTATCAGGATACCGACGATCGAATCTCGGGCAAGTATCGTACCGATAGACAAAGGGAATTGTATACGGGATTGATTAAGTCCTTGACATCGTGGTTCATCCGATGAGATCATCGTGGAGCATGTGGGAGCCAACATGGGTATCCAGATCCCGCTGTTGGTTATTGACCGGAGAACGTCTCGGTCATGTCTGCATGGTTCCCGAACCCGTAGGGTCTACACACTTAAGGTTCGATGACGCTAGGGTTATAAAGGAAGTTTGTATGAGGTTACCGAATGTTGTTCGGAGTCCCGGATGAGATCCCGGACGTCACGAGGAGTTCCGGAATGGTCCGCAGGTAAAGATTTATATATGGGAAGTCCTGTTGTGGTCACCGGAAAAGTTTCGGGTTTATTGGTAATGTACCAGGACCACCAGAGGGGTCCGGGGGTCCAGGGGGGGCATGGGCCCCAGAGGCATACATGGGCCAAGTGTGAGAAGGCACCAGCCCCTAGGTGGGCTAGGGCGCCTCCCACCATGGCCCATGCGCCTAGAAAGGGGAGAGGGGGCAAACCCTAAGGGTAGATGGGCCCTAAGGCCCATGCTCCCTGCGCCTCCCTCTCCTCCCTCTCTTAGCCGCCACCCAAAACCCATCTAGGGCTGCCGCACCCCTAGGGGTGGGAACCCTAGAGGGGGCGCAGCCCCCTCCCCTTCCCCTATATATACTTGGCCTAGGGGCTGCCCAATACATGTGATTTGATCTCTTTCGTTGGTGCAGCCCTCCCTCTCTTTCTCCTCATATCCCGTGGTGCTTGGCGAAGCCCTGCAGGATTGCCACACTCCTCCACCACCACCACGCCGTTGTACTGCTGCTGGATGGAGTCTTCCTCAACCTCTCCCTCTCTCCTTGCTGGATCAAGGCGTGGGAGACATCGTCGGGCTGTACGTGTACTAGGATCTCCGGTGACTTGGATCACGACGAGTACGACTCCTTCAACCCCGTTCTCTTGAACGCTTCCGCATAGCGATCTACAAGGGTATGTAGATGCACTCTCCTTCCCTTCGTTTCTAGTCTCTCCATAGATAGATCTTGGTGACACGTAGGAAAATTTTGAATTTCTGCTACGTTCCCCAACACTTCCGCAGTAGGAGGTCACGTGTCTAGATGTGTCGTTGGACAAGCAGCCATGGAAAGAACCTGACCCTGAATGGCGCACACACTCCCGAGATAAAGTCAGTGTGAGGGACGCCCACCCCGCCGAAGAGGGAAATCTTGTATAGGCGGGCGAACGAGAGATCACCGTCCACTGCGCACAGAGCGCAGCTCCAAATGGCCACGCCGCCCCTACAGGAGTTGTGGCCGGTATGTCCCAGAGGGCGGTGCGTTGTAGACATGTTCGGTGTTTCTAGTTTGTTGGTTCCATGCTTACAAGCTCTCGCATATATCATTTGCAATGTTATAAAAAAAATCAACCGCGAGGGAGGGGGTGGGGGTGGGGGGATTCTGATTTTTTGATATAAAGCGGTAAAGCGTTACATAATTTTACAGTATACATTGGTAAGACAGGTCAACATAACCAACAAGACAGCCTGGCGAGGAAGGGGACATAACACACAAGAGGGTATTAGCCAACATCACGAGGCGCGCTCGAGGCTAGGCATCGGCATGGTTATGGTCATTCATGCATAGTTTTTCCCACCACAGCATCGTGTCATCCCTACAACATTGGAGGGCGCACGTGAGGGAGGGGGGAGGAGTACCCCTTCGAACACCACGCGTCCCGATGTTCCGAAAGATGCCAGCAATAGAGGAGCACGAAAGTCCCCAAGAAGGGGGTGCCAACCTTCGCATGGGCTTCGAGGAGGTGAAGGGCGCACGCCGACGCACCGGCGGTGTCCACCCTCACCCTATAACAGAAGACAGACACGAAAGGGCATTGGAAAAGCAAGTGGTCCGCGGTTTCCATGTCGGTAGAGCAGAGAGGGCACCCTGCTTCCCACAATTCAATGATGACCTTCCGCAGTAGGAGGTCGCGTGTCTAGATGCGTCGTTGGACAAGCAGCCATGGAAAGAACCTGACCCTGAATGGCGCACACACTCCCGAGATAAAGGCAGTGTGAGGGACGCCCACCCCGCTGAAGAGGGAAATCTTGTATAGGTGGGCGAACGAGAGATCACCGTCCACTGCGCACAGAGCGCAACTCCAAATGGCCACGCTGCCCCTACAGGAATGGTGGCCGGTATGTCCCAGAGGGCGATGCGCTATAGCTACCCCTCTAGGTGAGACGTGGGACCAACCAATGCTCGTTTCCTTGCCTGCCAAACCGGCACATCGCGGTTCATGACCGGGAGATCAAGACAGGGAAGGCGGCTGAAACGACAACACACGAGAGCCAATTGTCAAGCCAGAAGGATGTCCAATGCATGCCCCCCCACGGCCACCTTGGAGAGCGCCCTGTAGAGGGGCAACATGGCTCGCAGAGCATGCCCATGGTCGCTAGCGTGCTTGACAACAACCGGAGCGATGAGCGACCTCCGGCTAGCTCAGGTCACACAACCGCCTAGCTCAGACCGCCGCGTTTGGACGCCCCCATACCCGCCCCAGATATGAACTGGATATAAAGAGTGTCGGTCAATCCGGGTGTTTGGGCCGATTATGGGGCGCTCGATTGGGTGGAGTTTTTCCTTCCACACACTAACCGGCCGGGCAGCCCGACCAGGCATTTGAGCCGTGTAAGGGGTCCGGTAGTATAACTAACTATTGTATAGGTGGCCTATATCATTGGCTAAAAGTAACATAACAGCTCTATATAACCGGCTCTTGATAGAATTATTAATCATGCTCTTACAAAATGACCCCAACATTTTTTTGAGTTTTTTAAAGACATTTTTTCGATGTTAAAATGATCCCGGCATTGCACGCTGGATCCCTAGCAGAATCGACAGCCGAACCCACTATTTCCTCCCTAAACGACCGCAACGTCCGCCCAGTAAAAGAAATTGACCCAACCGAACCCCTTATCTAGTCCCTATATGCCCGGACTGACCGACACCCCACAAGTCGGTACCAAATGTAAAGACGATCTAAGGGCGTCTAGACACGACCGGGCTCGACCGAGAACCCCGCTCCAGATCATAGTGGTCCCACCTGCAGCCACCCGAAGCTCTTTCCTCTCTCATCTCTGCACTCAAACTTTAAGTCCCACCTCGCCGCGTGAGGCAGACGCCGACCAGTTTAAATAGCCTTGCTGGCGGATGGCGGCAAACTTATTTGTTGTTGCATAGATCGATCAATTCTCGTTGTGTGAACGAGATAGCTTGACGCTAGATTGCATTTTATCAATCGATGATCATTAATTCATCGAGTGTCATGTTTGGTTCATTCATATACGTTTCATAACCCTACTACAATGAAAGATATTTTTGTTTTGTTCAACAGAACTTATCTGCACATTGTGATTCAAAAAGCGCCGTGCAAACATCAATGTTTAGTTTGTGAAGGAGATAGACCATGACTATGAATCTTATCTATGATAAGTTGACAGTCTATATCCTTAGCAAAGGATGCAATGATGTCTGAAGCTTATCGGTTCTGTATGATCCATTTATTTAAACCGGACGACTAGCTCCTCAGGTGACGTGGTGGGACTAAACATTCGACACCCGCCGGCCCAATACGGATATGATAATTTTAAGTATAAATTTTTTTGGTGTTTTTAACAGACCCGTGACCCATCACAGACGTGTTTGCATGTATTACATGTTTTACAAATAGGGTTTACGATTGTAAATGATAAAATTTGAGGCCCATACGGTCAGTGTTCGCGTGCACGTTCACGGTCATTTGAGAGCCAAATGTTGAGTAGATGCTCTAATGTTGAAAGGAGATAAGAAGAAAAACGAAAAAGCGATCGTCACCCGGTGTAATGTCTGTTCAGAAAGACGGCGGGGCGCCAGTGGGCGGTCACATCCCACAGGAATCAGCGGCTGCCCACCTGCCACCTGCGCCAGTGCCACGCCATGAATTCCATCGGCTCAGCGGCCGCCGCAGCCTGCGCGCGGTGCACGCCACCACTCCCACCCGCAGACGGCGCCCCGAGCCCACGCGTCAGTGCAGCGGGCGCGCACCCAGAGGAGAGGAGACGTAGGCGGCGGCAGGCACGCGGTCGCGCCAGCTCACCACGACACGGCTTTTCACGCGACGCCGACCTGCAGGCTGCAGCACGGCACGGCATCGGAGTGAGCCCCGCGGGTCCCCCGGAGCCTTTGACCGCGCGGCCCCCATCGACCAGGTCGCCTCGGCCTCGGCCCCCGCGCGCCGCCGTCTCTTTCCTCGCTTGTTTTTTTTGAGGGAACCTCTTTCGTCACTTCTGTGGAGTGCGCGTGGCGTGGCGTGTTCCTTTCACCAGGCACCGGACGATCCAATCCGTCTCTTGTTGAAGACGTATCGGCCACTTCCTTCGTCGGGTACGTGTATAATTAGGTCGAGTTTTGAAAATGGTTCAACTTAACCAATCTCGTCGGTTAGATTCAGCCCGTTTCACGTGATGTATTTTTTGTCTTTTCCTGCGAATGGGCACCAACCATACGTTGCATTTCTTTTGCTACTAAGGGAAGCACACAGAATTTTCTAGCTTGATTTGGAAAACATGAAGTAGTACAGTGGAGGAGTTCAAACTTTTCTTTGGTGCAGAGAAGAAACCAATAGTGCATAAGACAGACAGGTGGGGGAAAATGGCTGAAGGAGCTCCCAAGATTAATATCGATGGCAGTTTTAACAGTGAATCAGCCTCTGGAGGTTGGGGCTGTGTTATTCGTGACCATGAAGGTGATGTGGTCGTCGCGGGGGCAGGCTGCATGAGACACGCACAGGATGTGTTACATGCTGAAACTGAAGCATGCCTTCAGGCAATACACAAGGCACAGGAGCTGGGAATCATCACAGCCATGGTGGAAACGGATGCAATGTTCTAGTCCACACGCTCAAGTCATCCAGTTTCGACCTCTCTTCCAATGGGGTCCTTTCTAGGGAAATTAAGGTTTTGCTTCTCTTAATTTTAGTCATTTTCAAGTTGAGTACCGCCCTCGAACCTGTAATAAAGTTGCAGACGCTCTGACGCTGTTTGGGTCGAAGTTGGAGCTTGCATCTCTAGCCATATGGCCCGGTCACGCCCCTGCCTATGCCCAGCACTTGGTTGATGGAATGAAATATTCCAAGTTCAACAAAGAAAGTAGCGAAGCAAAATCGCTAGCAAATAAAATAATTTTTAATGCCTTTCTAATCACACTCCAAACGAATCTCGTGACAATACAGTGGCAAATTACAATGTTCATCCTCGCCGCACCAAATATATTTGCCGTCTCCTGGACCATGACGTTTGAGAATTTAATCCCAACTAGGAGCTCTGTTTGCCTCGCATTATGGTGCGGAGGAAGTACTTACCATGAAAATGTCTTGATCTTTGCTGGGTCCATGCTTTCCAAATGTCCATCATTTCGCATCAAGGCGTAGATTTGATTCTTTTTTTCTTCCCAAGCAAACTTCTGCATTTATTCATCTTCACTCATAACAATACAATGAACCGAGCCTAGCGACAACTACAAGCACTGAAGCGAGCCGAATACACGTTTGTTGGAGTAGACAGTAGGAAAGTCGTCATGCTAAGCCCTCATAAACCAGCACAACCGCCGCTGATTAAGAGTAACGTAGGTCGAAAGGATCCAAATTGAAAACATATGAACGTAGAAGAACCACAACTAGATCCAAGCAAATCCATCATGGACAAATCCGTCGAAGACACACTTCCACATGTATTTTACCCAGGGAGGATCGTACACGGGACCTTTGGGTTTAGGGCTAAGGTGCTAGCCACTCGCCCTTATGACGTTTGGTGTTGAAAAGCAGCGCTATACTATAAATGCACATAGGACATTCCTGATATTTTTTTTGAAAACCAGCCAAAAATAGGAGGCCCGAGGGAGAATTGAACACGGAGCCTTTAGTTTGCAGGCGAATGTGGTGACAAAATTAGCGCTAGGCCATAAATATACACTGTACATTTTTTAGTATACGGTGAATATTTTTTTCAAATGTAATTTTTTAACTAGCAACAAAATTCCGAAATGTTTGAAAAAAAGTGAATTTAAAAATACACAATGAATTTTTTTTGGTATACAGTGCACATTTTTCAAATACACACTGAACATTTTTAAATATACGGTGATTTGTTTAAATGCACACTGAATAAATTTCCTATACATGATGAACTTTTCTTATATATAGTGAAGAGTTTTCAAATGTATGGTGGACTTTTTTTCTATATGGTGAACTTTTTTCATTACGTGAATTTTTTAAGAACATGAATAAATTTTGGAATTATGAACTTCTATTGAAAAAAGATACGGACATTTTCTAAAATTTTGAAGAAATTTTGAAATTCTGAATGAAAGGTCTGAAAAAGTCGGCCGTCTAAATGCTACCTTCAGCGAAGCGACAACGTTCGCTCATAAGGGTCAAATAGAATTGGCAGCGTTTCGTACACCGAGTCACAATTTGTGTACGTCATTCGTTCTGCGAACTAGTCTTGGTGAACACTCTTCTCTCATGGACCCGGGCCTACTGGAGTTCCATTTTTTTTTTGGAAAATCAGCAAAAAACGCGTGCATTAGTGGGATTCAAACTGGCTACATGAGGTGTAAATCCCATCACATTAACCAACTACACCAGCAGACTCTCATGGAATAAAATGAGCTATATCGTATTTATACACTACAACAGATAACATTCTTTTGGTCCCAATCCCAAACAATTCGCACTCACACTTGCACTTGCAATACTGCATCTTTTTGTTTTTTTCTTCAAGTAATCGTCAGCTCAATTCAGATTGCAACCTGAAAGTACTATGAGATCTAACTATAGCTTCACCAATCAGCCATTACTAATGGATTCGAACAACATGTTGGCCCCACATCTCCAAATTAAGACAAGGGCACACACAAGTTGATAGTGTGCATATTCATTTACTGAACCTTGTGCGGTCTAAGTTTATATATATATCAGCAACGCAGCCAGAAGAGAGAATTAGACAACTACTGATTTGGCTGAGTTGGTAGAGCCAACCAGGGCAAGCAAGCACGGTTTCCACACAACTAGCAAATGATAGATCTTGCTGTGGCAGTGGGCGCATGCAGTGAAGCGAACATGTCATGGGAGTGGGTGCATCCCCTAGAATCATCAATTGATATTAGTTGCTTGGAGTTGTAGGCGAGTTGCCTTGGCGGTGACCGTCTGGCATGCTACCGAGTTAGCGCTCAATGTGGTAGGGGATAAGTGTCCAACATTGTCGTTAGCCGCACATTATCATGTCCAATGTTCTGAACTGGCCTCCTAAAGAACCCTACCACGGAGTGGCCGATCGTTTTTTACATTAGCGACCTAGGTCGTAACCTAGGTCCTTGATCTGGACAACCTTCGTACAGGGCCACGGATGTTTGCTCCATAACGAAGCACGAGGGTTGTGCAGGAGAAATTGCATGGAGCATGTGCCCGAGGGACACAGAGGGCACCGCTCAACCCCACCTCAACAGATTAGTTTAAACATTCCCTTGCATTGGGTCAGTTTAATCCATTGGGCTGGTGCGATTCAATGACAGGTGTGGCATGTGATGGTCAAGCTCATCGCCTTGGGATTGACCACGTCTAGATGCATTATGATCAAATGGACCCGGGGTACCCATCAGTGAGGGCGGAAATTAGGAAAAGCCGTGATAGATGGATGCCGTGTTAAAATAGAGGACATGGACTTGCACGACGCGCGAGGTGGAATATTTGAGTCATGATTATTAGGCTAGATGTTTGTGATATTATTATTTTTCTCTCGCTGCAACGCACGGGCATTTGTGCTAGTCTTCAATCATGACAATACAATTGAACACCAGAAATAATAAAAGTTACATCCAGATTCGTAGATCACCTAGCGACAACTACAAGCACTGAAGCGAACCGAAGACGCGCTTGTTGGACTAGACAGTAGGGAAGTCGTCATGCTAAGCCCCCATAAGACCAGCACAACCGCCACTGATAAGAGTAGCGTAGATCGAAAGGATGCAACCTAAAAACATCTGAACGTAGACGAACCACGACCAAATCCGAGCAACTCCACCATGGACAGATCCGTCGGAGACACACTTCCACACGACCACCGATGATGCTAGACACACCATCAGGACCGGGCCTAGGCGGGGATAACCTTATTCCATATCTCCAGGGAGCCGTCGTCATCTCATCTTTTTAAGTAGGACACAAAGTCTAACAAAACACGAAGGAACAACTGAAAACAGAGCTCTCGTATCGGCAAGGGCCGAGATCCACCATACCGCCACGGCCCCACGGCCACCGAAGACGAGGTGGATCGAAGGCGGCGCCGATGGGAGGCAGGGGAACCCTAGACTTTTCTTCCAGTGTACAAGACCTGTTGTAGCACGCTACATGTGTTCGACGTTTAAAAGTTTCTTTTTTAGAGATCCAGTGGCAAACACCCAGCCTCTTAGATGCCAAATCCCTAGCCAAGGATAACCTCATTGTGGCTAACCAACTATGAAGACGAACCATTCAGGGATCTCAGGCAGGCGAAGAGAACACCTAGGATGTGTTTCGTTCCTCGCATTAGGCCTAGCCTGGCCCGCCGGTGAAGAAAACAGGCTGTTTGGTTGCTTGGCCCGCATGAGAATCCTGGCTCGCACGAACCTTAAAGCAGTTCTCAGCCAGGCTTGCTAGGAATGGCCGAATCGACAATTTCCAGTGAGCCAGGCATGAGTGATGTAGGGGAGGGGAATGCGGCGCTGCGTAGCTGCAGGGAGAGAGATGGCGGGAGCGATGGCGCGTCTCCGAAAAAGCGGCAGGATGAATTCGCATCACTAAAGGAAATATGCCCTAGAGGCAATAATAAAGTTATTATTTATTTCCTTACACCATGATAAATGTTCATTATTCATGCTAGAATTGTATTAACCGGAAACAAGATACATGTGTGAATACATAGATAAACAGAGTGTCACTAGTATGCCTCTACTTGACTAGCTCGTTGATCAAAGATGGTCATGTTTCCTAGCCATAGACAAAGAGTTGTGATACGTCCATTTTGCATCATGCTTTTATATCGATATTTATTGCATTATGGACTGTTATTACACATTATGTCACAATACTTATGCCTATTCTCTCTTATTTTACAAGGTTTACATAAAGAGGGAGAATGCCGACAGCTGGGATTCTGGGCTGGAAAAGGAGCAAATATTAGAGACCTATTCTGCTCAGCCCCAAAAGTCCTGAAACTTCACGGAAAACATTTTTAGAATATATAAAAAATACTAAGCGCAAGAAGTTCACCAGGGGGGCCACACCCTGCCCACGAGGTTGGGGGCGTGCCCTACTCCCCTGGGTGCGCCCCCCTACCTCGTGGGCCCCCTGGTGGCCCTCCGATGGCCATCTTCCGCTATACGGAGTCTTTCGATGAGGAAAAAAATCAGAAGCCATCTTTCCGGACGAGACTCCGCCGCCACGAGGCGGAACCTTGGCGGAACCAATCTAGGGCTCTGGCAGAGCTGTTCTGCCGGGGAAACTTCCCTCCGAGAGGGGGAAATCATAGCCATCGTCATCACCAACGTTCCTCTCATCAGGAGAGGGCAATCTCCATCAACATCTTCACCAGCATCATCTCCTCTCAAAACCCTAGTTCATCTCTTGTATCGAATTCTTGTCTCCAAGTCTGGGATTGGTACCTGTGGGTTGCTAGTAGTGTTAATTACTCCTTGTAGTTGATGCTAGTTGGTTTATTTGGTGGAAGATCATATGTTCAGATCATATATGCATATTAATACCCCTCTAATTATGAACATGAACATGCTTTGTGAGTAGTTACGTTTGTTCCTGAGGACATGGGAGAAGTCTTGCTATTAGTAGTCATGTGAATTTGGTATTCGTTCAATATTTTGATGAGATATATGTTGTCTCTCCTCTAGTGGTGTTATGTGAACGTCGACTACATGACACTTCACCATTGTTTGGGCCTAGAGGAAGGCATTGGGAAGTAATAAGTAGATGATGGGTTGCTAGAGTGACAGAAGCTTAAACCCTAGTTTATGCGTTGCTTCGTAAGGGGCTGATTTGGATCCATATGTTTCATGCTATGGTTAGGTTTACCTTAATACTTTTGTTGTAGTTGCGGATGCTTGCAATATAGGTTAATCATAAGTGGGATGCTTGTCCAAGTAAGGGCAGCACCCAAGCACCGGTCCACCCACATACCAAATTATCAAAGTACCGAACGTGAATCATACGAACGTGATGAAACCTAGCTTGATGATATTCCCATGTGTCATCGGGAGCGCTTTACATCATATAAGAGTTTGTCCAGGCTTGTCCTTTGCTACAAAAAGGATTGGGCCATCTTGCTGCACCTTATTTACTTTTATTACTTGCTACTCGTTACAAATTATCCTATCACAAAACTATGTGTTACCTATTATTTCAGTGCTTGCAGAGAATACCTTGCTGAAAACCGCTTATCATTTCCTTCTGCTCCTCATTGGTTTCGACACTCTTACTTATCGAAAGGACTATGATAGATCCCCTATACTTGTGGGTCATCAAGACTCTTTTCTGGCGTCGTTGCCGGGGAGTGAAGCGCCTTTGGTAGGTGGAATTTGGTATGGAAAAATTTATATAGTGTGCTGAAATTTACTGTCACTTGTTACTATGGAAAGTAATCCTCTAAGGGGCTTGTTTGGGGTATCTTCACCCTGACCAGTAGAGCAAAGAGTTGCTCCTCAACCTACTGAACCTACTGAAAATGAAAATGTCTGCTTTGAAATTTCTTTGGGTATGATAGAAAAACTGCTAGCTAATCCTTTTGCAGGAGACGGAACAATTCATCCTGATGAGCACCTTATATATGTGGATGAAGTTTGTGGATTATTTAAGCTTGCAGGTGTACCCGGAGATGTTATTAAGAAGAAGGTCTTCCTTTTATCTTTGAAGGAAGATGCATTGACATGGTATAGGCTATGTGATGATACGGGGTCATGGAACTACAAACGATTGAAATTGGAATTTCATCAGAAGTTTTATCCTACGCATCTTGTTCATCATGATCGCAATTATATATATATATAACTTTTTTCCTCGCGAAGGAGAAAGCGTCGCTCAACCTTGGGGGAGGCTTAAATCAATGTTATATTCATGCCCCAATCATGAGCTCTCAAGAGAAATGATTATTCAAAATTTATATGCTCGGCTTTCTGAAAACAATCGCACCATGCTCGATACTTCTTGTGATGGCTCTTTTATGACGAAGACTATTGAATTCAAATGAGATTTATTGGAAAGAATTAAACGCAACTCTGAAGATTGGGACCTCGACGAAGGTAAGGAGTCATGTATGACACCTAAATTTGATTCTGTTAAATCTTTTATGGATACCGATGTTTTCCATAAATTTAGCACTAAATATGGACTTGACTCTGAGATAGTAGCTTCTTTCTGTGAATCTTTTGCTACTCATGTTGATCTCCCTAGGGAGAAGTGGTTTAAATATCATCCTCCTATAGAAGTAAAAGTAGCTGCACCTATTAAAGTTCAAGAAAAGACTATCACTTATAATGATCCTATTGTTCCTACTTCTTATGTTGAGAAACCACCTTTCCCTGTTAGGATAAAAGATCATGCTAAAGCTTCAACTGTGGTTCGTAAAAGCAATATTAGAACTTATACACCTCCTGAGCAAATTAAAGTTGAACATAATATTGCTATTGTTAAAGATCTCTTGTCTGATAATATTGATGGGCATGTTATTCATTTCCGTGATGAGACTGCTAGAATTGCTAAACCTTGTGCTAAAGATAAACCTAGATCTTTGGTAAGCATGCCTGTTATTTCTGTTAAAATAGGAGATCATTGTTATCATGGCTTATGTGATATGGGTGCCAGTGCTAGTGCAATACCTATTGACTTATACAGAGAAATTATGCATGACATTGCACCCGCTGAGTTAGAAGATATTGATGTCACAATTAAACTTGCCAATAGAGATACTATTTCACCAATGGGAATTGTTAGAGATGTTGAAGTCTTGTGTGGGAAAACTAAATATCCTGCTGATTTTCTTGTTCTTGGTTCCCCACAAGATAGCTTTTGTCCCATTATATTTGGTAGACCCTTCTTGAACACTGTTAATGCTAAGATAGATTGCAAAAAGGATGTTGTTACTATTGGTTTAGGTGATATGTCTCATGAATTTAATTTCTCTAAATTTTGTAGACAACACCGTGAAGAGGAATTGCCTAGTAAAGATGAAATTATTGGTCTTGCTTCTATTGCCGTACCTCCTAGTGATCCTTTAGAACAATATTTGCTAGACCATGAAAATGATATGTTTATGAATGAAAGAAGGGAAATAGATGAAGAATTCTTTAAACAGGAACCCATCCCGAAACACAATTTTCCTATTGAAATCCTAGGGAATCCTCCTCCACCCAAGGGTGATCCCGTGTTTGAGCTTAAACCGTTACCTGATACTCTTAAATATGCTTATCTTGATGAGAAAAAGATATATCCTGTTATTATTAGTGCTAACCTTTCAGAGCATGAAGAAGGGAGATTATTGAAAACTCTGAAGAAGCACCGTGCTGCTATTGGATATACTCTTGATGATCTTAAGGGCATTAGTCCCACTCTGTGTCAACACAAAATAAATCTGGAGGAAGATGCCAAACCAGTTCGTGATCATCAACGATGGCTGAATCCTAAGATGAAGGAAGTGGTAAGAAAGGAAATACTAAAGCTTCTTGAGGCAGGTATAATTTATCCCGTTGCTGATAGTCAGTGGGTAAGTCCTGTCCATTGTGTCCCTAAGAAGGGAGGTATTATTGTCGTTCCTAATGATAAAGATGAGTTGAACCCACAAAGAATTATTACAGGTTATAGGATGGTAATTGATTTCCGCAAATTAAATGAAGCTACTAAAAAGATCATTAGCCTTTACCTTTTATCGATCGAATTCTAGAAATATTATCCAAACATACTCATTTTTGCTTTCTAGATGGTTATTCTAGTTTCTCTCAAATACCTGTGTCAGCCAATGATCAATCAAAGACTACTTTTACTTGCCCTTTTGGTACTTTTGCTTATAGACGTATGCCTTTTGGTTTATGTAATGCACCTGCTACCTTTCAAATATGCATGATGGCTATATTCTCTGACTTTTGTGAAAAGATTTGTGAGGTTTTCATGGACGATTTTTCCGTCTATGGATCCTCTTTTGATGATTTCTTAAGCAACCTTGACCGAGTTTTGCAGAGATGTGAAGAAACTAATCTTGTCTTGAATTGGGAAAAGTGCCACTTTATGGTTAATGAAGGTATTGTCTTGGGGCATAAAGTTTATGAAAGAGGCATTGAGGTTGATAAAGCCAAGGTTGATGCTGTTGAAAAGATGCCATGTCCCAAGGACATCAAAGGTATAAGAAGCTTCCTTGGTCACGCCGGTTTTTATAGGAGGTTCATTAAGGACTTCTCAAAAATTTCTCGGCCTCTGACTAATTTATTACAAAAAGATATACCATTTGTCTTTGATGATGATTGCGTAGAAGCATTTGAAATACTTAAGAAAGCATTAATCTCTGCACCTATTGTTCGGCCACCTAATTGGAATTTACCCTTTGAAATTATGTGTGATGCTAGTGATTATGCTATAGGTGATGTTCTAGGGCAAAGAGTTGATAAGAAACTAAATGTTATTCAATATACTAGTAAAACTCTAAACAACGCTCAGAGAAATTATGCTACTACTGAAAAAGGATTCTTAGCAGTTGTATTTGCTTGTGGTAAGTTCAGACCTTATATTATTGATTCTAATGTAACTATTCACACTGATCATGCTGCTATTAAATATCTCATGGAAAAAGATGCTAAACCTAGACTTATTAGATGGGTTCTCTTGCTACAAGAATTTGATTTGCATATTATTGACAGAAAGGGAGTTGAGAACCCCGTTGCAGACAACATGTCTAGGTTAGAAAATGTTCTTGATGACCCACTACCTATTGATGATAGCTTTCTTGATGAACAATTAAGTGTCATAAATGCTTCTCATAATGCTCCATGGTATGCTGATTATGCTAATTATATTGTTGCTAAATTTATACCACCTAGTTTCACATACCAGCAAAAGAAAAAGTTCTTCTATGGTTTGAGACATTACTTTTGGGATGACCCACATCTTTATAAAGAAGGAGTAGATGATGTTATTAGATGTTGTGTACCTAAGCATGAACATGAACATATCCTACGCAAGTGTCACTTCGAGGCTTATGGAGGACACCACGCTGGAGATAGAACTGCACATAAGGTATTACAATCCGGTTTTTATTGGCCTGCTCTCTTCAAGGATGCGCGTAAGTTTGTCTTGTCTTGTGATGAATGTCAAAGAATTGGTAATATTAGTAGACATCAAGAAACGCCTATGAATTATTCACTTGTTATTGAACCATTTGATTTTTGGGGCTTTGATTATATGGGACCTTTTCCCGCCTCTAATGGATATACACATATTTTAGTTGTTGTTGATTACGTTACTAAGTGGGTAGAAGCTATTCCAACTAGTAGTGCTGATCATAACACTTCTATTAAAATGCTTAAAGAAGTTATTTTTCCAAGGTTTGGAGTCCCTAGATATTTAATGACTGATGGTGCTTCACATTTTATTCATGGTGCTTTCCGTAAAATGCTTGCTAAATATGATGTTAATCATAGAATTGAATCTCCTTCTCACCCGCAGTCTAGTGGTCAAGTAGAATTGAGTAATAGAGAACTCAAATTAATTTTGCAAAAGACTGTTAATAGATCTAGAAAGAATTGGTCCAAGAAACTTGATGATGCATTATGGGCCTATAGAATTGCATATAAAAATCCTACGGGTATGTCTCCGTATAAAATGGTCTATGGAAAAGCATGTCACTTACCTCTCGAACTAGAACATAAGGCTTATTGGTCTATTAACGAGCTCAACTATGATTTCAAACTTGCCAGTGAGAAGAGGTTATTTGACATTAGCTCACTTGATGAATGGAGAACCCAAGCCTATGAGAGTGCCAAATTATTTAAATAAAAAGTTAAAAGATGGCATGACAAAAGAATACAAAAGCGTGAGTTTAATGTAGGTGATTATGTATTGCTATACAACTCTCGTTTAAGATTTTTTGTAGGAAAACTTCTCTGTAAATGGGAAGGTCCTTAGTTATCGAGGAGGTCTATCGTTCCGGTGCCATAAAAATCAACAACTTTGAAGGCACAAATCCGAAGGTGGTGAACGGTCAAAGAATTAAACATTATATCTCAGGTAATCCTATAAATGTTGAAACCAATGTTATTGAAACCGTAACCCCGGAGGAATACATAAGGGACACTTTCCGGAATGTTTCAGACTCCGAAAAGGAATAGGTATGTGGTACGGTAAGTAAACCGACTCCAAAATAGTTTCAATGGCAATTTTCTTTCGTTTTGGATTATTTAGAAAAATAGAAAAATAAGAAGCAGTCCGGTGATACGTCTCCAACGTATCTATAATGTTTGATTGTTCCATGCTATTATATTATGTGTTTTCGATGTTTATGGGCTTTATTATACATTTTTATATTATTTTTGGGACTAACCTATTGACCCAGAGCCCAGTGCCAGTTTCTTTTTTTTTCCTTATTTTAGAGTATCGTAGAAAAGGAAAATCAAAAGGAGTCCAATTGACCTGAAACTTCACGGAACTTATTTTTGGAAGGAAAGCAACCCGGGAGACTTGGAGTCCACGTCAAGGAAGCTTCGAGGAAGCCACGAGGTAGGGGGCACGCCCACCCCCTGGGCGCGCCCTCCACCCTTGTGGGCCACTCGTGGCCCCCGTGACGTACTTCTTCCGCCTATATATATCCATATACCCTAAAACGATCGGGGAGCACAATAGACCGGGAGTTCCGCCGCCAGAAGCCTCCGTAGCCACCGAAAACCAATCTAGACCCGTTCTGGCACCCTGCCGGAGGGGGTAATCCCTCTCCGATGGCCATCTTCATCATCCCGGTGCTCTCCATGATGAGGAGGGAGTAGCTCTCCCTCGGGGCTGAGGGTATGTACGAGTAGCTATGTGTTTGATCTCTCTCTCTCGTGTTCTTGAGGTGGTACGATCTTGGTGTATCGCGAGCTTTGCTATTATAGTTGGATCTTATGATGTTTTCTTCCCCCTCTACTCTCTTGTAATGGATTGAGTTTCCCCTTTGAAGTTATCTTATCAGATTGAGTCTTTAAAGATTTGAGAACACTTTATGTATGTCTTGCCATGCGTATCTATGGTGACAATGGGATATTACGTGATTCACTTGATGTATGTTTTGGTGATCAACTTGCGGGTTCCGCCCATGAACCTATGCATAGGGGTTGGCACACGTTTTCGTCGTGATTCTCTGGTAGGAACTTTGGGGCACTCTTTGAGGTTCTATGTGTTGGTTGAATAGATGAATCTGAGATTGTGTGATGCATATCGTATAATCATACCCACGGATACTTGAGGTGACATTGGAGTATCTAGGTGACATTAGGGTTTTGGTTGATTTGTGTCTTAAGGTGTTATTCTAGTACGAACTCTAGGGATGTTTGTGCCACCTATAGGAATAGCCCAACGGATTGATTGGAAAGAATAACTTTGAGGTAGTTTTGTACCCTACCATAATCTCTTCGTTTGCTCTCCGCTATTAGTGACTTTGGAGTGAATCTTTGTTGCATGTTGAGGGATAGTTATGTGATCCAATTATGTTATTATTGTTGAGAGGACTTGCACTAATGAAAGTATGAACCCTAGGCCTTGTATCAACACATTGCAATACCTTTTACGCTCACTTTTATCATTAGTTACCTTGCTGTTTTTATATTTTCAGATTACAAAAACCTTTATCTACTATCCATATACCACTTGTATCACCATCTCTTCGCCGAACTAGTGCGTGCACCTATACAATTTACCATTGTATTGGGTGTGTTGGGGACACAAGAGACTCTTTGTTATTTGGTTGCAGGGTTGCTTGAGAGAGACCATCTTCATCCTACGCCTCCTATGGATTGATAAACCTTAGGTCATCCACTTGAGGGAAATTTGCTACTGTCCTACAAACCTCTGCACTTGGAGGCCCAACAACGTCTACAAGAAGAAGGTTGTGTAGTAGACATCATCCGAGAAGGACACGAGGCCTCCACGAGGGTGGAAGGCACGCCCTACCCCCTGGGCGCGCCTCCCTACCTCGTGGGCACCTCGTGCGCTTTCTGGACTCCGTTTTCTTACACGACACGTATTTTGGCCGGTAAAAAATCATTATATAATCTCCCGAAGGTTTTGACTCCCGTATCACGCAAAAATCTCTTGTCTTTGTTTCGAGTTGTTTTTTGACAGATCCAGGTCATCATGTCGTCTTCAAGTTCCCCCAAGGACCAGTTCTTTGAGAAGGTCATCAACCCCTACCTCGCGGAAGTGCTGCAACACCCTCAAACCATCGAGATGCATGAGGGGTTGTTGCACATCCGCGATGTTGAGGGACCAAGGAAGACCGGAAGCACGGAGGCAAGGCTCGAGGCATTGGAGCAAGAAGTTTTCAAGTGTCAGGAGATGGTGGAGCGTGGACTCGATTCCAATCACATTATGATCACGGAGTTCACCAACAACCACAAGCTGGACGTCAAGGACATTGGGGAGGCCATCTTCAAGCTTCATGAGAAAATCGAGCACCTCCAAGCCCATATCTATGACCTGCAAAATCAAAATTGTGAGTATGAATATAGATTCAAGATGATGAGTTTGGCTGCAGATTTGAGGTTTCAGGAGACTCTATCATCCTTCTATGATGGTGAGCCTATGCCTTGAAAGAAGGACGACAAGCCTACGCCATCAACAAAACCATCAACTTCTTCACCAACAAAGGAGACATAATCACATGGGTATGTGCACCCCCTTGGATACTGCCAAGCTTGGGGGAGTGCCCCGGTATCGTATCACCATCACTTTTATCTTTACCGTTTTTCTTAGTTCAGTCCTTTTGATAATATATTTATGTAGTAGAATAAGAGTTCTTTGTATGATCTAGTTGTGAGTTTTGCTTTATGACCCTTCTATGTAATCGAGTCCGTGAGCTATATATAATAAAAATTAGTGTTGAGTCAAGGGCTTGATTATTTTGCCATGATCTTAAGTGAATAAAAGAAAAGAGAAAGGATAAAAAGAAACAAAGAGATCATATGGATCTTATGGAGAGTAATGAGCTCACATAGAAAAAGTATGATGAATAAAAGTTGTTGAGAGTTGATAAACATAGTTTTGGTCATCGTTGCAATTAATAGGAAGTAATAAAGAAAGAGAGGTCTTCACATATAAATATACTATCTTGGATATCTTTTACGATTGTGAGCACTCATTAAAATATGACATGCTAAAGAGCTGACATTGGACAAGGAAGACAACATAATAGGTTATGTTTTCTTACATCTGAGATAAATTATATTGTCATGGATCATCCAACACGGTTGAGCTTGCCTTTCCTCCTCATGCTAGCCAACTTCTTTGCACCAAGTAGAGATACTACTTGTGCTTCCAAACACCCTTAAACCAGTTTTGCCATGAGAGTCCACCATATCTACCTATGGATTGAGTAAGATCCTTCAAGTAAGTTGTCATCGGTGCAAGCAATAAAAATTGCTCTCTAAATATGTATGATTGATTGGTGTGGATGAAATAAGCTTTATACGATCGTGTGATATGGAAGAAATAAAAGTGACAGACTGCATAATAAAGGTTCATATCACAAGTGGCAATATAAAGTGACATTCTTTCGCATTAAGATTTTGTGCATCCAACCATAAAAGCGCATGACAACCTCTGCTTCCCTCTGCGAAGGGCCTATCGTTTACCTTTATCTCCTACCTTATATAAGAGTCATGGTGATCTTCACCCTTCCTTTTTACATTTTATCTTTTGGCAAGCACAACATGTTGGAAAGATCCTGGTATATATGGCTAATTGGATGTGAGTTTTCATGAACTATTATTGTTGACATTACCTTTGAGGTAAAACATTGGGAGGCAAAACTATAAGCCCCTATCTTTCTCTGTGCTTGATTAAAACTCCATACCCATAAGTATTGCGTGAGTGTTAGCAATTGTGAAAGACTATATGATAGTTGAGTATGTGGACTTGCTGAAAAGCTCTTATATATTGACTCTTTCCTATATTATGATAAATTGCAATTGCTTCAATGACTGAGATTATAGTTTGTTAGTTTTCAATGAAGTTTATGATTCATACTTGAAATTGTGATCAAATTGTTACTCTAGCATAAGATATCATATGACAAGAATTATATAAGTTGATGTTCTAAGAATGATCATGATGCTCTCATGTCCATATTTTATTTTTATCGACACCTCTATCTCTAAACATGTGGACATATTTTTTCGATTTCGGCTTTCGCTTGAGTACAAGCGAGGTCTAAGCTTGGGGGAGTTGATACGTCCATTTTGCATCATGCTTTTATATCGATATTTATTGCATTATGGGATGTTATTACACATTATGTCACAATACTTATGCCTATTCTCTCTTATTTTACAAGGTTTACACAAAGAGGGAGAATGCCGGCAGCTGGGATTCTGGGCTGGAAAAGGAGCAAATATTAGAGACCTATTCTGCCCAGCCCCAAAAGTCCTGAAACTTCACGGAAGACGTTTTCAGAATATATAAAAAATATTGAGCGCAAGAAGTTCACCAGGGGGGCACACCCTGCCCACGAGGGTGGGGGCGCGCCCTACCCCCTGGGCGCGCCCCCTACCTCGTGGGCCCCCTGGTGGCCCTCCGATGGCCATCTTCCGCTATATGGAGTCTTTCAATGAGGTAAAAATCAGAATACATCTTTCCGGACGAGACTCCACCGCCACGAGGCGGAACCTTGGCGGAACCAATCTAGGGTTCTGGCGGAGCTGTTCTGCCGGGGAAACTTCCGTCTGAGAGGGGGGAAATCATCGCCATCGTCATCACCAACGCTCCTCTCATCGGGAGAGGGCAATCTCCATCAATATCTTCACCAGCAGCATCTCCTCTCAAAACCCTAGTTCATCTATTGTATCCAATTCTTGTCTCCAAGTCTGGGATTGGTACCTGTGGGTTGCTAGTAGTGTTAATTACTCCTTGTAGTTGATCCTAGTTGGTTCATTTGGTGGAAGATCATATGTTCAGATCCTATATGCATATTAATACCCCTCTGATTATGAATATGAACATGCTTTGTGAGTAGTTACGTTTGTTCCTGAGGACATGGGAGAAGTCTTGCTATTAGTAGTCATGTGAATTTGGTATTCGTTCAATATTTTGATGAGATGTATGTTGTCTCTCCTCTAGTGGTGTTATGTGAACGTCGACTACATGACACTTCACCATTATTTGGGCCTAGAGGAAGGCATTGCAAAGTAATAAGTAGATGATGGGTTGCTAGAGTGGCAGAAGCTTAAATGCTAGTTTATGCGTTGCTTCGTAAGGGGCTGATTGGATCCATATGTTTCATGCTATGGCTAGGTTTACCTTAATACTTTTGTTGTAGTTGCGGATGCTTGCAATATAGGTTAATCATAAGTGGGATGCTTGTCCAAGTAAGGGCAGCACCCAAGCACCGGTCCACCCACATACCAAATTATCAAACTACCGAACGTGAATCATATGAACGTGATGAAACCTAGCTTGACGATATTCCCATGTGTCCTCGGAGTGCTTTACATCATATAAGAGTTTGTCCAGGCTTGTCCTTTTCTACAAAAAGGATTGGGCCATCTTGCTGCACCTTATTTACTTTTATTACTTGCTACTCGTTACAAATTATCCTATCACAAAACTATGTGTTACCTATTATTTCAGTGCTTGTAGAGAATACCTTGCTGAAAACCGCTTATCATTTCCTTCTGCTCCTCGTTGGGTTCGACACTCTTACTTACGAAAGGACTATGATAGATCCCCTATAGTTGTGGGTCCTCAAGTTGTCATTTGATTAACGGGATCACATCATTAGAGAATTATGTGATTGACTTGACCCATTCTGTTAGCTTAGGACTTGATCGTTTAGTTTTGTTGCTATTGCTTTCTTCATGACTTATACATGTTCCTATGACTATGAGATTATGCAACTCTCGTTTACCGGAGGAACACTTTGTGTGCTACCAAACATCACAACGTAACTGGGTGATTACAAAGGTGCTCTACAGGTGTCTCCGAAGGTACTTGTTGGTTTGTCGTATTTCAAGATTAGGATTTGTCACTCCGATTGTCGGAGAGGTATTTCTGGGCCCACTCGGTAATACACATCACTTAAGCCTTGCAAGCATTGCAACTAATGAGTTAGTTGCTGGATGATGTGTTACGGAACGAGTAAAGAGACTTTCTGGTAACGAGATTGAACTAGGTATTGAGATACCGACGATCGAATCTTGGGCAAGTAACATACCGATGACAAAGGGAACAACGTATGTTGTTATGCGGTTTGACCGATAAAGATCTTCATAGAATATGTAGGAGCCAATATGAGCATCCAGGTTCCGCTATTGGTTATTGACCGGAGACGTGTCTCGGTCATGTCTACATAGTTCTCGAACCCGTAGGGTCCGCACGCGTAAAGTTCGATGACAGTTATATTATGAGTTTATGGTTTTTGATGTACCGAAGGTAGTTTGGAGTCCCGGATGTGATGACGGACATGACGAGGAGTCTCGAAATGTTTGAGACGTAAAGATCGATATATTGGACGACTATATTTGGATACCGGAATGGTTCCGGGTGAGATCGGGATAATACGGGAGCACCGGGAGGTTATCGGAACCCCTCGGGAGCTATATGGGCCTTAATGGTCTTTCGTGGAAAGGAGGGGAAAGGAGCAAGGGAAGGGGCGCCCCCCAAGCCCAATCCGAATTGGGAGGGGAGGGCCCCCCTTCCTTCCTCCCTCCTTCCTCTTCCATCCCCCTCCCTCTCCAAATAGGAAAAGGAGGAGCCCTACTCCCGGTGGGAGTAGGACTCCCCCCTTGGGCGCGCCTCCTCCCCTTGGCCGGCCCTCTCCTCCCCTCCTTTATATACAGAGGAGAGGGGCACCCCATAGACACAACAATTGATCTCTTGAATCTTTTAGCCGTGTGTGGTGCCCCTCTCCACCATAGTACACCTCGCTAATATCATAGCGGTGCTTAGGCGAAGCCCTACGATGGTAGAACATCAACATCGTCAACACGCTATCGTGCTGACGGAACTCTCCCTCAAAGCTCGGCTGGATCGGAGTTTGAGGGACGTCATCGAGTTGATCGTGTGCAGAACTCGGAGGTGTCGTGCATTCGGTACTTGATCGGTCGGATCGTGAAGACGTACGACTACATCAACCGCATTGTGCTAACGCTTCCGCTTTTGGTCTACGAGGGTATGTGGACACACTCTCCCCTCGCGTTGCTATGCATCACCATGATCTTGCGTGTGCATATTATTTTGAAATTACTGCGTTCCCCAACAATCACAACCCGCCGATTCGGCCGTCCTATATAGCCAGGTGTGACTGCTGCGGCAAAACCCCCGCAACCATTTTCCTCCTCTCGAGGTTTCCCTCCGGCGCGGATCCACCTTGATGACGAGGTAAATGGAACACCTTTTCCGATGACCAGTTGACTGCAGCGGTGGATCAACTACTCCTCTTCTCTGACGTGTCCGACACCTCCTCTACAACTCCTCCGATGACGTCTGTAAGTTCAATCACCCCCTCCTCTCTACTAGTTCTAGCTAGAGTTTTCCATGCGGTAGGGTTAGATCTTCCGATCTGTGTGACTATGATGTTGAAGTAACCAGTTGTGATGGATTTGAAGCATGCTAGGGGTTGTTTCCATGTCGGCAAGGATTGGTAGCTAGTGGTCATCGATGGATTGGTAGTATGCTTAGGTGTGTGGTATACTAGTATGCAAGTGTTGAACAAGATCATCCATGGTTAGTGTTGTGTTGTGATATGCTTTGATGGATTTGGTAGTGTTGTCTCAAACTAGATCATTCATGTGTGCATGTGTTAGTGCTAGTTTGATCTGTCCATGTTTACTGGTAGTTCCTACTGTCGATGTGTAGTGTGTCCTGGTGTTGACGATGCTTACGTTTGTAGGAGATGAGCACACAAGAGTTTATTTAGGCCATCGTGTTTGTCCGAGAGCCAGTTCTCGACGTCCTACGTCGAGGAGTCCCAGCCCCATCGACTAGATGCCTCCTGATTCATACGTTTTTGAGGTGCCGCCTATGCTTCCTCCAATTGTGCTAGCTCGACCCAATGTTGTAGCTCATGTTGCTGCTCAAAAGGCAGCCGCAAAGGAGAAGAAGGATGACAGGGGGAACAACATGAAATAGCAGACCTTTGAATGCGATAGCAAAACCCCCTATGAATAGATGAGCAAGATCATGCAACATCTTGGAAACTCAAGGTCATTAGCCACGGAGGTGCCCAGAAAGAGGGGACATTCCAAACAACCAAGAAAGGAAGATAGTTGCTGCAATTGTGGTGTGCCATGGCATCCAAAGAATACATGTGTAAGGCAAGCATCAGATGCTAGAGGGATTTACCGTAATGATACATGCATTGTTAAGTTCATTGATTGGTATAACAATTGTATGTCATAACACCGTGACTAGGCTTAATCGGTTTTATAGCTAAAGTGAGATTTTGTCCGCTGTTGATGTTGTTAGGACAGAAAATCTCATTATTTGAATGCTACATGTAGCATTAGATAAGATGGAGACAACTGTTAACCGATAGAGGTTTGAATGCAAAAATTGTAGAGTTGGTGACATGGACTTCCCACCAAACACATTTCCTACATGCCACGGGGACTTCGGATTATTGGGAGCAGATCTGTTTGCGGGAGGAAGAAGAAGAGGCGGCCACCGTTATGATGCGCTCAGTTGCAAACAATGCAGGGATAACGAAAACAAGGAAGCGGTCGTTGATGGCATACGACAAACAACAACCCGAGGTCCAGGAAACAAGAACCTGGTCCAGCCAAATGTTTTTTTGAACCGTATACCGAAAAACAACAGTTCTACGTTAATTTTCATATAATATATGGTAAAGGATATTTACAAGGTGAAAGACAAAAAGAAAGAAATAATCCTATTCTAGTTCTAGGTATCATAGGGAAGGAAAGTATTAAGCAACTATAATGACCGTCATAGATGTGATTCTATCAAACCTCTTAAATCTGCCACATTCTTCGCCTTGACTCTATGCTCTAGGATTGTCAGGTCTTATTTGAATAAGAGTTTCCCAGAATTAGAATTAGATATTTCTCTTCTAAAAACTTTGCCATTTATTTGCATCCAAATTTTCCAACATCCCAAAATTATAATATCCATAGCAATGGGCTTTGGGAGCTTTTGACATCCAAACATGATTTCATAAAATGGAGAAAGTCCTCTTTCTCTTTGTGGGAAAATGAGATTCCGACATTCCTCTACAAAAGACTAGTCCCATAAAAAATGCAGAAAGTTTCCTTAGTGCTTTCAGTGCACATGACACATTTATATAATTCAAGGTGCATGGATTTTGTTCTTAACATATTCCTTGTATTTGTTTGGTCATGTAGTAACAACCAAAAGGTCTTATGTTGGACTCTATTAGCACTACTCCAGAGCCACTTAAATCGAATATGAGTTTCAGGCCCAACAATAAGCTTATGATATACTTCAGTGGATGAATATTTTTTGTTGCCATTTGAGCACGACCAAACATCAGGATCTTGATTGTTGGTGTTCTGCTGAATAATGTCTTGTAGTTGATTGAACTGATCGAAAGCTTGAGCCAAGAAGGGTTTGTGCAACTAATTTTGGATGTCCCTTGACTGAATCAATTGAGCTAGAGTATCCTTATCACTATTTGCAAAGGAGAGTAGCTTAGGGAATAGATGAGCCAGTAACACCCCGAGAATCATGCTACAGTAATCTCCCCCTAATGGTGGTCATGTCATCGTGATTACTATACAGCTTGCCACTTGTCCAAAAACAAAGCCTTTTTCAATTTTAAAATAAGTGAAATTATTATTTCTCCGATCAGTAAAAAAAATGTTCAAGTTGTTGCAAATAATCCTTCAGAAATTTTCATGTAGAAATCAACTCAAATTAGATTTTTATGTTGGCCCTAGAAATATTTTAGCGGGCTAGCAACATTTAATTTGGTCTTTTAAATTACAACATACAGTCTTACATTTCCCAAACCACATGGAACTTTGTGTGTGACCCTATGCTAATGCACTGGATTTATGTGCCAAGTTTGAAAATGAGAGAAATTCATTTAGCAGCAATATAAATGGCAAGGCCATAGAGAAGGAGTTGTAACAGAAATAAACAAGGGAAAAGGCGGAGGTGCTTTTGTGCACTTTGGCCTATCTAACAATAGTGCAGCCCAGCCCAACCTGGGCCTTCTTCCACCTCGCTACAGGTGCAGAGAGGTGCGTGGCGCACATCCAGGGCGCCATGCCCGTGGATGGCCACCACGTCGTCCCCCCGAGGCTATGTCTACGTCCTCTGGAAACCCTAAACCGCCATGTTCCATTCCCCCTTCTCCCCCCCTTCGCCCCCTTCCTCTACTACCTGAATTCGAGCTTGGTAGATCCGCGGTGACCGATGCCTCTCCGTCGTCGACGCGTCCACTGGCCCCTCCGGCGTGTGGGAGCACGTCCAAAAGGTCCACCGCCCTCGACTGCCTCCGTTGAGGACGCCTCATCAGTCCGGGGAGCCGCGTAGCTGACGTGGTCTTCGTTTCCTTCCTCTGACCACCGCATCTCGCCGTCACCACCGCCTCCTCGACCTGTCTCCGGCCTCCCCGAGCTCGTCATCCGCACCGCGGTGAGCCCCTCCTCCAGATTACCCCTTACCCTGCTCGTTCCATCGCCGTTTAGCCGCCGCCCCCGCAGTTCGGATGCCATGGTCGGACCGCCGGAGCTCCGCGTCCCTGAGCCCTGACCGTACCCTTTCCTCGCCTAGTCCGCGCTATGCCCGCTGCTGCCCTCCACTTTCGCTGCTGCCGCCTGCCTCAATCGCATCGTCGCCCGCACCCCCCCTGCGCCGCGCGCATCCGCCGCCATTCGCTGCTGCGGTCCCCTGCTGCGCGCGCGCCTGCCTGCTGCTCCCGCTAACTGCTGCTACCGCTGCCTGCTACTGCTTGCTGCGCCGCGGTGTGCTACTGCCGCTGACGCCGGTTGCAAGCGCTGCCCGCGCCTTGCACCTCCCAGGCCGCGCTCGTCCAGGTCCGTGCCTGGTCGAGCATGCGTACGTTCTGGCCATGGCCTTGGGCCACCGCACTTTGGGGCCGGCTCTCTGTTTAGCTTAGGCTAATCCCTTCTCTAATAGCCACTGCCACTGGGCCACCACCTGCTAATTAAATTAACAATAAAAAAATGACAACTCTGTTAATAACTGGTCAATGACAGGTGGACCCCAGTCAACCTTTTGATTGACTGTTGAATCAACAGTCAACAGGGCCCACTGACAGCCTATGTACTACTCTGCTGTGTACACTTTGTGTGTGTACGTAGCAATTTAGTCTTTATTTTCGAATTAAAATTAAATCCAGCAATTTCAAAATATAGTTTAAAACTTTAAAAATTAATGTAAAATAATCCTTATCTCGGATGAAAAAGTTTTATACATGAAAGTTGCTCAAAACGACAAGACGAATCCGAATACGCGGTTCGTTTGTCAGCCACACGTCCCTAGCATAGCGAACGTGCAACTTTTCACCTTCGGTTCATCTGTCCGAAAATGCGAAACACCGGGGATACTTTCCCGGATGTTCCCCTCTTCGCCGGTATCACCTCCTACCGCGATAGGTCACACCCGACACATCTTATTGCCATGTTATGTTTTGTGGTGCTATGTTTGCTTTATATTTACTGTTTCTTCCCCCTCTTCTCTCCGGTAGACCCCGAGACCGATGCTGCACTTGTGATCGACTATGTCGACGACGTCCCCCCTCCTTGCCAGAGCAACCAGGCAAGCAAACCCCCCTTGAGCATTCCGATATCGCCCATTTCCTTCCCTCTCATGCTTGCATTAGAACTGCTACTGCTTTATGTATGATCCTACTCTGATGCATAGCCTGTTTTTGTTACCTGCTTTCATACCTTACCTGCTTATTCTAAACTGCTTAGTATAGGTCGGTTAAAGATCCATCAGTGACCCCACCTTGTCCCAGTTGCCTCGCTTTATGTTCGATGACTCCATCAACGTGATCGGCGTCCAGGCCCCGACACCGCACATCACCCCCCCTAGTTGTACGACTCTGCAGAGTTACCATCGAGTGCCGAGGGTGGAACCTCTTACATCACTCCTGATGAGATCTCCGTAGTGTATCTATACGGTCGAGGTCATCGAGGGTGATTTCCTCCTTAACCACTTCCGTTACGACTCTGTCGTGCAACCCATCAAACGTGAACCTCGAGAGTGGGTCCTCTTACGTTCACCTTGATGACAACATCGAGTGGAATTCATCAGGGGTGATTCCTCGGGTTTTCCCTTTCGTGTTAGACACACAGTTACTATGGTTACTATGACTTTACACTGAACCATGTTACTAAAGACGGGTCGACCTTGAGGGGTACCCGCGCGAGCTTAATAGCGAGTGATGTGGAGTCGGGTTGACCTGGAAGGTGCCCGCGATATACTTAAGAGGCGTGGCTCGGCATTCTTAGCCCTTGCCGCAAGTACTCGAGACGGGGCGATGGGGTCACATCGATCGTGAGTCTCTGCTCGTTACCGCGCGTTCCTAACCCACTATGATTTGGATATTTGATCCGAGGGGCCTCTGGCCTGATAGCACTAACCATCACGTGGGCATAGTATGGGCGTTCTGCGTCGTATGCATCTGCTGAAGCTTAATAGACGTCAGCGACTGAGCGGCGCGCGCCGGGTTGGACTGGTAAGCTCCTGCCTTTTTAGGAAGGTAGCTAGGTCTGCTCACCGGCTGCCCTCGCAACGTGCAGGAGTTCCCGAGGAGATGGCCCATGACCCCTGGGGGCATAGGTTTAGTCCGACGTGCTGGCCTCTCTGTTAAGCCTAGGTCGGGTTGCGGCGTATTGTTTGGCCGAGGCCGGGTATGACCTAGGAAAGTGTGTCCAGCCGGAGTTAATCGAGCGTGGTGGGTAAGCTGGTGCACCCCTGCAGGGAAGAAAACATCTATCGATAGCATGTCCTACGGTAACGGACACTTGGAGTTGTATCCCGATCGATACAACTAGAACTGGATTCTTGTGATGAGAACTGGATGGTGGTGAGATTTGGAATGTGTTGGCACTTGGATAGTATGGCTCTGGGATTGCTTTCTCGGAGGGAGTCGAGAAAGGATCTCTAGCCGAGGTTGATAACACTACTGCTACTTTACTTTATGCTACTCTACTCCCTCCTGTTGCTACAAGATGATGGTTTCCAAAAGATGCTAGTCATCGATAGGACTAGGCCTTTCCTCTATTCTGGCATTCTGCAGTTTAGTCCATAGATACATCCCTTTTCCTTTGATACAGATGCATACTTAGTTTAGATCTGATGTAAGTCTTGCGAGTACTTTGGATGAGTACTCACGGCTGCTTTGCTACCTCTTTTCCCCCATACCCGATTGTTGCGACCAGATGACGGATCCCAGGAGCCAGACGACACCACTGAAGACTACTGCTACCCCGAGGGTGCCTACTACTACGTGACGGCCGCTGACGACCAGGAGTAGTTAGGAGGCTCCCAGGCAGGAGGCCTTGCCTTTTCGATCGTTGTTGCTTTTGTGCTAGCCTTCTTAAGGCAATCTTGTCTAACTTATGTCTGTACTCAGATATTGTCGCTTCCGCTGACTCTTGTGTATTCGAGCTTATGTATTCGAGCCCTCGAGACCCCTGGCTTGTAATATAAAGCTTGTATTATTCTAATTTGTATCTAGAATTGTGTTGTGATATCTTCCCATGAGTCCTTGATCTTGATCGTACACATTTGTGAATATGATTAGTGTACGATTGAATCGAGGGCGTCACAGAGCCAGTGGTCTGTTCATCCAAGTATCAAACCAGAAGTTAATTGTCTCCCCATTGCCTACCTTACATGTTGCTAAACGTTCAAACTTAGGCAAGAGCCTTAAGTGTGCCTTCCACTAGCTGGAACCCACCATTTTATCATTAGGGAGCTCAGAGGAGTAGTACTGACTCTAGATCATGTGAACCCAATAGTCCTGGTCATCTTAGGCCTGGCCCTGTCGGCCCACCCAGGCCCGGCCCTAAAATCTAGGGCCTAGGCCCAATGGGCTTGTTCGTGGGCCGGGCTTGGGCCTGAGTTTTGAGCCCATCAGCAGGGCCTGGACGGGCTTGGGCTTGGCATATTAGCATTTTAAGGAAGAGGCCCGGCCCACGGCCCTAAGCCTTAAGGGCTCTTTAGGGCTTTTTACGAGATGGGCCGGGCTTGGGCTTGAAAAGTAGGCCCGCTGGTAGGGCCTGGGAGGGCCTGTGCCTCAGTTTTCTGCCATGGGCTTTTTTAGGCCCGGCCCAAGCCCGGCCCGGCCCGACCCATGGCCAGATATAGAACCCAGGGAAGGTTTGCTTTGTTGAAAAATTTGTGCAGGTTTTTCATAAGAAGGGCTTTTTTGTGGACAGCAAGATCCAAAATTCCTAATGCACCTTGACTTCTTCACTACTAGGAAAAGGGCTAAAGATGAAATTGACACTAATGGCGCACCAGAGAAGTGGTGCACCACTACTATATACTAATGGCGCACCATGTGGAGATGCGCCATTAGTGTGGAAGACACTAATGGCGCACCAGGCACACGGTGCGCCACTAGTAACAAAATGTTTTTTTCATTTTTTTCAAACATACTAATGGCGCATCCGGGCAGAGTGCGCCATTAGTAGTTAGAACTACTAATGGCGGACCAGCCATAGAGTGCGCCACTACTGTATTTTTTTACTTTTTTGCAAAACTGCTAATGGCGCACCGTTGCATAGTGCGCCATTACTAGTTTAAACTAGTAATGGCGCATTGTGCCACGGTGTGCCATTAGTATAAAAATTATTATTTTGTACTTTTTTGCAAAACTACTAATGGCGCATGTCTGTGCGGTGCGTCATTAGTATGTTGGGTTACTAATGGCGCATGTCTGTGTGGTGCACCATTAGTAACCTGGGACCAGGTAGATATTTTTGGACAGCCACACCTACACACTCACTTTCCCCACTTAATTCCCCCCACCTCCTTCTCTAAGCTTGTCGGCTGCCTCCTCCTCCTCACCTCATTTGCACCATAGATTCATCAAAATTAAGTGTTGAAATTACCTTTTCTTGATAGGTAAGTAAGGGCAAAGCTATCTTCATGTTGTAGATCTACTTTTTTTCTCCCTAGCTCGCTCCAACAACGTGCACATGCACTTTTTGTGGCCTAGCTAGATCTATGTATGTTTGTGGTGTTGCATATGTTTCTGGTGTTGCATATATGTTTGTGTTTGCAGGTACCGGTATTTGAAATGTTATAGTTGCCAATATTTTGCCGGAATGTTGATTCATTTCCGTTTCGGCGAGAATTTTGGCACTATGCATTCTTTTTGGTCCTATTTTTAGGAAAAGTCATGCCAAATTTTTTCTTGGTTCTAAAATATCGTTTTGCTCTACCCCGTAGGCGACCATGGTCCGCACGATGACCGAAGGCATCGTGAATAGGTTTTTGAGCTCCGCGAAGGCCGAGATGCTTCAAAAGAACGAGACGGAAATAAGATGTCCGTGTCGAAGATGCAAGCTGAAGAGCCTTATTGCGGACCCGGATTCCGGACAGGTGCGGGACCACCTGCTCTTGCGTGGTTTCATGGATGGCTATCGGTGGCAAGGTGATGAAGATGACTATGAAGTCATCCATGGGGGCCGGGCAAGAAATGAGGAAGGGCAGTAAGACAACCACCGCGGCTCAGGCGGGCGAGAAGACGAAGAATCTCCAGGACATGATCACGACGGTGATGATGTACATAGTCATCATGTAGAAGATGCCGGACATGATGATGAGGAAGATGCCGGAGCAGATGAAGGGCATGATCATGAAGATCTAGATGCCGGAGGAGCAGACGACGATGGACCATCGATGGGCTGGGTGCAGGATGAAGGAAATATGCCCTAGAGGAAATAATAAAGTTATTATTTATTTCCTTACATCATGATAAATGTTTATTATTCATGCTAGAATTGTATTAACCGGAAACATAATACATGTGTGAATACATAGACAAACAGAGTGTCACTAGTATGCCTCTACTTGACTAGCTCGTTAATCAAAGATGGTTACGTTTCCTAACCATGAACAAAGAGTTGTTATTTGATTAACGGGATCACATCATTAAGTGAATGATCTGATTGACATGACCCATTCCATTAGCTTAGCACCCGATCGTTTAGTATGTTGCTATTGCTTTCTTCATGACTTATACATGTTTCTATGACTATGAGATTATGCAACTCCCGTTTGCTGGAGGAACACTTTGTGTGCTACCAAACGTCACAACGTAACTGGGTGATTATAAAGGAGCTCTACAGGTGTCTCCAAAGGTACATGTTGGGTTGGCGTATTTCGAGATTAGGATTTGTCACTCCGATTGTCGGAGAGGTATCTCTGGGCCCTCTCGGTAATGCACATCACTTAAGCCTTGCAAGCATTGCAACTAATGAGTTAGTTGCGGGATGATGTATTACAGAACGAGTAAAGAGACTTGCCGGTAACGAGATTGAACTAGGTATTGGATACCGACGATCGAATCTCGGGCAAGTAACATACCGATGACAAAGGGAACAACGTATGTTGTTATGCGGTCTGACCGATAAAGATCTTCGTAGAATATGTAGGAGCCAATATGGGCATCCAGGTCCCGCTATTGGTTATTAACCGGAGACGTGTCTCGGTCATGTCTACATTGTTCTCGAACCGTAGGGTCCGCACGCTTAAGGTTTCGATGACAGTTATATTATGAGTTTATGAGTTTTGATGTACCGAAGGAGTTCGGAGTCCCGGATGAGATCGGGGACATGACGAGGAGTCTCGAAATGATCGATACGTAAAGATCGATATATTGGACGACTATATTCGGACATCGGAAAGGTTCCGAGTGATTCGGGTATTTTTCGAAGTACCGGGTAGTTACGGGAGAAGCAATGGGGCTTGATGGGCTTTAGTGGGAAGAGGAGAAAGGGCCAAGGGGCTGCTGCGCCCCCCCTCCCCTCTAGTCCGAATTGGACTAGGGAAAAGGGGTCCGGCCACCTTTCCTTCTCCTCCACTTCCTTCTCCCTTCCTCCCCTCTTGGTGGACTCCTACTAGGACTTGGAGTCCTAGTAGGACTCCACATCTTGGCCGCACCAAGCCTTGGCCGGCCTCCTCCTCCTCCATCCTTTATATACTGAGGCAAGGGGCACCCCATGGATACACAAGTTGATCTTCGTGATCGTTCCTTAGCCGTGTGCGGTGCCCCCTTCCACCATATTCCACCTCGGTCATATTGTAGCGGTGCTTAGGCGAAGCCCTGCGACGGTAGAACATCAAGATCGTCACCACGCCGTCGTGCTGACGGAACTCCTCCCCGAAGCTTTGCTGGATCGGAGCCCGGGGATCGTCATCGAGTTGTACGTGTGCTAAGAACTCGGAGGTGCCGGAGTAACGGTGCTTGGATCGGTCAGATCGGGAAGACGTACGACTACTTCCTCTATGTTGTGTCAACGCTTCCGTTGTTGATCTACAAGGGTATGTAGATCATACTCTCCCCTCTCGTTGCTATGCATCACCATGATCTTGCGTGTGCGTAGGAATTTTTTTGAAATTACTGCGTTCCCCAACAGTGGCATCCGAGCCTAGGTTTTATGGTTTGATGTTATATGCACGAGTAGAACACAAGTGAGTTATGGGCGATATAAGTCATACTGCCTACCAGCATGTCATACTTTGGTTCGGCGGTATTGTTGGACGAGACGACCCGGACCGACATTACGCGTACGCTTACGCGAGACCGGTTCTCCTGACGTGCTTTGCACATAGGTGGCTTGCGGGCGACAGTCTCTCCAACTTTAGTTGAACCAAGTGTGGCTACGCCCGGTCCTTGCGAAGGTTAAAACGGAGTCCAATTGACAAACTATCGTTGTGGTTTTGATGCGTAGGTGAGATTGGTTCTTACTTAAGCCCATAGCAGCCACGTAAAACTTGCAACAACAAAGTAGAGGATGTCTAACTTGTTTTTGCAGGGCATGTTGTGATGTGATATGGCCAAGACATGATGCTAAATTTTATTGTATGAGATGATCATGTTTTGTAACCGAGTTATCGGCAACTGGCAGGAGCCATATGGTTGTCGCTTTATTGTATCCAATGCAATCGCGATGTAATGCTTTACTTTATTACTAAGCGGTAGTGATAGTCGTGGAAGCATAAGATTGGCGAGACGACAACGATGCTACAATGGAGATCAAGGTGTCGCGCCGGTGACGATGGTGATCATGACGGTGCTTCGAAGATGGAGATCACAGGCACAAGATGATGATGGCCATATCATATCACTTATATTGATTGCATGTGATGTTTATCTTTTATGCATCTTATCTTGCTTTGATTGACGGTAGCATTATAAGATGATCTCTCACTAAATTATCAAGAAGTGTTCTCCCTGAGTATGCACCGTTGCCAAAGTTCGTCGTGCCCAGACACCACGTGATGATCGGGTGTGATAAGCTCTACGTCCATCTACAACGGGTGCAAGCCAGTTTTGCACACGCAGAATACTCAGGTTAAACTTGACGACCCTAGCATATGCAGATATGGCCTCGGAACACGGAGACCGAAAGGTCGAGCGTGAATCATATAGTAGATATGATCAACATAATGATGTTCACCGATGAAACTACTCCATCTCACGTGATGATCGGTCATGGTTTAGTTGATTTGGATCACGTGATCACTTAGAGGATTAGAGGGATGTCTATCTAAGTGGGAGTTCTTAAGTAATATGATTAAATTGAACTTAAATTTATCATGAACTTAGTCCTGGTAGTATTTTGCAAATCATGTTGTAGATCAATAGCTCGCGTTGTTGCTTCCCTGTGTTTATTTTGATATGTTCCCAAAGAAAATTGTGTTGAAAAATGTTAGTAGCAATGTTGCGGATTTGATCCGTGATCTGAGGTTAAATCCTCATTGCTGCACAGAAGAATTATGTCCTTAATGCACCGCTAGGTGACGGACCTATTGCAGGAGCAAATGCAGACGTTATGAACGTTTGGCTAGCTCAATATGATGACTACTTGATAGTTTAAGTGCACCATGCTTAACGGCTTAGAATCGGGACTTCAAAGACGTTTTGAATGTCATGGACCATATGAGATGTTCCAGGAGTTGAAGCTAATATTTCAAGCAAATACCCGAGTTGAGAGATATGAAGTCTCCAACAAGTTCTATAGCTAAAAGATGGAGGAGAATCGCTCAACTAGTGAGCATGTGCTCAGATTGTCCGAGTACTACAATTGCTTGAATCAAGTGGGAGTTAATCTTCCAGATAAGATAGTGATTGACAGAATTCTCTAGTCACCATCACCAAGTTAGTAGAACTTCGTGATGAACTATGATATGCAAGGGATAACGGAAACGATTCCCAAGCTCTTCGTAATGCTTAAATCAACGAAGGTAGAAATCAAGAAAAACATCAAGTGTTGATGGTTGAAAAGATCACTATTTTCAAGAAAAGGGCAGAGGGAAGAAAGGGGAACTTCAAGAAGAACAGCAAGCAAGTTGCTGCTCAAGTGAAGAAGCCCAAGTCTGGTCCTAAGCCTGAGACTAAGTGCTTCTACTGCAAAGGGACTGGTCACTGGAAGCAGAACTACCCCAAGTGATTGGCGGATAAGAAGGATGGCAGAATGAACATAAGTATATTTGATATACATGTTATTGATGTGTACTTTACTAGTGTTTATAGCAAACCCTCAGTATTTGATACTAGTTCAGTTGCTAAGATTAGTAACTCGAAACGGGAGTTGCAGAATAAACAGAGACTAGTTGAGGGTGAAGTGACGATATGTGTTGGAAGTGGTTCCAAGATTGATATGATCATCATCGCACACTCCCTATAATTTCGGGATTAGTGTTGAACCTAAATAAGTGTTATTTGGTGTTTGCGTTGAGCATGAATATGATTTGATCATGTTTATTGTAATACGGTTATTCATTTAAGTAAGAGAATAAATTGTTGTTCTGTTTACATGAATAAAACCTTATATGGTTACACACCCAATGAAAATAGTTCATTGGATCTCGATCGTAGTAATACACATAATCATAATATTGAAACCAAAAGATGCAAAGTTAATAATGATAGTGCAACTTATTTGTGGCACTGCTGTTTAGGTCATATTGGTGTAAAGCGCATGAAGAAACTCCATGTTGATGGGCTTTTGGAATCACTTGATTATGAATCAGTTGATGCTTGCGAACCATGCCTCATGGGCAAGATGACTAAAACTCTGTTCTTCGGAACAATGGAGCGAGCAACAAATTTGCTGGAAATCATACATACTGATGTATGTGGTCCGATGAATATTGAGACTCGCGACAGGTATCATTATTTTCTGATCTTCACAGATGATTTGAGCAGATATGAGTATATCTACTTGATGAAATACAAGTCTGAAACATTTGAAAAGTTCAAAGAATTTCAGAATGAAGTGGAGGATCATCGTAACAAGAAAATAAAAGTTTCTATGATATGATCGCAGAGGTAAAATATTGGAGTTACGAGTTTGGTCTTCAATTAAAACAATGTGGAATAGTTTCACAAACTCATGCCACATGGAACACCACAGCATAATGGTGTGTCCGAACATCATAACCGTACTTTATTAGATATGGTGCGATCTATGATGTCTCTTACCGATCTACCACTGTCGTTTTGGGGTTATGCATTAAAGACAGCTGCATTCACGTTTAAAAGGGCACCATCTAAGTCCGTTGAGACGACACAATCTGAACTGTGGTTTGGCAAGAAACCAAAGTTGCCGTTTATTAAAGTTTGGGATTGTGATGCTTATATGAAAAAGTTTCATCCTGATAAGCTCAAACCCAAATCAGAGAAATATGTCTTCATAGGATACCCAAAGGAGACTATTGGGTACACCTTCTATCACAGATCCGAAGGCAAGACATTCGTTGCTAAGAATGGATCCTTTCCAGAGAAGGAGTTTCTCTCGAAAGAAGTGAGTGGGAGGAAAGTAGAACTTGATAAGGTAATTGTACCATCTCCCTTATTGGAAAGTAGTTCATCACAGAAATCTGTTCTTATGACTACTACACCAATTAGTGAGGAAGCTAATGATGATGATCATGTAACTTCAGATCAAGTTACTACCGAATCTCGTAGGTAAACCAGAGTGAGATCCGCACCAGAGTGGTACGGTAATCCTGTTCTGGAAGTCATGTTACTAGACCATGATGAACTTGCGAACTATGAAGAAGCGATGGTGAGCCCAGATTCTGCAAAATGGCTTGAGGCCATGAAATCTGAGATGAGATCCATGTATAAGAACAAAGTATGGACTTTGGTTGACTTGCCAGATGATCGGCAAGCCATAGAAAATAAATGGATCTTCAAGAGGAAGACGGACGCTGATAGTAGTGTTACTATCTATAAAGCCAGAATTGTCGCAAAAGGTTTTCGACAAAGTTTAAGGTGTTGACTACGATGAGAGTTTCTCACTCGTATCTATGCTTAAATCTGTCCGAATCATGTTAGCAATTGCCGCATTTTATGAAATCTGGCAAATGGATAAACAAAACTGCATTCCTTAATAGATTTATTAAAGAAGAGTTGTATATGATACAACCAAAAGGTTTTGTCAATCCTAAAGGTGCTAACAAAATATGCAAGCTCCAGCGATCCATCTATGGACTGGTGCAAGCATCTCGGAGTTGGAATATACGCTTTGATAAGTTGATCAAAGCATATAAGTTTTATACAGACTTGCGGTGAAGCCTATATTTACAAGAAAGTGGGTGGGAGCACTACATCATTTCTGACAAGTATATGTGTATGACATATTGTTGATCGGAAATAATGTAGAATTATTCTGCAAAGCATAAAGGAGTGTTTGAAAGGAGTTTTTCAAAGAAAGACCTCGGTAAAACTGCTTACATATTGAGTATCAAGATCTATAGAGATAGATCAAGACGCTTGATAAGTTTTTCAATGAGTACATACCTTGACAAGATTTTGAAGTAGTTCAAAATGGAACAGTCAAAGAAAAAGTTTCTTGCCTGTGTTACAAGGTGAATGATCTGATTGACATGACCCATTCCATTAGCTTAGCACCCGATCGTTTAGTATGTTGCTATTGCTTTCTTCATGACTTATACATGTTCCTATGACTATGAGATTATGCAACTCCCGTTTGCCGGAGGAACACTTTGTGTGCTACCAAACATCACAACGTAACTGGGTGATTATAAAGGAGCTCTACAGGTGTCTCCAAAGGTACATGTTGGGTTGGCGTATTTCGAGATTAGGATTTGTCACTCCGATTGTCGGAGAGGTATCTCTGGGCCCTCTCGGTAATGCACATCACTTAAGCCTTGCAAGCATTGCAACTAATGAGTTAGTTGCGGGATGATGTATTACAGAACGAGTAAAGAGACTTGCCGGTAACGAGATTGAACTAGGTATTGGATACCGACGATCGAATCTCGGGCAAGTAACATACCGATGACAAAGGGAACAACGTATGTTGTTATGCGGTCTGACCGATAAAGATCTTCATAGAATATGTAGGAGCCAATATGGGCATCCATGTCCCGCTATTGGTTATTGACCGGAGACGTGTCTCGGTCATGTCTACATTGTTCTCGAACCGTAGGGTCCGCACGCTTAAGGTTTCGATGACAGTTATATTATGAGTTTATGAGTTTTGATGTACCGAAGGAGTTCGGAGTCCCGGATGAGATCGGGGACATGACGAGGAGTCTCAAAATGGTCGAGACGTAAAGATCGATATATTGGACGACTATATTCGGACATCGGAAAGGTTCCGAGTGATTCGGGTATTTTTCGGAGTACCGAGTAGTTACGGGAGAAGCAATGGGCCTTGATGGGCTTTAGTGGGAAGAGGAGAAAGGGCCAAGGGGCTGCTGCGCCCCCCCTCCCCTCTAGTCCGAATTGGACTAGGGAAAAGGGGTCCGGCCACCTTTCCTTCTCCTCCACTTCCTTCTCCCTTCCTCCCCTCTTGGTGGACTCCCACTAGGACTTGGAGTCCTAGTAGGACTCCACATCCTGGCCGCACCAAGCCTTGGCCGGCCTCCTCCTCCTCCATCCTTTATATACTGAGGCAAGGGGCACCCCATGGATACACAAGTTGATCTTCGTGATCGTTCCTTAGCCGTGTGCGGTGCCCCCTTCCACCATATTCCACCTCGGTCATATTGTAGCGGTGCTTAGGCAAAGCCCTGCGATGGTAGAACATCAAGATCGTCACCACGCCGTCGTGCTGACGGAACTCCTCCCCGAAGCTTTGCTGGATCGGGACCCGGGGATCGTCATCGAGCTGTACGTGTGCTAAGAACTCGGAGGTGGCGGAGTAACGGTGCTTGGATCGGTCGGATCGGGAAGACATACGACTACTTCCTCTACGTTGTGTCAACGCTTCCGTTGTTGATCTACAAGGGTACGTAGATCATACTCTCCCCTCTCGTTGCTATGCATCACCATGATCTTGCGTGTGCGTAGGAATTTTTTTGAAATTACTGCGTTCCCCAACACAGGACCCTCATATTCAAGAGCTGCTACTCAAGCAGACGGATAACGCAAGAGCTGCCGCCCGAGAGAAAGCCAAGATGGATCAATTGGAGATAGACGCGGTTACTCCATTGTATGAAGGATGCAGACTCGAGGATACATGCCTGAAAGTAACGCTCATAGCTTTGGAGATGAAGGTAAAACACAAAATGACCGACGCATGCTTCGACGAGAACATGTCATTCTGGCACGAACGTCTTCCCAAGGGGAACAAGTGCCCGACCAGTTTCGAGGAGGCGAAGAAAGTCGTTTATCCTCTGGATTTACCGCACGTGAAATACCATGTGTGCATGAACAATTGCATCATTTATCGGGGCGAGCACGTGGAGTCTACCATATGTCCGGTGTGCGGTGTCACTCGATACAAGAAGAGGAAGAAAGCTCCTCGAAAAGTGATGTGGTACTTTCCGATCACTCCTTGTCTGCAGCGGTATTTCGCGGACCCTAAGGTAGCAAAGCTCCTGCGTTGGCACGCAGATAGGGAGGAGAAGAAGCGAGAAGATGACGCAAATGATCCGGAGATAAATAAAAAAGACAAGATGCTGAGTCACCCTAAGGATGGGAGCCAGTGGCAAGCGTTGAACTTCGAACACCCAGAATTTGGGAAGAATCCAAGGAACATCGTGCCAGGCGCGAGCACCGATGGAGTCAATCCATTTGGCAGCCAGAGTAGCACACATAGCACCTGGCCTGTGTTTGTGTGGATGTACAACCTTCCCCCCTGGTTGTGCATGAAGAGGAAGTACATTCACATGAGTATGCTAATTGAAGGGCCGAAACAACCAGGGAACGACATCAATCTATATCTGGGGCTGCTGAAAGAGGAGCTAGACACGCTGTGGAAAACGCCATCCAATACGTGGGACGCCGTAGAGAAAGAATATTTCCCTATGAGAGCCGCACTGCTCACGACGATGCACGACTATCTCGGTTACAGATATCTCGCGGGACACGTGGTCCACAGATTTTCTGGATGCGTCAGGTGCATGGATGACACAACGTATCGCCAGCTAGATAGAGATCCCGGGTCTTCGAAAACCGTGTTCATGGGACATCGAAGGTGGCTTCGCGACGATGACCCGTGGAGGAAACGCAAGGATCTGTTCGATGGTGAAACCGAACTCCGAAGACGCCCGCGTACGAGGAGCGGCGAGGAAATAGACGGGCTGTTGAAAAATTGGAAAGATTGCCCACTGCCGGGAAAGAAGCAAAAGGCGCCAGAGCCGGGAAAGAAGCAAAAGGCGCCAGAGCCGCTGCTGAAGGTATGGAAAACGAGGTCTGTTTTCTGGGACTTGCCGTACTGGAAGATCCACCGTGTGCCTCACAGCCTTGATGCCATGCATATCACGAAGAACGTGTGCGAGAGTCTGCTTGGTACCCTGCTCAACATGCCAGAGAGGACCAAAGATGGGCCGAAAGCAAGGGCAGACTTGAAATCAATGGGCATCAGGCAGGAGCTTCACGCTAATGATGATGATGATGAGGCAAAGCAGGACACAGAAAGTCGTCGCAAAGGCAAAAAGGCCAAGAAGACCAGAAATGACTTCCCTCCCGCGTGCTTCACTCTAAGTCAGGAGGAGATCGAGTAGTTTTTCACCTGCCTCGTTGGAGTAAAACTTCCTTACAGTAACGCGGGGAAGATAAGCAGATACCTAGACCCAGCGAAGCAGAAGTTCAGCAGGATGAAGTCTCACGACTGTCACGTGCTGATGACGCAGATACTTCCAGTTGCAATCCGTGGGATCATGGACGCGCACGTCCGTGAAACGCTATTTGGCCTATGCAACTTTTTCGACGTCATCTCTCGGAAGTCGGTTGGCGTGAGGCAACTCAGAAGGCTACAGGAAGAGATCGTGGTGATACTATGCGGGCTTGAGATGTACTTCCCTCCCGCATTCTTCGACGTTATGGTGCATCTGCTGGTCCATATCGTGGAGGATATCATCCAACTCGGGCCGACGTTCCTGCACAGCATGATGTCGTCCGAAAGGATGAATGGTATCGTCAAAGGATACGTTCGCAACATGTCACGTCCAGAGGGAAGTATAGCCAGGGGCTTTCTGACCGAAGGGTGCATCTCCTACTGCACGAATTATCTAGGCATCGAGAACCCCGTTGGTCTGCCCGTCAACAGGCACCTCGGCAAGCTCGCTGGATGGGGTCACCGTGAGGGTCGCCGCGAAATGCATGTCGACTTCGAGGGTCGACTCGCCGACTTTGAAAGAGCAAACTTAGTCGCGCTACAACACATAGACGTGGTCGATCCTTGGGTGGTAGAGCACAAAACTTTTATTGAGAAGACGTACAATGACCGAGGCCAACAGAGGACGAACGGAGATATAATCAAAGAGCACAACTCATGTTTCACGCGTTGGTTCAAGCAGAAGCTTCTATCGTACCCTTTACATGAGGATTCTTCCGCGGAAGAACAACTCATATTCGCCTTGTCACAGGGCGCCAAGCACAACCTGATGACCTATGAGGCGTACAATATCAACGGCTACACATTCTACACCGAGGACAAGGACATGAAGAGCGATGGTTATCAGAACTCCGGGGTAACGATGGAATCCTACACCGGTAACGACAAGGACAGATAATACGGAAGGATCGAGGAGATCTGGGAGCTGAGCTATGCTGGAGAGAAGGTCTCGATGTTCCGTGTCAGATGGGCCAAGAGCGTCCTAAAAGAAGACCGGTATTTCACCACCATGGTTATACCCGAAGCCAAATCCAAGACCGCAGGCGCAAACGTCAACGCGAAAAATGAGCCATGGGTACTGGCTTCCCAAGTGGACCAATGCTTCTTCATTACCGACCCGTCAAAGCCTAGTCGTGTTGTCGTGAGGAGAGGCAAAAAGAAGATCATCGGAATGGATGGACTAGCCAATGAGCAAAACTTCGACAAGTACGGCGGCCCGAAGATCGAACATGACGATGACGATGAAGTAGCAGCATACACCACAAGAAGAAGCAGGACCACCCTACCTAAAGGACGTCCGTTCCATAGAAGAACTCCATTTGCGAAAAAGAAGGGCAAGCAGATTATGAACAGATAGCTAGCTAAGATCGACTGTATTTAAATCATAGTCTTCATTTCTCGGTTGTATTTCATGGGCACTTTTTGATATCATGAATATTTTTAAATTTCATGGGCACTTTTTGAATTCATGAATATTTTTTCAAATTTGATGATATTTTTTCATAAAATATTGAATATTCATGAGGACACTCGATCTCGATCCCCCTCCATCTCGATCTCGATTCCCCCTCCATCTCGATCTCGATGCCCCTTTATCTCGATCGCTATCCCCCTCCATCTCGATCTCGATCCTACCCGCACCCTCCCCCGCTAGCTCCACCGCCGCCGCCGACCCACCGCACCCT
>NC_041382.1:757006217-757006777 GCF_002162155.2 Triticum dicoccoides
CCGCACCCTCCCCCGCTCCCTGGTGAGCTCCGCCTCCTCTCCCCTCTTCATTTTTTAAAAAATAATAATAAAAAAGTGTAGACTACAATTGTTGTTAAACAACAATTATTACTGTTTTTATAAAAAATATTAATGTTTCATATTCATATTCATTTTCTAAAAAATTATTACATGCAACAAAAAATAAAAATAAATTACTTATGGCGCACCTCTGGCTGGTGCGCCATTGCTATATATAAAAAAAGATTACTAATGGCGCACCTCTGCCCGGTGCGCCATTGCTATGTAAAAAAAAGATTACTAATGGTGCACCGACCGCGGGTGCGCCATTAGTAAGATTCCCCCCTAGCTAATTCCCTCCCTCTCGCCAGATCCCCTTCGTCCCTCTCCCTCGCCAGATCCACTTCCCCCGCTGCCCCGACCCACGCCGCCGCCGCCCCCGCGCCTCCGTCTCCGTCGTCGCCCCCAGTCAGCCCCTGCCCTGCCCCCCATCGCCGTCCGCTCCCAATCCACCCCCTCCCTCGCCTTCACCGCACCCACCCACCCCCTCCCTCGCCTTC
>NC_041382.1:757007290-757038268 GCF_002162155.2 Triticum dicoccoides
CTTCCTCGGGTCGCCGCTGTCTTCCTCAACTCCGGCCACCTCTGTTGCTACTAAGCTGTCGCAGGGCCTCCTTGCGCCTCCCCGGTGAGCTCCCCTCCTCTCCCCTCTTCCTTCTCGCAAACACTCTGTTTGTCCAGCAAATCGGCGATGGACAGAAGCAGCGGTGGTGCCGGAGTTGAGTTCAGTTAGTAGAACTAGCGCTAGTTCCTTCCATGATCCTGTAGGCCAAGAGGTGGGTCTCTGGTGAAGCTGGAATTGCAGAAGCTTTCACCCGAGTTAGCCTGAATGTGATGTGGTCGATGTTGAGATGTCTCCTCTATGTAGTCTGTAGGTTGTTCTACTTTTAGGTACCGTGGGTTGTGAAGTGAACTTGCCGGGTTTAACCATCTGACCTCTTATGTATATATTAGTATCTAAGATCAGCAGACATTAGTCAATTTGTGCGCCTGGTTAGTGACTTGTGGAGTTGGCCCGGTTAATGCTTTGCTCTGTGATGCAAGATGTTAGGCTCTGGCACTTTACAGAGTTTCTTTGTGAAATCCCTAACTATGAGTCTTGCTAGTGATCTAATTGTGATAATCCTTCTCACATCCCCACTTGCAGCAGAGGTAGGCAATGCCTCTATATGCTCTGTTTTACTGCCTAGCTAGAGCACAAACCTAGCCCCAGTTGTGTATTCCCAATTGCTAGTGGTCTAATTGATGTTTCCCTAGTTGGGTGAGACTGACTTGGCTCTTTCTTGGAGGAGACAGATCAAACAAGTGTTGTCAGTTTTTGTTTGAACTTCAAAGAGTGTTGTGACTTGGCTCTTAATCAAAAGAGTGTTGTCAGTTTTTGTTTGAACTTTGTTTGACTGGAGGAAATTACTCTTAAATGCTAGTCCTATTCTGGTGGAGATTTTTCTTGTCGTGAGTTACACTGAAGATATTTTTCTGATAATATTATAAAAACTGCCTGGTGTGTGTTCAACTTGTATCTTCTAGCTTAAGTTTAACTTGTCCTGAGTTACACTCAAGTTATAATGTGTTTAACTTGTAGCTTCTAGCTTAAGTGAGTAGCAAGTACTGTAATCAGTAGCTTAACTTGTTTAAGTACTTCTAGTTAGTTGTACTGATATTAAATGATGCCTGAAATGATGTATCATGTATCTTTAGCATGATCTGTTTCAGATAATAAATGATGCTTGAAATGAATTCTTGTGTAAGTGAAGGCTTGCTATGTTGTTGCAGCCAGCTATTTTCTGTTTCCTCATTTGGATTACGCAGTTATTTAGTTTATTATTACTTGGGAAAAGTATTGTGAGAAAAAAATGATTATCTGCATTGCATTGTTAAATGTTGTACTTGGGCACAATACCTTTTCATCCATCATTTACACTGTGAATCCAATACCAGTTGCCCATGCTGATTATTTCACTTCAAACAGGCCACCTAGTGGCACAAAGCTCCATCAGAAACAGAATCAAAGATGGCCATGCCATGCTTGGCAGTAGCAGAAGTGACATGGAGCAGTGTAGTGGCATGGCCATTGACCTGTGGCTGGCATCTAGACACCACACACATACATACAGAGGCACATTGACTATTACTATGGCAAGTACTGTGTCAAGTAGTCCATGTGTTTTTGTTGGCAGTTTATCATGAAATTGCACGTACCCCGAGAGGCCCTTAAGTTTGCCGGAATGTCGATTAACTTCAGTTCTGGCAAATTCGGGTACTCCATATGTCCTATTTTCAGCAAAGGTCATGCTGAAATTTTTCGTGAATTTTAGCATGACTTTGCTAAAAATAGGACATATGGGGTACTTGCGACTAATGCATGGGCCGGGGTATCTTAGTACTTAGTTAAGTAGGATCAACTGCCCCGCCATTCTTGCTGCATTAAACCATAGGTGGCAATAGAGCCAAGTGATTAGGCCCAACTTAGAATTCTCCTTAGCATCGATAAACCCTAGATGATAAACCCAACATAGGTGGCAATAGAGCCAAGTGATTAATGCCAAGTGATTAGGCCCAACCTAGGGTGCCTTGGCTTAGGCTTTTAGGGTGGCTCGGCGTCGACAAACCCTAAATGATAAAAGCTTAGCTTTTAGGATGCCTCGGTGTCGACAAACCCTAAATGATGAGACCATGATCTTGTTCCTTGACAATAACCAACTTTTTGACCAAACTTTTTTCCTATTTAGAGCGAAACATGGCCCACAATGATGAGGCCACCGGTTCGGGCGGCAACCAATTCTGGGAGCTGTCCCAGGAGTTGGAGGAAGAACCTCACCGCTATGAGGATGCCGTGGAAGACACCAATTCTGACTACACAACCCCTAGTGGCGTCGGGGATGACACCACTAATGATGGCGCCGCGGATGCCACCACTGATGATGGCGGCGCACGCACAGATGATGGCGGCGCACGCACAGATGGCAGCCAACCGAAGAGGCAATGGAAGGACTGGCACCCGAACATGCTCGGCACCGTCAGGGAGGAATTTACTGAAGTGAACTCCGACGGGCATCTGACGGCGCCCAAACACGTAGTCAAGGGGTACTCGGTTCAGCTCGGGTGCATTCTCCGGAGCACCGCCTCGATCAACACCGAGAACCTAAGGCATAAGGACCGAGGGAATTTGCGCAGCCTCCTCTTCACGAAGCTGCACGGACAATACAAGTTCCCCACTGAGTTCGCAAACACACGCCTCTCGGGGAATAAAGTGAACGGTGCCGCCCTCACGAGGATGAGCACGACCCTGTCTACTTGGAAAAGCATGGTGAAGGCAATGATTGACAAAGGTGATAGTTATGAGAAGATCAAGGCGAAATATCCTTTGAATAGCGAAGATGACTACAAGGAGTTCAAGATCAAGTGCAAGAGCCCCGCAACCTCCGAATCAAGTCAGTGGGGGAAAGAAATGCGGCAGTTGAACATAGGGGTCCACCAACTCGGTCCCGGCAGTTACAGAGTGGCGGAGCCTATATGGGACAAGGAGGACGCGGAGCGTGTCGAGCAAGGCTTACCGCCCCGCTTCAAGAAATACCGTGACAACAGACCAGGAACTTTCTCAGGGCCCGGTACAAGGAGGACCCGGTAACAAAGGAGCTTACCACGGATCCGAAGACCAAGGCGCTTGAGCTTGTTTTGGTAAGGAATACACCCCCGCGTAATTAGCTCCATATGGTTGCGTTCTAATTAATCCCCAATATTTCTAAATGGTTCACGTTCCTTCCGCAGGACAAAGAAAGCAATAGCGCGGGGTCGTCTCAGAGCTCCCCTTTCGACACCCCTTTGAATAGGGCGTTGAACGTAATGAAAAACAAGGATAAGCTCAGTAAGCCAACGTCAGTTGGTCGTGTGGTCGGCAAAGACTTGTCCACAAAATGGTCGTCACACTATACCGCTGATGGGCGAAAGGAGAAAAAGACCAGCTCGGAAAGCCAGTCGCGCGAGGTTGAAGCACTCAAGGCGCAAGTGGCGCAGATTCCGGAGATGGTCCAAGAGCAAGTGCAACAACAACTGGGATCGATGCTCACCGGCATTATGCCTACCTTGATTCATGGGATAACGACGTGGATTGCGGGTGGCCAACAGGGGCCGCCCCTGATTCCCAGTTTCACGGCCAGCAACTCGCACAACGCGCAGGCGGCGCCGTTGGTGTCTCCGGCGGCGGCGGTATTGGTGTCTACGGCGGCGGCGCCATTGGTGTCTCCGGCGGTGGCAGTATTGGTATCCCCGACGCCGGCATTGGAGCTTAATGCACCCGGGTGTACGCCAGCCGGCACCTCGCCAGCAAGCGGCCCCTCCGTCAGTTGCACGCCCACCGTTGGCGGTGCCTCGACATTAGCCGAGCTCGACGGCATCACGGTAACTAAGCCTCTCGGCCGAGGACTTTATCTCCTTGCCTTTAACTGGGCATCCCTGACGCCCTACATGTTTTCGCAGGGCGCCGCCGACGTTCCTTGCACTCTCCTGCACTTCGTGGGCAGCGAGTTGGTCGATATCGCTAAGGGCAGAATCGTTCAACCGGGCAACCCCGTGTTCCACGGTAATCCGATGCCACCCACAATGTATAGGGTTGAAGTGGTTCGGGTGCTGCCAGGCTGCGACGAGTTGTTACCTCTGATTCGACCCGCTGGGGCCGACGAAGAAGATGAGATGACCCTCAGCGCCTGCGTAAGTTGGCCCCTGCTTTGGACGAAGAGCCAGATTCGTTTGGGGGCGGGGGACACCACCCCACAGACAAGACCGCCAGTCGTGCCGGCGCCAAGCCATGGCAAGAATGCTGCAACGCTACTAGACATGCCGAACATCCCTATGGCACAGGATCCGGACATGCATATGGCACAAGATCCGGACGACGACGACAACGGTACATTTACCAACATCGATAAGTACTTTGCCGAACATGGGTATGATGACGAATTCTGCGGGCCTCCTTCTCAAGAACCCAACCAAGACGACCACGATCTAGCTTGTATGTCAGAGAAACCCAGTTGCAACAGGCGTCGTCTGGCGTTCAGTTCTCAGGAGACGCCTCCAGCTGCCGCCTTCACCGAGCCTCAGATAGCTGAGGTGCGAAATATTATCAGCCTCAACACACTCAAGAAGGCGATCTTTGAGCAGAACTCGGTCCCATTACAACAGATCAAGAAGAAAAGCCAGAAACGGCAGACTAAAAAGGGCGCCGGTGCGAGCCAGCCGGCACCGAGTACGATCCGTGCTCAGGACATGCCACCTTCACCTAAGGATATCTCAAGGAGGGTGCATGTGGCGGGTAGGGCGATGCTACCGACAAATATGCTCAATGCTGCAACCGGTGCTATGCGGAGTCTGCACAACAGTGTTCTTTCTTTGGAGAAGTGGCGTCTAAGAGACAATGATGTGGCATACCCGGTTTTCGTGGACAAGGTGCCAGAGGGCAAGGGCTTTGTGGATGGTGACATCGGGGGTACGATCGTCCTGCGGTTTGATGACATCTTTGCTATGTTTAACCTTCATCCGCTGCACTACACCTTCGTTTGGCTGTTTTCGCTGAGTATGGAGATGCGGATCATTAGAGATAAGACCCCGGACATCGTGATCGTCGACCCCTTCTACATGCGTGCCAAGCTCTTGAGCAGCGCTGGGGACCGCCAAGTCGCGAGTTCACACCTCGAAGACGTCATTCTGGCAAACTCAGATAAGGATAACTTCCTTGTGGCTTACTTTCCCGAGTAAGTCATCCCTTAACCGCCCCGTAACATATGATTTCTTAGATTTCGATCGTTCTTTTTTTTCTAACATTTTGTGTTCTGTGTAGTGACACACATTGCACACTCATCCTCTTAAGCCCGAAATATTCCATGGCCACGTATTTCGACCCGAACCGTAACTCCAAGATAGACTACACAAATATCAAGAAAGTTCTTGATGATGTTCTCCCCGGCTACGCCAAATCTTGAGGCACCTTCACTAGGGCAGTTCGTAAGTATGGCAAGCACGTGTTCGCCCATAATACGACATTCTGCTGCGTCAAGCAGCCGCCTGGCGGTCAGAAGGATGCCTACTACGCCCTCCATCACATGCGGGCGATCGTAAGGGACCATCATCACCTTCTGCTACCAAATAATCTCAAAGATTGGGCCGCGAGCTTGTCGGCAATCTAGGACGCGGACATCAGACAAGACTTTTTTCGCATCCAGTCGGAGTTTGCGGACATCATCAATCAAGATGTCCTTCATACCTCGGGGCAGTTCTACCTCAGATATCAACCGTCCAACAGGGAGATAGACGGAATGCTACAAATGCAGGCTGACAACGCCCGCGATTTCATGACCATCACGACAGACGGCGGCTTCATCCATGCTCCGGTCCCATGAGTCGAGTCGACAGTAGTGATGCTATATGTAGTTCTGAAACATTGATTGGCTCATGTTGTAATTAAACTTCAATGAACTTGTATGTCTCTTTGGTTTGGACAGTCGTTCAACTTAGATGTAATCGATGCTATTTATTAGTAGGACCATGAATCATGCTATTAATGTCATGTCTTGCTTTTCTCTTCCGATCCTTTTGTTGCATACTTATATATTGCTTATGTATGTATTGTCTGTTGTTTGGCTTGTGCATAGAGATGTCGTCGTATGTCGTGTACAAGGGTAAGGTTCCCGGAGTCTGCGACGACTGGGAGGAGTGTCGGAGACAGGTTCACCATTTCAGCGGTAACACTTACAAAGGGTACACCACTAGGGCGGAGGCGGAATCTAGATACGCCCGCTATCTAGCGGGAGAGAGGAGGGAGCGTTGGAGGAACCGGATGAAGACCAGTTTCATCGCGATGATGCTCATCGTGATGACCGCAGCTCTCTTCTATGTGATGGTAGTTTATATGATCGATATCGACTTGTAATGTGAAGACAAACTCGATACTCGCGGTCTCTAGACTTGTAATGTTTTATCTTTGTTCGGTCTTTTGAATTCGGGGACTAATATGATGAATTGTATTCGGAGACTAATCTTCTATTGTATTCGATGAATCTGCTGTTGCTGTGTGCTACTGTCTATATTCTGTCAAATAATATATTTTGTAACCTGTGCAAAAATCAGAAAAGTAAAAAAAAAACCTAATATTCATACTAATGGCACATACCAAACAGTGCGCCATTAGTATGCCAAGTATACTAATGGCGCATCCATCCGCAGTGCGCCATTAGTGTGCCAAAGCACATGGTTAAATATAGCCCCTGGGAGGCATACTAATGGCGCATGGTGTTATATACTAATGGCGCACTGGGTGATGCGCCATTAGTAATAAATACTAGTGGCGTGATACTAATGGCGCATCAGTGATGCGCCATTAATAGGCAAAACTGATGCGCCATTAGTAAGCCTTTCTTAGTAGTGCCTGGTTGGTGGACTTTATCCCAAGCAATCAAGGCAGAGCCTGGGTTCTCTTGGCCAAATTTCCTCCAGAGAAAGTGTTTGATGTACTTGTTTATCTGTTCAAGAATTCCAACAGGAAGAGTCAGCGTACACATGAAGAAGATTTGTAGGGTTGAACAAACAGATTTGATGAGTTGCGGTCTGCCATCATAGCCGAGCATAATCAAAAACCAAAGTCTTTTGTCAATTGTTTTACAGATAGGAGTGAAGTCTGCATACTTTAGCTTGTGGTCACTTAGAGCATGCTTAATAATATAGCCAGCAACCGGCTATATGGAGTTGTCACCTCAATTATAGCCAACCTAATAGCCAACTCATACAATAGTTAATGGTAGTACTAGGCTGCAAAGTTAATATATGGTCCACGTCTTTCACTCACAAAGATTGTTGGGGCATGTGCTATAGTCGGCTGTAAATTTGTAGCCCGCTTCTTTTTTCTCTCCTTTAACTAGACACAAATCTGATGTGGCATCTTCTATAGCCCGTCTACGTCAGTTTATTGTACTTGCTTTTAGAGGGAGGCCTAAATATGTGAATGGAAAATGGCCTAAAATACGTGTCGAGGCAAATGTGCAAACGGCAAGACCGTGCGAGCCCATGGTAGGCTCCAGCAATAATGGATAACCGACGAGGCGATGTGCTACTGATATTGATGTGTGCAATCGCAATACTCAAAGATATAAAGCTTTGTGCTCCCATCCTTATGTGAACCAACGACTCAGATAATTATGGAGATCATATAGTGGTACAATCCATAACGATTTTTTGTATATCTATTAAGATACTAAGCTCTCTAGATTTAGGCCTCCTGGTGCGCCAGGGCTGTGGGGGTCGCTGGAGCCCGCTTGTAAGTGTTTGGGTCATTGGTTGAGGGTTCTTGTTTGTTTTATTTACTATTATTTTGTCTTTTCTCTTTTTAAATTGTTTCACATGCGAATTACTAAAACATTTATTAAAATTCTAGATTTTTGTAGAAAAGTTATGAACATTTTTTAAAATCTCCAACCATTTTTTAAAATTCATGGACATTTCTAAATTCGTGAATATATTTAAAGTTCACTAGTAACGTTTCTAAAGTTTATGAAAATTTCTTAAATTTGCGAAATTTATTTTAAATTTGTTGATATTTTTGAATCCATGAATATTTTTATTTTCAATTATTTATTTATGTTTTTAGTTTGCAACATTTTTATTTCATTTATTTTTAAAAAAACTTCATGAACATCTTTTGGTTTAATGATCTTTTCCAAAAATAATATATAGCCGGCTTTTTGTATGATAGCTGTGGAGCGAACAGGAAAAACATACAGAGCAAGCGAGTGGACCAAGTAGCCGAGCGCGAGCGGGAACTTCATGGGCTGTCCCATGTGAACATTATAGCAGGAATTCTATGGTTTCAGCGTGTGACAGGAGCTCCCAAGGGGCTGACACAAGGACCACCCACTGACTCCGAGGCCAAGATATGTAGGATTCGGCTTGCCTGCCCCCTCTTCCATCCGTGCTCCCACTTCATCCTACAGCTGACTTTTTTCCTTTTTTCCTTTCTAATCTAATCATCTTCCTCCTTGATTTTAAAGGGATGGGGCCGGGCTTTATTTTGTTCCAATCAAATCAAGTCACGTAAGTGGGAGCACGGATGGGCGCAAGCGCGAGAAGCAGGCAAGTCTCGTCCAGATATGTAAGGATACCATAACCACACACTGAACAACTCCATGGCGGTCCTTACCATCTGCAGCAGCACCCAACATGAAATACGAAATAAACATACAACAGCAGAACATAAAGCCCAAATCTAATGCAGATAAAACCAAACAAAATAAACGACCGCAATAACCTGTTAGATAAAAAAGACAATCCCATAAGCGAAAAACGGCGCCATGAAATGTGCGTTAGCCTCTACTGAGCATCAACACCAAGAAAAAAGATCTAATCACCTTGGATTGTGGATGTCTTCACTCAGACACTCAGCTGCGCCATCCATGTGGTGAAGAAGTGCAGGGCCACACACACAAAAAAAAGAGACTGGACTACCGCTCATGACACCATCCTCATACAGCTTCAACAGCCGTTGATCGATGTGACCAAAGCACCACAGGCTCTCGGTGTGGGTCTTGCTGGCCACAACGGCCGTTAATTTCCATGTGTACTCTCTAGACTCTACCACCAGTAAACTCCTATAGAAGTTCAAACTTCAGTTACAAAAATTTAATTTCCTAGTGCCCGTATCAATTCGATCATCAATAGGTTGGCAGCATCAATGTATCCTTTCGTGTTCTGTCTCCAATTCTCAGTACTCAACCTAGGCCTCTTCCTTTCCCGTGTCATCAATTAAGCCTGCACCTGCAGGGTTATATATAGGATACAATGATCTTTGAGTTTCCCCTGGGTTTTATGCAGAGGATCAGGAGTTCAGAACTCTGCCGAGAGAAGCCGAATAGCAACTCCAAGGAAAAATGGTATTCTTTGATACGGCCGATCTTTTCCTTTGTTTGTTTCCGACTGTACCTGCTTACGCGAGCTATGTTGAAATGTTTGATCCTACTTTGGAACTCTGGTACTTTCTCTGAAATGTTTGGTAGATTTTCTTGAAACTCTGACAGCCTCCCTATAAACAGATGTTGAGCTGATAATCTTTCGTTGACGTCATTAGGACCCAGAGAAGCAGATCAAGTTCATGACCTACAACGTTTGGTCCCGTGATGACATTGTGGTCTATAGAAGAATGGAGGATATCAGCGGCTGCGTGAAGAAACATCAGCCAGATGTGATTTTCTTCCAGGTAACTAAAGCCCATGATAAGTCATGTGCACTGTTGATTCAACTCCACATTTCCATCCTTATCCGTTATATAACTTGTTCGACGTTCAGGAATTCACTCCATACATTCTAAGGATCTGTCAGAGTTTCTCATGGTGGAAAGAGTACCACTGTTCACCGATCTCCCTGGAAGAACGGAAAGACAAAAGCTTCTGCATAATGGTAGTCTTACTGTCACTATTTCGTATCATTCCCTTTTGACATCTTCATCGCGGTTGTCACAGCTGAGCAAGGTTCCTATGGAGAATCACGCGCGCTGGAAGTTCACCACCACGGCAACAGGCAAAAGCTATCTAGAGGCCGACATTATCCCAGGCCTCGAGCTGGGGAAAGAAATATAGTTGGACTTACGACATGAATATAGTTGGACTTACGACAGTTTCTGGGCAGAAAAGATCGGGGAGTTCAATGGCTATACAGCTCCTGCCTCAGAAATGAAGAAGCGGTCAGACCGGGTTGTGTGCAAGCTACAAGATTACACGCTGAAAGCAATCAATCTGATCGAGGACAAGGGTCTTGGGATTCATTATGCGAACAAGTACAAGACTTACAACTCCGAAAAGGTGGAGCTGATGCGGAGTTGTCACCGCGGGTTGGTTCTGACCATCGTCCCGAACGAGCCAGATATTACTACCCTTTTTGATTGAAGGGGTAATTCTAATCTCCACATTTAATCCGCATCAAACTTTTCTAGGGGGTGTACCGAAGCAAAGTTCTCAACATATTCGTTGACTCTTGTTTGTTCCATGACGCTTAAGTATCACTAAGAAATTCATGTTTGTTGTTTGGATATATCAATATTCCACTTATCATGAATGGCGGCATGTTATATTGCACTTATCATCAACGTTGACATGTTAACGTTTTTGTTTGGTGTCGTGCTTAGTACATACTCACTCCGTCCGAAAATACTTGTCATCAAAATAAATAAAAAATGATGTATGTAGAACTAAAATATGTCTAGATACATCCCCTTTTATTTATTTTGATGACAAGTATTTCCGGACGGAGGGAGTAGTATCTTCAAATTTGACGAATGGAGGCCGATGCCCAACGTTGAATTAATTGGCGTCCAGTAGGCGAATGGTATTAGAAAGTTTCAAACAAGCTTAGGTTAAGAAAAAAAACAGATTGATACACATTATTGCCAGTATGACACGCAAACGGTAGTAGCACACAATAATGCACAAAGCCACCTAATAATTAAGTAGAGTCACTAACAGCAATTTCTCCAAGCTCTGGCATGCAAAGTTTGAACCTAAGTGCAAATTATTTCAGTGGTTTGGGAGAGGATCCTAACGAATGACAAATCTGAAGAAGCGAGGTTGGCCTAACATGATCAAGAGGCAGACACACCATTCCATCTCATTTGCAACTGGCTGATATTGCACAACACGTCCTCTGGGTGTTGATGTGTATGCTACGTGATTTCCTAATGCTAGAGAGGTTGTTAAAACATGTTATCATGATCGCATGACTTTGAAATTCCCGTGGAGCGGCTGTTACACTGGCACCATGGTGTGCTGCAGTAGGGAGAAAATGTGTTATAGAAATTGCATGGGTTAAAGTTGGAAATGTGCCTCCTAAGAAGTGATATGAAAAGAATCTTTGTGTATGTCTCCTCTTTAGTTGGGATCCCTTTAGAAGTTGATCTTGTTACTCTATATTGCCCCGACTGTGTGAGAGTACGCATTGGATGCAGAGATATTGATTGTATCTTCTCTACTATTAAAGGGGGGTATGTAGTTGTTTCATTCGTCTCATTATGTCCCTGCCACGCATGACCAGCTCCCCATCGATGTTTTCTCCAACCATTCCGCCTTGTGTGTATTTAATACAATTTTTTGCGGATTTCAAAAATTGTTCTCAAATTCTAAAAAAAGTTCAAATTGCAAAATTGTTTGTACTTTTCAAAAATGTTCATTCATTTTAAAATTGGTCATGATTTCAAAAAGGGTTATGAATTTTTAAAAATGTTTGTGAACTTAGGAAAGCAAGAAATAAAATAACATAAAATAGAAAGGGAAAATAGGAAATAAAATGAAATAACGAAAAAGAAAAACACGAATAAAGAAAAGAAGACCCACAGAAAAAATGCAAAGACAGAGTAACGAGAGGGCCTATTCCTTCGGGCCGGGGTGCGCATATGGTTGCTATCACCAGACCCGCGAGGACGGTATTCCTTTCGTCCATGTAAACGTTGTGACGGATTAATAAAAGCTTCGTGTAATTGCCTCAAAAAAAAACAGACCCGCGAAGGAAATAGGAGCTTCGGCTATAATGTGCTCAGTTACATCGTCTTTTCTTCTTTCTTCCTTCTTCTTGTTCTTTTTTTATTGGAACGGTTTTGTTCGGGTTTTTTTTTCTAAATTTAATGTGCTTCTTTAGAAATTGATTAAAAGAAATTAAAACTGATGAATTTTGTTTTAAAATCGATGAACTCGTGGGCCTAATTATTTGTGTCCCAGTCAGATCGGTATGCGCGGCCTAATATCTGTGTTAGTGGATCGTCCCTCAAATCAAAAAAATAAAAAATGCGGCGATTCCCCTGTTTGCCACGTTGCCGAGTCGAGTCACGTGAACCAAGGGCAGCGCCGCATTTGCCGCGCGCGCGATCGCGGCCATTAAGCGGGCGCCATGCACGCCTGCGTTCTCGTCTCCAGGCGTTCCTCGTCCTCTCCCCCCTCTCCCGACTGGAGAGAAACGGGCCGCCGGCATGGCGTCGTCGGCGGCGGACTCGTCGCCCACGAGATCATGGGGCCTCAAGGAGCAGCGCAGCGTCTACCTCCGCTGGTTCTACCTCGCCGACGACGGTCCGTTCCATTTTTAATTCCCCTGTTGATTCGGTTTCGCCGTCGATTTGTCGGCGAATTTCGCTGACTTTGGTTCGATGTCGTCGGTGTCCGTACGCGCGGACGGCAGACGCGGACGGCCGACTGACTGGGAAGGATGCGCTCAAGTTCTTCGCCATGTCCAAGCTCTCCAGGGACGACCTCAAGCAGGTGAAGGATCCGTCGAAGATACATATGTTTTTTTCCCACTGAATTTTCATCACACAAAATCTGCACCTCTGTTACCAACACATATATTTTTTTCTCCATCTTCATTCATCAGGTCTGGGCAATTGCTGATTCGAAACGTCAGGGTTATCTTGGATTCGCGGAGTTTATGACTGCAATGCAGGTTTGACCATGCAACTACCGGTGTACTTTTATTTGGTATCTGCATCTGCATATGTTGATACGTTCTTGCAACCGATATGATTATGATCATGCGTTAAAACTTACAACGGATGGGAATGTGCAGCTGGTTTCTCTGGCACAGGCAGGGCAAGACATAAGTCAAGACACCCTTGCACATGCAGGTGTAGCTGATAGATACTCACATTACTAGCCAATTTCAATCGACTTTGCATTGAAAACTATTGGCAGACTTACTGCTTCCTTTTGCTTCAGATTTGGGGACCTTGCAGCCTCCGACAATGGAAGGTCTGGAGAAGAAACTAGTATGTCTACATTAATCCATATGTTTCATCATGAGCAACAGGGTAGATACTTTTTTCTCACTCAAACTTCTTTGTATCTTCTCCGTCCTCGAAGAAAAAGAGTGCGGCACACAAGAGCAGCTCCGACCTCACTGGTACGAGTTAGTTTGTTACATGGCTATCTAACTGCAGAATACAGAGTCAAGCGAACTTTTTTCCATCTAGCCCGCAAGCTAATTCTGGTTGTTATTCTCGCTGATCACGCAGGGTACCATCCAGTCCAAACGTCTATGTCAGCTAACTGGTTTAACTCGAAGTCGGGAAAGAAGGTACATCAGCGAGCTGTGTGCAGGGCTGCAGATGATCTGTTAGTTTATTATCGCTTCAAGTACTGCATCACAATAAATATTTTTTTCATTTTGCAGATAGCGATGAAATCAGTTACCTCGATAATCGATGGACTAAAGAAAGCATACATTGAGAAATTGAGACCTCTAGAAAAAACTTACCAATATAATGACTTCGTTTCACCTTTGCTGGTGAGTCTTAGCCTGGCTTAACGAGTTACTCTGCTGAGCCAGAATTTTTCCCTGAAGAAGCTCCCACAATGGGGACAAATTGATGTGCTTCACTTTCCATAATAGTTTCAATGACAAGTATTTGAAGCTATCTTATTTGTAGACTAGCAGCGATTTCGATGCGAAGCCAATGATCATGCTATTGGGTCAATACTCTACTGGAAAAACCACATTCATAAAGCATTTACTAAAGTCAAGTTATCCAGGTAAGCAAGTTGGGTTGTTGCACCTTCCCTTTCCTCCTGTCGGTAAATGAGATTTGAGAATCGGTTGTACCTTTTCTTTTTCATCTCTTCCTTTCTTGACTATCATTTAATAGTATCGCTGATATTACTTTTGTATAGGTTCTCATATTGGACCAGAGCCTACGACCGATAGATTTGTTGTTGTTACTGTAAGTTCCCCATGGAGATGTCGATGTCGCGGCCTAACCTTGGCTAATGCCAGTTTGAAATATTTTATCCCAGTAGATATCTTCCGCACCCACTTTGATGATGCATTTTTCCACTGCTCCAGACTGGGCCAGATGAAAGATGCATCCCTGGAAACACAATTGCGGTGCAGGCTGACATGCCATACAGCGGCTTGTCGGCGTTCGGAACGGCGTTTTTATCCAAGTTTGAGTGCTCTCAGATGCCTCATCCAGTATATATACTCTCTTGCGCCCAGTATTCACCTCACCATTTTCTGTAGCTTGTAGGAGATAACTAACAGTATTGAGCTTCATTTTGTTTGCCAAGTTACTGGATCACATTTCCTTCGTGGACACTCCCGGGGTGTTATCAGGGGAGAAGCAGCGAACGCAACGCAGCTACGATTTCACCGGAGTCACATCGTGGTTTGCGGCCAAGTCTGACCTCATCCTTCTCCTGTTCGATCCCCATAAGCTCGACATCAGCGACGAGTTCAAGCGTGTGATCGGGTCGCTGCGTGGGCATGATGACAAGATACGCATAGTTCTCAACAAAGCAGACCAAGTTGACGCACAGCAGGTGAGTGAATATGCCTGCTCATTGCCATGCCTTCCTCTAGCCTCAAATCAGTTTTTGAGCATATTCCACTTTTGCTCATTATTCCTGAAACAAGAGTGGTGCACGAATCTGAAGATTTCATATCTCAAGTGGCAGCAGATAGAATAAACAGGTTGGTTGAAGCAAAGGTGCAATAATGGACATATTGATACCCCTTGACGGCTCCATATCTAAGATTTAGATAATAGGATGTCCAATTATGCTGATTGAAAGCAACTGATATCTCCAGTGAAAGCAAGCACACAACAATGTACATATTTTATACTTGTGCAAGGTTTCATATCCAAGTGTTAGATAACAGATATCTAATGAGGTTCATCGAAAGCTATTGATATCAGTTTCACACCTATTTTTCGCATACGAAGTTTTCCTCATCACAACTGGCGGCAAATATGGTGTCCAAGTTGACTTTAAGCCATTGATGACTCTGGTTTTGACTGAATGTTTTGATCAGCTGATGAGGGTCTACGGAGCACTCCTGTGGTCGCTGGGGAAGGTCTTCAACACGCCGGAGGTCATGCGTGTCTACATTGGGTACATTCATCGATCAATATTCTGATGCAACAGTAGTATCATTGTCGATGATTACACTAAATTATCTAACATTTAACAATGTAGCATCATCGTCAATGATTACACTAAATTATGTTCGCAGATCGTTCAACGACAAGCCGATCCGGGAGACGGCGGCGGGGCCGCTGGGATCAGAGCTGTTTGTGAGGGAGCAGGAGGACCTCCTCTCGGACCTCAACGACATCCCAAAGAAGGCGTGCGACCGGCGGATCAATGAGTTCGTGAAGCGGGCGCGGTCGGCCAAGGTGCACGCGCACATCGTGGGGCACCTCAAGAACCAGATGCCGGCGCTGATGGGGAAGGCCAAGGCGCAGCAGAAGCTGCTGGAGACGCTGGACGAGCAGTTCGCCAAGGTGCAGAAGGAGATGCACCTGCCGCCGGGCGACTTCCCCAACGTCGACGAGTACCGGGACACGCTCAGCGCCTACAACTTCGACCGCTTCGAGCGGCTCCATACCAAGATGATGAAGGACGTTGACGACATGCTCGCCTATGACATTCCCGACCTGCTCAAGCAGTTCAGGAACCCCTACGAGTGAGTCAACTCAATGACCAATTTTATTTCTCGTGGGGTTCAGCGGAAACTTGAACTTGAGGTGTATGTATGTTAACTTTGATCATTACGCTTTGATGTACTATATAAGTATCAGTCAATCAGTATTTACATGACCTCGTTGATCAACAATGTCATGCGGATCAGCTAAATAAGGCAATGTCACACTGATTGGCAATGGGCTAACAATAGCCACGTAGGTCCACGACGTGAGGTGATGACGGCGGCATGGAACCACATTTGGCAGCTTCTCTCCGATGATCTGGAGGTGGAGGATGAAGTTGATGACGATGATATGTTGCGTGCATCCCTCACCCCACACACCATGCTGCAGGAGATATGGGCCTAGTCGGTTGTCCATATTTTTACTGGTTTTTTTTTGCTCATTTTCCTTCCGTTTCTACTTGTGCTGCCATCATAATGCCCGTGTATCGCTATGGAACCAATAAAACAATTGAAGTTGCATTGGATTATTAGTAGACAACAACGAAAGGACTTGCAACACTGAAGAAAAACTCAAGCAAGAGTGCAGCACTGCACGTGCGTAAGTACACGGCCATGACACCGGGTGCAAGATTTGTACCGGCAAAGTCATGACCAGATATTGAAATTTGAAAGTTAGGATGGCGGAGACTAAGCCTAGAGGCGGCCCGAAGGATGGAAATCGAGGAGGAGCGGCTGCTAGAAGATGCGTGTAGGGAAGAAGCCACGACATAGAAAAGACGTGTCTTTTTTTGTAGTGGTGAATCCTCACTTGAATGATTGGTTTTGCATTAACGTTAACCACATTTATTTTTTCAAGTCTTCGTTCAATTTTCTCCTGTTGCGGGAATTATAAGGCGGTGCGACATTGAAGAGAGGCCATGTCAAGCCTCGGGATGATGAGTACATGGTGCTTGACAAGTTCGACTCATGCAACGACTCCAGTCTATCTCTTTCCCATGGTGATTTGGATTTCGATCCCAGTACGATATTTCCCATGGTGCTTGACAAGTTTGACTCATGCAACTATGGACGTGGCTCCATCACCAAGGAACAAACGCATTGCATGTACTAAGGTGAACTCTATCCTTTATGTGTGTCTATTTTGGTTCTCTCTTGGATGATATACTACCTGACCCTCCTTCATGCATGTATAGGTTACGCGGAGCTTCACGGATGATGAGGAGGAGTGCAAGCACAATAGAATGACTACACCATCCAAGAGGGAGGCTTAGAAGTGAAGAAGAAATAGTGGGGAAGAAACCGGCCTTCAAGCAGCAGGAAAGTCGGACATTCCGACAGAGCCCTCTGTTCCAGGTCGGACACTGCCTAGACATTACCTCGGAATGTCCAACATGTCGGAATGTCTGAAACTGACGGAACATTTGACTCGTGCCAGCATGCACTGAGTTGGGTCAAGCCCATGTACCCCCTCCTCACATACCCCTTCGTGGCTATCACTATATATACCTCACCTCTGCCTCAGAATTAGGATTTGTTAAAATTAGAGAATCGAGAGAGCTTAGCTCATCTACTTCCTCATGTGGGATCCCTCGTATGTGGAGTAGAACCTTCCATGGTTATCAAGGCCTTCTGACGGAGAAGAATCCCCACCATAGGATTATCAAGACATTGACCTTTCTCATGAGATTTGGAGAAGAACTTCCTCTCAAGAACTACCCTTGTATCTTTATTTCACTCGTTGTCTTTGGATCTTGATGCACCCGATGTATTGCTTGTGATTTGAGGAGTACTTGATGTGGATCTTGTCCTATTTGAGTGTTTTCCCCCTTGTGTCCTTCCTCAAATCCACCTCCAATTCATAAAGATCAAGAAAACAAGCCCTTGTCCCTACAACACCAACTGCACAAATTCCTCACGCCGGGAACGTCAGGCGCCAAGAATTACCTATGCCTACATCATCTCCATTGAAGTCGGTTGAGATCCTCGACACAAGGTCACGCCCGCACACCAACCGCCTGCTGCAAACAAATCCTCGTGGAGTAGTCTGACCCCTCCGAGTTCTCAAGGTCCAGGGAATGTCAGGATCCCCAATGCCACGCCAACTCAAACCGCTGCCATGACAACCAAAAATGCTACCATGGCAGCCAACTCAGCTGACAACGAGACATGAAACGCTGGCATGGTAGCCAACCAGGAGAAGGAGAGCATTATCACAACACCAGCTCGACTAGTGCAGCCTAACCAAAGATATATCAGAGTTGACTGGGTCAACCACACCAAGACACCAACCGGCGCGTCTAATTCCACTACTTAAAGCAAAGGAAGCGAAGAGGGGAGGCATCCAGAGGATCAAGCATGGAAGAACAACGGCTTTTTCTCCTTTTGTTTTCCTTTCTTCTTCCTCAAGAACTATCTACCCAATATGTGATTTGTATGAACTAGAGACGGTGTATATGTGAGTGATTAGATCGGGTTGGTACCTAATGTTGGCATAGGCCGGCACGGGTGGAGGATGGATGAAAGGGGCGTGTCGTGGACGTAGCCGCCATGGACACCGTCGTCCTTCACTCCTTCAGCTGCAACTATGCCATGTATGTAGCCAACAACTTGTCATAGTCTTGCACCACCACCAAGCAGTCTCCTCCCTTGCCGGTAGTCAAAACTTAAGAGCTCACGGGAAGGGAGAGGTGTGGATCTGGATTTTTGCCGAAGAACTAGAGGAGGGTTGTCGAGGACGAGAATGGAGGAGTGACGGCGGCGGCCATCGTTTTTTCACGGTTAACCAATGGCCATGGATTTGGGATGGATTTGAGATATAACTAGTACGGTACACAAAGATTGAATTGAGTATGCTCGTGTTGTGAGTTTCATGTGCGTTCAAAAACTGCTAAATAGCTACATGGGCCTAATGTTTGACCATCGTGCCCACTTTGGGCCTTGCTGGCCCCCATCTTCATGTCGTGTCGTGCCACCCGTTTTGTTAATTTTGATTCCCAGCACGGCAGATGATTCATGTGGTGCCAACCTGGCCCGTTAGTTCTCGTGTGGATGGTCGTGCTTCTAGTCGTGCTTCGGGCTAGCCTAAAATGGCCCGACCCAAGTGTGGATGGGGGAGATCGAGGTGGAGTGACGAGTGAACTCATTGAAATTAAAGTGTTCAATAAAACGGATGAAATTTGGTGGAGTGGAAAGCTCACCAGCTCCATTTTACAGGACGATAGAGAAAAAGTTGCAGAGCAAACAAATTGTTGCTAGGAACAATAGTATCACAACAGAGCTTTTAGTTAAGTAAGTGAAGGTTTAGGGTTTAGCGAGGATTACCTTGCCTACGTGGCACACGACTCGCAAATTTGACCGTGGCTAGGCATGCCATAAAAGGCTATACAGTAATCTAGAAAATTTCGCGCAAAATCGCCCCTCCACAAGGTTTACCACCAACCAACCAACCCCTGTTCGTCCTCAACATCCTTTGGGCCGACCTGGACACACGCGATACAGTCGCGGTGGAAAGGAAAGGAACGGGCTACCCACGGCACGCACACACAGCCGCTGCTCCACGTGACATCCTTTGGGCCGACCTGGACACACGCGATACAGTCGCCGTGGAAAGGAAAGGAACGGGCCACCCACGGCACGCACGCACAGCCGCTGCTACACGGTTGTTGTTAGGTGTCATGTGCTTATCCTCCCAACATGGATTCAGTACAGGAATGACAAAGACGAAACCCAGTTCAACATCTTCCTCGACCATTTATCTGTAAGTATGGTTATGTATGGAAACTAGTAATATCGTCTTGCTCTGTCCAATACTTTCTAGGTTGCTGATAATGAGACTCACATAATTTTCAATGGATGAGGTTCAAGTTGGATAGCCAAGATGATGCAACCAGACAAGCTTGCACCCATGTTTTCAAGTCTGCTCTGCGACAGTATCAGTATAACTTGAGAAAAACTCACTTTGAAGGCAAGGCTAACAGTGAACTTGCCCAAACATCTCCAGTGGAAAATATATCTGATGAAGACTGGAGAGGCCTCGTTAAACACTGGTCCGATCCGAAGTATCAGGTACATTATATATATGTCATCAGATCACATGTTGAAGTCCTATTTACGCATGTGCCACACAAATCTATCTTCTTGTAGGTGAACTGTTCAAAGAACAAGGCCAACCGTAAGAAAGTGAAATTCCAACAGACGACATGATCTCGTAGCTATATTGCACACTGCGAGGCTCTTGTAATTAGCTGCTGTTTCACTCTTTTCGCTCTATCATATTATCAGATCTATATTGACTTGTTCCAAATGCAGAGGAAAGCCCGCAAGGACCAAAAAGTACCTGAACCAAATGTTGTGGAAATCTTCAAGGACTGTCACACCAGTAAGAAGAAGGGCATGACTACACCGGTCAAAGCCGTTGTTGTAAGTCCTTAATCCTCATGCCTTTTAACCACTACTTACTCTGACTTGTGCCTTGAACTGCATGGTTTGCAGCCAATGCCTATTACTCTTTTCAATTTTATATACAATTGTCTTAGCGTATCATTGCACCTTACAAGGTTTAAAAGAGAGGAGTGATGTTCCTTTGATCTTGACCCGTAATCTAGTTCCGTGCTAGACTTGCCCACACAATGTTACAATTGCCTGTTTGTCTGTTCTCAGTTGTTTTGTGATATGAATGACGTCATACTATGCTTACCGTATTATAAACTTCGTCTCTTTATCCTTAGCCCTCAATACAATGTGAAGAAATAGACAATACATTAGCGATGGTACATGGTCATATGTTTGGAACCTGGTTTTATTATGTACTTTGCAATAAAATACAACTAATATTTTACATGGGTTCACCAGAATAAGTTCTGTATATAGACCAAAGCTATTTTTTTGGTTTTGCTGCCTCCTTAATATCTTATGTTCTGGTACTACTAATGTAAAACCTCAAAATTTCAGCGAGCTATGGAAAAAATGGTGGAACCGCCACCTTCTGAAGGTGGCGAGGCAACTATAACCGCAATGTTAGCTCTTACTGCAGTGGATCAGTACCTGTCCACTAACAGTGCCAAAAGCACGTTCCTGCATAATAATGGGTTGGTTGTTAAGGCAATATCGTCCAAACTGCCTCATGATCAAGATATGCAAGCTCAAAGCAATGTTGTATCTGCGCTCCAGACACAAGTCCATTCCTAACAGAGACCCTTTGTGAAACAAGGAGAAACATTGCTCAATGTCGTCAAGATATGCATGGTTTTGAAACCAGACTATCAGACATTTGCTATGTTGTTTAGGAGCCTAGGGGAAATGAAGGCGAGGGTTATGGTGCTCTATCGTACAATACAACATGAAAACGTAACAGTCAGGTCAAATGAACAGAGCTTCTGAACTTCTGGTGGTGCATTTATCTGCTAGACTGTTAAGTTTATGTCAACCGTCCTTTTGTTATATAATTATAATTTGTTTTGGTGCGATACAAAATTTATTCTTGACGTGCAGCCACCGCCTAAAGAAAACAGCAAGCCATTTTTGTATAGTGTAGGGTGTTCCCTATATTTGCACTGGTGGCGATCTTTGATGCCGAGTGGATGTAATCTGTGCAATCGCCTTAATAGCCTAGCGTTAGTTTCGGCCTTATTTATTTCCTAGTCTTCTTTTTCCCTGATTTGCTACTGGCTGCAACTACCATGGGCCATATACGGGCCGTAGGATCCATGGGTCTCCTACGGGCCGTCGATAAATGGGCCTGTAATCGGTGGGCCTCGGGCCGTCGGATAAATGGGTCTACATGGGCCATAATCAGGCGTAATTGGTATCGGCCCAACACGGTAATAGGTCGTTAACAGGCCATAGGACAGCAAAGGCTTAATTCTGTCACAGGCATAACGAGTCGTTAATGGCCAGAATATAGGACAGGCTGGAAACGGCGCAACGGGTTAACAGGCCAGAAACGGACCGACTCTTGCCATGGGCTGAATTTGGCCCATTAGGGTAACAGGCCAGTAACGGGACGACTCTTGCCATGGGCCGAATTTGGCCCATTAGTGGAATAGGCCAGTAACGGGCCGACTCTTCCCATGGGCTGAATTTGGCCCATTAAGGGAACAGGCCAGTAACAGGCCGGAAGTAATCGAGGGCCGAAAAGAAGCCCAAGAACGTATGGGCCGTCAATAGGCCAAAAGCTAACACTGGCTAGAAATGGCCCATGTAAATCACGGGCCGTTAACGGGTATAAAGAAAATTACTGTTCATTATGGGCTAGAGTCACCGTGGGCCTTTACCTGGGCCGGCCTATTATGGCACACGAAAATCTTGTGGGCCTTTACCTGGGCCGGCCCATTATGGCCCATGAAATCTTGTGGGCCTTTAGCTGGGCCAGCCCATTATGGTCCGCAAAATCTCGTGGGCCTTTAGCTGGGCCAGCCCATTATGGTCCACAAAATCTTGTGGGCCTTTAGTTGGGCCGGCCCATTTAAACTTGTTGGGCCGTGCCACATGTCGACGTATCATAGGCGCCTTCTGTCCAGTGAGTGGATGACATCTGTCCCGACGATGAGCCGACACGTGTTTCCTCTAGCCAATGATGATTTTACACCTGGAAAATCCCCATTGGCCGGGGTTGTTAACGAGTTATCGGATCCAAAACCCAACCCGATAGCTTAACGGCGTTCCGTTACGGTGGATGCCACGTGTCGGTCACCCTTAACGAAAGCACTTCTGTGACGCGCGATTTATCGTCATGGAAGTGGACACTTCCGTGATGATAATTTTGGTAATGTCATGGAACACTTCTACGACAACACAGGTATGACTATCTTGATTCTGTCATAAATTTGTCCTGGATTTACATGCATGACAAAAAAAGCGACCTACTGTGACAAACACGTATCATCATGGAAGTGTATTTTTTTGTAGTGTTTAGTACCGGTTCGTGGCACGAACCGGTGCTAAAGGTTCGCCACGAACCGGTACTAATGATGTCCGCCCGCCTAGCCGTTGGAACCGGCACTTATGGACACATTAGTGCCGGCTCAAATTCAAACCGGCACTAGTGTGCTTCACATTTGACCCTTTTTCTACTAGTGTGAGTAGATATGGGTATATCTTCTTAATGAAACATAAGTCTGAAACATTTGAAAAGTTCAAAGAATTTCAGAATGAAGTGGAAAATCATCGTAACAAGAAAATAAAGTTTCTATGATCTGATCGTGGAGGAGAATATTTGAGTTATGAGTTTGGTTTACATTTGAAACAATGCGGAATAGTTTCGCAACTCACGCCACCCGGAACACCATAGCGTAATGGTGTGTCCAAACGTCGTAATCGTACTTTACTAGATATGATGCGATCTATGATGTCTCTTACTGATTTACCGCTATCGTTTTGGGGTTATGCTTTAGAGATGGTTGCATTCACGTTAAATAGGGCACCATCAAAATCCATTGAGACGACGCCTTTATGAACGGTGGTTTGGCAAGAAACCAAAGTTGTCATTTCTTAAAGTTTGGGGCTGCGATGCTTATGCGAAAAAGTTTCAACCTGATAAGCTCGAACCCAAATCGGAGAAATGTTTCTTCATAGGATACCCAAAGAAAACTATTGGGTACACCTTCTATCACAGAGCCGAAGGCAAGACATTTGTTGCTAAGAATAGATCCTTTCTAGAGAAGGAGTTTCTCTCGAAAGAAGTGAGTAGGAGGAAAGTAGAACTTAATGAGTAACTGTACTTGCTCCCTTATTGGAAAGTAGTTCATCACAGAAACCGGTTCCTGTGACACCTACACCAATTAGTGAGGAAGCTAATGATGATGATCATGAAACTTCAGATCAAGTTACTACCTAACCTCGTAGGTCAACCAGAGTAAGATCTGCACCAGAGTGGTACGGTAATCCTGTTCTGGAAGTCATGTTACTTGGCCATGATGAACTTACGAACTATGAAGAAGCGATGATGAGCCTAGATTCCGCAAAATGGCTTGAGGCCATGAAATCTGAGATGGAATCCATGTATGAGAACAAAGTGTGGACTTTGGTTGACTTGCTTGATGACCGGCAAGCCATCGAGAATAAATGGATCTTCAAGAAGAAGACTGACGCTGACGGTAATGTTACTATCTACAAAGCTCGACTTGTTGCGAAAGGTTTTCAACAAGTTCAAGGGGTTGACTACGATGATACTTTCTCACCCGCAACGATGCTTAAGTCTGTCCAAATCATGTTAGCAATTGCCGCATTTTATGATTATGAAATTTGGCAAATGGATGTCAAAACTCATTCCTGAATGGATTTCGGGAAGAAGAGTTGTATATGATGCAACCAGAAGGTTTTGTCGATCCAAAGGGAGCTAAAAAAGTGTGCAAGCTCCAGCGATCCATTTATGGACTGGTGCAAGCCTCTCAGAGTTGGAATAAACGTTTTGATACTGTGATCAAAGCATATGGTTTCATACAGACTTTTGGAGAAGTCTGTATTTACAAGAAAGTGAGTGGGAGCTCTGTAGCATTTCTAATATTATATGTGGATGACATATTGTTGATTGGAAATGATATAGAATTTCTGGACAGCATAAAAGGATACTTGAATAAGAGTTTTTCAATGAAAGACCTCGGAGAAGATGCTTATATATTGGGCATCAAGATCTATAGAGATAGATCAAGACACTTAATTGGACTTCCACAAAGCACATACCTTGATAAAGTTTTGAAGAAGTTCAAAATGGATCAAGCAAAGAAAGGGTTCTTGCCTGTGTTACAAGGTGTGAAGTTGAGTAAGACTCAATGCCTGACCACTGCAGAAGATAGAGAGAAAATGAAAAGTGTTCCCTATGCTTCAGCCATAGGCTCTATCATTTATGCAATGCTGTGTGCCAGACCTGATGTGTGCCTTGCTATTAGTTTAGCAGGGAGGTACCAAAGTAATCCATGAGTGGATCACTGGACAGCGGTCAAGAACATCCTGAAAAACCTGAAAAGGACTAAGGATATGTTTCTCGTTTATGGAGGTGACAAAGAGCTCGTCATAAATGGTTACGTCGATGCAAGCTTTGATACTGACCCAGACAATTCTAAATCACAAACCAGATACGTGTTTATATTGAACGATGGAGCTGTTAGTTGGAGCAGTTCTAAACAAAGCGTCGTGGCGGGATCTACGTGTGCAGCGGAGTACATAGCTGCTTCGGAAGCAGCAAATGAAGGAGTCTGGATGAAGGAGTTCATATCCGATCTAGGTGTCATACCTAGTGCATCCGGTCCAATGAAAATCTTTTGTGACAATACTGGCGCAATTGCCTTGGCAAAGGAATCCAGATTTCACAAGAGAACCAAGCACATCAAGAGACACTTCAATTCCATCCGGGATCAAGTCCAGGTGGGATACATAGAGATTTGCAAGATACATACGGATCTGAATGTTGCAGACCCGTTGACTAAGCCTCTTCCACGAGCAAAACATGATCAACACCAAGACTCCATGGGTGTTAGAATCATTACTATGTAATCTAGATTATTGACACTAGTGCAAGTGGGAGACTGAAGGAAATATGCCCTAGAGGTAATAATAAAGTTATTATTTATTTCCTCATATCATGATAAATGTTTATTACTCATGCTAGAATTGTATTAACCGGAAACATAATACATGTGTGAATACATAGACAAACATAGTGTCAATAGTATGCCTCTACTTGACTAGCTCATTGATCAAAGATGGTTGAGTTTTCTAGCCATAGACATGAGTTGTCATTTGATTAACGGGATCACGTCATTAGGAGAATAATGTGATTGACATGACCCATTCCGTTAGCTTAGCACTTGATCGTTTAGTTTACTGCTATTGCTTTCTTCATGACTTATACATGTTCCTATGACTATGAGATTATGCAACATTCGATTACCGGAAGAACACGTTGTGTGCTACCAAACGTCACAACGTAACTGGGTGATTATAAAGGTGCTCTACAGGTGTCTCCGATGGTGTTCGTTGAGTTGGCATAGATCGAGAATAGGATTTTTCACTTCGATTGTCGGAGAGGTATCTCTGGGCCCTCTCGGTAATGCACATCACTACAAGCCTTGCAAGCAATGTGACTACTGAGTTAGTTACGGGATGATGCATTGCGGAACGAGTAAAGAGACTTGTCGGTAACGAGATTGAACTAGGTATTGAGATACCGACGATCGGATCTCGAGCAAGTAACATACCGATGACAAAGGGAACAATGTATGTTCTTATGCGGTTTGACCGATAAAGATCTTCGTAGAATATGTAGGAACCAATATGAGCATCCAGGTCCCGCTATTGGTTATTGATCGGAGACGTGTCTCGGCCATGTCTACATAGTTCTCGAACCCGTAGGGTCCGCACGCTTAAAGTTCTGTTACGATCGGTATTATGAGTTTTTGTGATTTGATGTACCGAAGGTAGTTCGGAGTCCCAGATATGATCACGGACATGACGAGGAGTCTCGAAATGGTTGAGATGTAAAGATCGATATATTGGACGACTATTTTCGGACACCAGAAGTGTTTCGGGAGGTTTCGGACATATACCGGAGTGCCGGGGGATTACCGGAACCCCACGGGGAGTATATTGGGCCTAATGGGCCCTAGTGGGAGAAGAGGAGGGGTGGCCAGGGCAGCCGCACGCCCCTCCCCCTCTAGTCCGAATTGGACAAGGAGGGGGGCGCCCCCCCCCCCCAGGAGGGGGGCGCCCCCCCCCTTTCCTTCTCTCCTTCTCTCCCTTCTCCTCTCCTACTCCTACTTGGAAGGGGGGAGTCCTACTCCAGGTGGGAGTAGGAATCCTCATGGGGCGAGCCATAGGAGGCCGGCCCCCTCCCCCTCCTCCACTCCTTTATATACGAGGAGGGGGGCACCCATTGGAGACACAACAATTGATCATTGATCTCTTAGCTGTGTGTGGTGCCCCCCTCCACCATAATCCACCTCGGGCATATCGTAGGGGTGCTTAGGCGAAGCTCTGCGTCGGTAGCTTCATCAACACCGTCACCACGCCGTCGTGCTGACGAAGCTCTTCCCGGAAGCTCTACCGGATCGTAAATTCGCGGGACGTCAATGAGCTGAACGTGTGCTGAACGCGGAGATGTCGTACGTTCAGTACTGAGGATCGGTCGATCGTGAAGACGTACGACTACATCAACCACGTTGTCATAACGCTTCCGCTTACGGTCTACGGGGGTATGTAGATGACACTCTCCCCTCTCGTTGCTATGCATCACCATGATCTTGCATGTGCGTAGGATTTTTTTTGAAATTACTACGTTCCCCAACAGACTGGGTTAACCACACCAAGACACCAACTGGCGCGTCTACTTCCACTACTTAAAGCAAAGTAAGCGAAGGGGGGAGGCATCGAGAGGATCAGGCACGGACGAACAACGGCTTTTTCTCCTTTTGTTTTCCTTTCTTCTTCCTCGAGAACTATCTAGCAAATATGTGATTTGTGTGAACTAGAGACGGTGTATATGTGAGTGATTAGATTGAGTTGGTACCTAATGCTGGCATAGGCCGGCACGGGTGGAGGAGGGATGAAAGGGGCATGCCGTGGACGTGGCCGCCATGGACACCGTCGTCCTTCACTCCTTCAGTTGCAGTTATGTCATGTATGCCGCCAACAACTTGTCATAGTCTTGCACCACCGCCAAGTAGTCTCCTCCCTCGCCGGTAATCAGAACTTAAGAGCTCACAGGGAAGGGAGAGGTGTTGATCTTGATTTTTGCCGAAGATCTGGAGGAGGGCTGTCGAGGACGACAATGGAGGAGTGGCGGCGGCATCCATCGTTTTTTCATGGTTAACCAGTGGCCATGGATTTGGGATGGATTTGAGATATAACTGCTACGCTACACAAAGATTGGACTGGGTATGCTCATGTTGTGAGTTTCATGTGCGTTTAGAACTGCTAAATAGCTACATGGGCCTAATATTTGACCATCGTGCCCACTTTGGGTCTTGCTAGCCCCCATCTTCATGTCGAATCGTGCCACCTGTTCTGTCAATTTTGAGTTCCAGCACGGCATATGATTCATGTGGTGCTAGCCTGGCCCACTAGTTCTTGTGTCATTCCGTGCCTTCTAGTCGTGCTTTGGGCTAGCCTAAAATGGCCTGGCCCAAGTCTCAACATTAGTTCTAGATGGATGGGGGAGTCCGAGGTTGAGTGACGAGTGAACTCATTGAAATTGGAGTGTTCATTAAAACGAGTGAAATTTGATGGAGTGGATAGCTCACCAGCAACTCCATTTTACAGGGCAGTAGAGATAAAGTTGTAGATCAAACAAACTGATTTTTTTGTCTTTTCATAAATTAATCTAGCGAGCTATTTCTTTCATAATGTTCGTTGCCAACGATCTGAGGGTGTAACATAGTCGAGGTTGAATCTAAAGGATCTACTGCTGGATAAATACCCTTGGAAGCTGATCCTCTGGAAAGTACGGTAGTAGCATCCAAATGTGCAAATGTTGTGGCAGGGGCGCGATTCATAATGGAAAAGAACATATACCTATTTACATAACAAACCCTATGGTAGGTCGCAAATTGGGAGAATTCATGCCTACTCGGCATTTAACGAGTTATGAAGTCATTAATAACTTGATTATTTTTAGATAATAGTAGATAGAAAGAACGCTCGTAAGGAGTCCTATTGAAACCAAGAAATATAGGCCTGCTTGCCATCCACACCAGAATAGATAGAGCTTTCAGAAGAAACCTGCTAGTGGAGGAAGGCCTCTTGTTTCGAGAAAGATATCGTCCGATTCTCCTTCTATTGATTCTTTTCCGATCGAGATGTACGGATCCATGTGTCTACATACATAGATTCTGTTCATGGATTAACGAAAATGTGCAAGAGCTCTATTTGCCTCCCATTTAAGGAAAAAGAATTTCACGTTCTTCCTGAAAGGAAGGGAAGATTAGGAAAGTCCTATTGATTGCTGCTTTCTCCAGTCCCAGTGTTATATTACTAAAATCTCCTTTTGGTGGAGAAGGGTGGATTGTTAGTGTAGACGATTTAGAAGATACAATGGGTGGACATGTATGGTTGGGTTTTATTTGTGTATTTGGCGGAATTTGGCATATTTTAAACCAGCCAATGGTTCGTATCACTCTATGGTTGAGGGACCTTCTCGGTTCAAAGCTAACAAATAGGTCTCATGTTGGCACTCAATCGCTAAGAGCAGCCAACAACTTAACTTGCAGGCTTATCAATACACAAATGTATAACTCCCCAGGAATTTCAATTGCGTTTATATCCATCACTGTAGGACTTGGGTTTAAGCTTTCCCCAGCCCCTTTTCATCAATGGACCCATGACGTCTACGAAGGAGTGTGGTTCGTTCGACAAATTTTCCTACCTCTATATCTATCTCTGAGGTGTTTGGGTTTTGCAAAACTCCATAGACATGCAGAAGAGAAATGCTATCCCCACTCCGACAAAGAAAAGAAATTGGAATTTTTACTTCAATTTTTCTATAAAATTGTTTCCGATTCACCAAACCAAAAGTAACCATCATTCCTTTTTCTGACGAATCACGTAATCCTCCAAGTTCACGAACTAATAAGGTTATAAAATGAATCATAATCACAATTGAAATCGTTGAGAAAGTGCCTCGAAAAAACAATACTTGCTGGGAACAATAGTATCACAACAGAGCCTTCAGTTAAGTATTTCTCTTAACTTTGGGCCTAATGTTTGACCATCGTGCCCACTTTGGGTCTTGCTGGCCCCCATCTCCATGTCGTCGTGCCCCCCTTTCCGTCAATTTTGATTCCCAGCACAGCAGATGATTCATGTGGTGCCAACCTGGCCCGTTAGCTCTCGTGTGGACGGTCGTGCTTCTAGTCGTGCTTTGGGCTAGCCTAAAATGGCCCGGCCCAAGTGTGGATGGGCGAGATCGAGGTGGAGTGACGAGCGAGCTCATTGAAATTGAAGTGTTCAATAAAACGGACGAAATTTGGTGGAGTGGAAAGCTCACCAGCAACTCCATTTTACAAGACGGTAGAGAAAAAATTGTAGAACAAACAAACCGTTAATTTTTTTCATAAATGAATTTGGCGAGGTTTTTCATTAAGAAAGAAACAATGCTATACAGTAATCTAGAAAAACTTGCGCGAAATCGCCCCTCCACAAGGTTTACCACCAACCAACCAACCCCTGTTCATCCTCAACATCCTTTGGGCCGACCTGGACACACGCTCGCAGTCGCCGTGGAAAGGAAAGGAACGGGCCACCCACGGCACGCACGCACAGCCGCTGCTCCACGTGACCCTGACGGAGACGGACCCATCCACATCCACATCAAACTAGATAGCACTCCTCCTCAGCTCACCCCGTCGGGGACACCGGAATTTCGCGGCACCCGAACCACCACGCACGTCCCCGCGGGAACCCCCGTACGTGGCCGGGAAACACTCCTAGCATCGCCCGACCACCGCCACCACCACGAAACTCTTCACCAGCGGGACGGCACTTGGTACGTACTACGTCGAGCCAGCAGGGTGACCTGCCTCACCCCTACCAATTCTCCCAAAAAGGTCTGAACTTGCTCACGGCTGAGGTCCAACCACGACACGCCCGTGCGTTTCGCGTGCACCGCCGTGCCGTGCCGCCGCCGCCGCCCCGGCGACCGTCCTACGTTTACGCGGTCGTATCCAAGACTTCCGTTGCCTGCCGTCGCGACACCACCAAACACACGCCACACACCACAGGTAGTAGTACCACGACTACCCAAACCAAAGACGAAGTTGGACCAATGGAGATTTGGCATCCCCATCGCCTTGGCTTCTCCCAGGCTGCAATAATAATAGGGTCCTGGGTTCCCACCCACCAGACCCAACCCACCACCACACCACACCACATCACCACCCCAAGGGGAGGGTAGGGTTAGCCCATCCCTCGCTCTCTTCCTCCCTCCCTCGCTCTCTTCCTCCCTCCCTCGCCTCACCTCAGCCCCCCAAGAAGCTGAGAAGAGCTGCGCAGCCGCCATACAGCAACGTCGCAGCCGACGAGCCCCACCCACCCCACCAACCCCCCCTCCCCGCACGCCGTCGACCAGGTTGTTACCCGCCACTTAACCCGCCCGCCA
>NC_041382.1:757038738-757043372 GCF_002162155.2 Triticum dicoccoides
AGGGGAAGGGCCGGCGGGTGCACCCGGCGCCGGCGCCGGGGCCGGACGCGCCCGCGGTGGAGCTCGCCATGCTGCCCGCCACCCTGCTGGCGCTCGTGGCCGCGCTCACCGCCGAGGAGCAGGAGGTGCTCGCCTACCTGCTCTCTGGAGGAGCTGGCGGCGCGGCGGCGGGTGCTGGCGGGGGCCGGTGCAGGCGGCTCAACGGGCCGCACCAGCCGGAGATGGGCTGCGGCTGCTTCGGCTGCTACAAGAGCTTCTGGGCCCGCTGGGACGCCTCCCCCAACCGCCACCTCATCCACCGCATCATCGACGCCGTCGAGGAGGGCAACGGCGGCGGAGGCGAGGGGGCAGCCAAAGGAGCTGGAGGACCAGGCGGCGCCACGCGCCGCGGCCGCCGCCGCCGTGGCCGCGGCGGGCCGTGCGCCATCGACGCCGCCGTCGAGGAGCACGGAGCCGCGGAGGCTCAGGCCGGGTGCGCGGATGACCACCTGCAACCGCAAGGCTGCTGCGCGTCGGACGGCGGCGAGGACGGCGACTACGAGGGCGACGAGGACGACGGCGCGGACAGCCTCTACGGCGGCGAGGAGGCCCTGACGGACGACAGCGACTGCGCGGGCGCCAGCAACTCCGCCGAGAAGAGCGCCGTGGGCAAGCTGGTGCGCTTCATCGGCGAGAAGGTGTGGGCCGCCTGGACCTGACCTGACCGGCATCCTCCGCCGCCGCCGCCGCCGCTAGAACTTGTCGTAGATTAGGGAGGAAGGAGACCAGCAAGAAGGTCAGTGAAACCAGTAGTAGTACTAGCAGTTGGGTCGTTTTGTCCAAGCAAGCAAGAGCCGCCGCTCTATGCCCCTTTTGATTTCTTGCAACTCTGATGAACGAGCAGCCCCGAGGCTCCGGGTGGGGATTGTGAAGGTCCAATCCGACCAAAATCTCCCCACATCCAGGCCTCTCATGTACCATATTTTTGCTCATTTGGTTCAACAAGAAACATTCCCCATTTCCACTTTCTTCCCTCGCCATTGACGAGCAAAATCTTGCTCTACGAACTGTCGATTGATATGATTCCTGCTGCTAGTTGCAGGACCAAGAATCTCTTGTTTAGTTCTTGTTAATTAAAGCCTCTGGAAATGATTAAGTGCCAACCTCGTTGTCGTCTGGTCCATTTGCCTTGCCTGCTAAGCAAAAGCATCTGCGCAAAGGCGCCGGGGTTCTGCAAAGCCCTCGCTAACCCTGCTCCCCTGCTACACACTCACTCATGGTGGGCTTTGGTGACGGAGACCCATCCATCTCCCCTCAACGATGGAATCATGCATCATGCGAACTACTCGTAGTATCAAGTACAATCTTCGTTGTTGTTGTTGTTGTTCGTTGTTGATTGATTCGATTTGGTAAGCGAGAGCTGGAGCAGTTCGTGGCACCGATGAAGCTCGAGCTTATAAAGAGCAAATAATCATCACATCATCGGCAGCAACAACAACCACCTTTTATTACAACAACAAAAGCGGGAAGCTCCCGTGCTCCACCTCATCGGCAGCAACAACAATAAAAGGCCTTTTGAAACAGGCCTTTTATTACTACTAGTAGTATTCCTTTGATTTGATTGCGTTTTGGTGTATTCTATTCTGGCATTGGACGAGGCAAAAGGATGCACTGGTAGAGTAGATATTTTCTCCTCCCAATGTACCGCATCGGTACTTACCGAAAAGAATTGCTACTCCTGCTAGTTGCAAAGTGAAAGTTATCCGTGGGCCGGGCGGTTTGTTTGTTTGTTTGTTTCGCTCCCACTCTGCTGCCTGCTCGGCGGGGTACAAAGCTTAGTGCACTTTAATAACCTATTAGTACAAAATTTATCTGAAACTTATCTTGCTTTTTTTCTTTTTTCCTTAGGGGGGAAAGCTTTTGTAAGTAGCTTTGCTCCCTCCTCCCATGTCACGGCTGATGCATGGCACTAGCTGGCGGCTATGTTGCAACGAAATGGCACGGGAACGGCCGCGTTTCCGTTGGGCGGAGAGAAAGCCCGGAACCAAGGGCCACTGTTTGGCAGGTAGCCTTTGGAACAGCTGCCAACAAGGTTCATGATGCCCACGCTACACTAGCCTTGCCAAAATGTTGGCTGGAGCCTTTTTTTCAGAGAAAATTCATGGCTTGGCAGCAAGGAGTACTAGTAGTATTTGGTACTAAAATTGTTTTGAGAGCAACATGGCACCCGTTGCCATTGGCAGGAAACCAAAGAGAGAATTCATGGCAGGGCAGGGAAGGGAAGGAGGCAGAGAAGTCACTGTAGCCGGTGAGCCCGCCGGGAAAGCGGAGGTCGATGGCGATAAGGCCGAGTGGAGTGGAGGGCACGGATGACGGGGTGGTATGTCACTCCACTCCTAGAGTAGTACTGTACTAGTACTGGTGCTACCGGAGCGGAGGGAGGACAGGGAATTGATGGGCACATGCAATGCACCTGCGCCACGGCCTTGCGTGCTTCACTCTCACTCACTGCCGCCCGCGCTGCTCCACTCCACTCCAAGGCAGTACACCACCATCTCAAAAGAAAAAAAAAGGTAGTACACCACCGCAGGGGCAAGGTCGTAATGAGGGGAGGGCAGCGACGGAATTCATTCATTTGGTTTAAATGAGCGAGCGGCTTCGATGATCCCAGGCGGACGGAGCTTCAGTGCCATGTCAGTGACCCAACTGCAGGTGCAGTTACGGCACCGAAGCAGCGTCCATCGCAAGGCCAAGGAATGAAGGGGCCTTTATGACGCCGCGTTTGCGTCGCACACCCATTATGTTATTATTATGGGATTTTTATGTTGCATTCATGGAAATTTTCTGCAAGGAATGGTGCTCCCTCACTCCAGGTTTATATTTCCTAATACATGCTTCGAAACTTTGTTTCATCACCAATTAAATTAGTAATGCATTCGATACATGCCAAAAGGATTCTACAGTAGGTCATATGTTAGTGACCTGATTGATAGTAAAAAAGGGAAAACACATAGTATTTACACTTAACGCAAACAAAGGAACCACCAAGTTAAAACCAACACCGTCATCGTTTGTTGGACTCGTGACCAGACGACACCAACTTTACCACATTTTTTGCAACACGCATGACTAGACAACTTTGACTTTTGCCATTGGGGCATGCTTTGACACGTCATTTGTCGCACTAGTGACTGGATGACTTTGACTTTGCCGTAAAAAATTCGGGCTCACCACGGCCATGCCTACCAATCTTATCGGTGCCGAAGAGAGGAGACATGCTGGAAGAGAGGAAAACTAGGCCTTCCCCCACACCAACCAAACATGGACACACAACTTTTCTATGTCCATTTGCACCGGCACAAAATTGAGTCCACAATTTCCAACAACACATCAAGTTCGCCAGTGCCGCCTCTAGTCGGTCGTTTCACCTCTAGCTAGGTGCTTCGCCCAAAAGGATAGATTCCCAAAATTTGACGCAACTAAACAAACGCACCACACCACAACAACATAGAGTTAACACTATTACCGTCATCATTTGTCGGACTCATGACCGGATGACTCTGACCTTGTTGCATTTTTTGTCGCACTACCGGCCAAATGACTTTGACTATGGCGCACCAAAAATTTGGTCCACCATGACCATAGTTATCAATCCTACCATTGCCAAAGAGAGGACAGATGTTCGAAGAAATACAAAACAAGACCCTCTCTTACATAGTACGAACATGGACACACAATGTTCGTATGTTGGTTGCGCCATTGCAAATTGCGCCAGCAATGGCCGGCCAAACACCAACTTCAGCAATGCCGCCTCCAGTCGTCGATTGGTCCCCCTTTAGTTAGGTGCTCTGACCAAAAGGACATATCTCCAAGATGATGTTAAAAAAAGTGATGACCTGTAAAACGTGATGGTCAATTGAAAGAGATAGAAAGAAACGATTTGCCGCATTTACTACCTCTCACTACTGATTTTGTTCAAGGACTTGAATTATCGCAACAGACAAACGCGAAAATTGGTAGTGAGGAGTACCAAATGCAGTGAGTGTTTCTTTCTCTCTTTGTGGTTTGGCTCTAGTTTTGTATCTTCCAAACACATGTGCATACACTCCATACTCGAGAATGGATCTACAGAGCATCAAAATCAATAAGTTCATTGATAAGTTGCCCCTATCGAGGGGGTCCACTAGAGGTGGGCATATTAACCAAGATTAGGAAATAATCATGATTGAAATCAAACGGAACAACAGTAAAAAAATCGGTCCCAAAGCCGCCCATGCCTAGGGTGCACCATCAACACCGCAAATATAATCTTGCTTGACGAACCATTTTCTTTTTTGAAGATGCGGTTGAGATCCTCGTCTCCTCGGCTCTGCATTATTGCGATACACACAACCATCGGCAACTATTTTCCTGAGCAAAGTGGATGGAAGACAAGTACTATAGTAGACCAAAACATCAACGTGTCAACAATACCCGAACTTGATTTTCGGTAGGCTGGGGTTCCGGTCAATTGATCGACTTGGTGGAGCTATTTGAGCGCTGTCACGCCATGAATGCGCCCAGGAATCGTGAATGGTACTGATGTGTTTGGGTACGGCGATGGTGCGGCTATGCATGGGAATGACGAGTGGCAGAGTTTCATGATGATTATTGAG
>NC_041382.1:757043493-757071933 GCF_002162155.2 Triticum dicoccoides
AAATATGCATGAACTCTGAGAATGGTTGATATTCAAGCCTAATAATATTATGAGTACACTTGGGAGTTTTCCTAGAGTAGGGGGGGGTGCAATTGCCCCCTTTCGCCCCACAAAGCTCTGCCACTGGGCCTGACCCGTACTACTTATGCTAGGGTTTGACTCTGTTGATTTATTCCTCCTATTAGTAGCAGCACTAAGAATCTGCTCTTTTAATTAGTTCTTGTCAAAGCCAAGAAATGCTCGGTGCCTACCTCGTTGTCACCTGGCCCATGTCCTGTGTCCATTGCCTTGTCTGCTAAGCAAAGGCATCTGCGCAAAGGCGCTGGAGTTCTGCAAAGCCATCGTTAAGCTTGTCCCCCTGCTACTCAGGGCATGGACAATGCATAGCCCTAGGATGATGCACCGCAGGCCATGTAGGATCGGATATCAGGAAAAGTAGGTTCGGATAGTGTAGCGGGATCCTCGGCAGGAGGCGGGTGCTTGTGGAGAAAAAGTGTGGTCCGTTGCATAAAGCTAAAAAAGTTGAAGTGGAGAGTAGGGTTGCATGTGTAGTGAGAGTCTACTTTCTATCTTTTAATGAGGGTAATAGCTTACGTTGGAGAGAACAAAATCATGCCCCAATTTCATGCCAAGAGACCATGTAAGGGTTGTACGATCCATCCATATGATAAAAATAACCTATTTTTTCTCATGGGACATTTATATTCATATGCCACCATTGTACCTGTCCTCATAGTTCGCTTTGGTGACATCCATCTCCCCTGAAACGATGGAGTCATGCGTAGTACTGGTAGTAAGTACAGTACAATCGTTGTTGCTGTTGTTGGTTGATTGATTTGATTTAGTGAGTGATAGTGGGAGCAGCTCTTGGCACTCGTAAAGCTCGAGCTCAACCAGGAATTAATCAGCACATCAGTAGCAACAACCACCGCGATGTGGCAGCAGAACTCCTACGAATTTGACCCAAAAGTGGGAAGTTCCCATGCCACTGCTGCTCCCATCTCTCTCTTTTTTCGAAAGGGAACTACTACCATCTTTTGAACCATTCATTTTATTAGTATTTCTTCGCTTTGAGAGTTTTGTGTGTGTATTTAAGACTAAAATACACTTATAACCCCAACAAAGGAACTACGGAGTTGCAACCAACACAGTCATCATCTCTCCCACTCATGACCGGACGATAACGACTACTTTGACTTGTCGCCAGGGCGTGCTTCGCCACGTCATTTGTCGCACTAGTGACTAGATGACTTTGACTCTGCCGCACCCAAATTTCGGTTCACCATGACCATGTCTACCAATCCTATCATTGCCAAAGAGAGGAAACATGCTCGAAGAGATGAAAATTGGCCCTTCTCCTACACCAAACAAACATGGACACACATCGTTTGTATGTCGGTTGCACTGGCACAAAATTGAACCTGCAATTGCCAACAACACACCAAGTTCACCAATGCCGCCTCCTGTTGCTCCACCTCTAGCTAGGTGTTCCGTTCAAAAGGATAGATCGCCAAAAAATGACACAACTAGACAAACACACCAGACCACACCAACATGGAGTTAACACCAAAACCGTCATCATTTGTCGCACTCATGACCGGACGACTCTGACTTCACTACATTTTTTGTCGCACTAATGACCAGACGACTCTGACTTTGGCGGCATGATTGGCTTTGCCACGTCATTTGTCGCACTAGTGACCAGATGACTTTGACTTCGCCGCACCAAAAACTGGGTCCACCATGATCACATTTATCAATCCTACCATTGCCGAAGAGATGAGACATGTTCCAAGAGATGCAAAACTAGGCATTCTCCTACATCGAACAAACATGTGTGCGCGCACACACACATTGTTCCTATGTTGGTTGCACCGTTGCAAACTGCGTCAGAAAATGGCCAACGACACACTAACTTCGGCAATGCCGCCTCCAGTCTTCGATCACCCCCCCCCCCTCGAGTTAGGCGCTCTGAACTCCAAGATGACGCTTCAAAAAGGAAAGTGATGACCTTGAAAATGAGAGCATCAATTAGAAGAGAGAGAAAGAAAAGTTTGATGCATCTAGTACTTCTCACCACTGATTTTGTTGAAGAACTTCAATGATTGGAACAGACAAACTCGAAAATTTGCGCCGAGGAGTACCGAATGCAGCGAGCATTTCTTTCCCTTTTTTGGTTTGACTTCAATTTTGTATTTCTTCTAAACACATGTGCATACACTCCATACTCGTGAATGGATCTCATCCACGGAGCATAAAAAATGATAAGATCGATAATTTGATTGCTGACGTCCCCCTTTTATCGAGGAGTCCACTAGAGGTGGACATATTAATCAAAAACCGGTCTATCGAACCGAAAGAAGCATGCTTGAAATAAAATGAAACAACACCAAAATAGTCATTCCCACAGCCGCTCATGCCTAGGGTCCACCATCTACATCGCAAGTGTAATGTGGTTTGACGAACCATTTTTTTCTCTAAAGTTGAGATAATCGGCTCTGCATTATTACGATACACACAACTATTGACAAATACTCCTATGGTGAAGTCCCTTTTACTCTGCATATGAGATTTACCTGAAGTAAGAGTTCGTAAAGTTTGACCATATTTATATGAAAATTACCAACACCTACAACAATAAAGTTATAGAATATGCAAATTAAATTCAGGTCGCATCTATGATATTAATTTTGCATTGTGAATGTCGATATTATTTTCTACAAAGTTGGTCAAACTTTATGAAGTTTGACTTTAGACAAATCTCATATGCAGAGTAAAAAGGACCCATGGGAGTATTTTCTTGAGTAAGGGGTCCTTTGATTCTAACAAATTACAGAGTAGGATTTTTGGATGATTAGACCCCTTAGGATCTTTTCGTACTGTACTTTGGTTGTTTGATCTGTAGGATTGAATTATACATGAATTTTTCGTAACGATCTCTGTGTACAGCTGATCTATAGCATCCACTCAAATCTTTATGAAAGAATATCCCTTTTTCATATGATGCAACCGAACAACCTAAAATCCCGTAGAATTGAGATGAACTCGAGTTTGATTTTTGTTAGGCTTGGGTTCGATCGATTAATCGATCGATCGACTTGGTGGAGCTTTTTGGGCGCTGTCACGCCGTGAATGCGCACATGAATCGTGAATGGTACCGCTGCTGGGTTTGGGTACGGCGACGGTACGACGGTGCAGTGCATGGGCCTGTCCGTGCCGCGTGGGCGGGCGTGGGTTAATTAATTAGATGGATTAGATTTGCCGATGCGTCGCTGTCGTCGTGCCGTGGGTGAGGGGCATGGCATGGTTGCGCTCAGGGTCAGGGAGGGAGGGAGCCCAGTCAGCAGTGCGACAGCGACGCCCGCCGTACCGCCTATTTGGTTCGTGGCTTATGATAAGCTGCGTGGTAGGTTACCTGAACTTGCCCTTGTAAATCCCGCCGCGTCAACCTCCGGGCCCATGGGGACGTGGCCGGAGGAAAATAGTCAGCGTCTGTCTAGACCTCATCGCTGGAGAAAAGCATAGTACTATTCATCATCGGGCGACAAAACTACGGCTCGTGGTTAACAGAGTCAAACCCTAGCCGCGGAGCCGTACTTAACCAAGAATTTTGTTTCGTCATATCGATGGATGGCGAGAGCAATGAAAGACTGCGATGCACGAGCGCGACGGAGCAGAGAGCGACACGCGAGGCGAGTACGAGCAGCACGTCCTGCAACTGCAAGCGTACGAGCGCACCGGGTTCCGTTCCTAGGGTGGGACGAGTGGCGCGGCGGCGAGCACGAGGCCTTTTGTTCTCGCCTCGGTGTCCTCGAAACCCGCTCCAAGGCGGAGGAGTATCTTTTTTCGCCATGCGCCACGCACGGATTTTCATTTTTCTTTTCTTCTTTCTTTCCTGTGCGCCGTGTTATCGGGTGCGAATGTCGGAGACGGGCCCGGCTGGCCCAACCGCTGCTGCGCCCCGTGATGCTGGCAGGCGGCTCGGATCTCGAGGCGCTCGGAGACGGCTCGGATGGCGACGCGACGGTCCCCCGCTCCCACACCCCGTGACGCTGCGGCGGCTCAGACCAACGGGAGCGGAGACTGGGCACTGTGCTAAGTACACTTTGACAGCGCGCGTCGGACGTAGCCGCAGCAGGATTCGCTTGTCGAGTTCCTCTACTTTGAAATGGTCAGTGGTCAGTGGCAACTGCAAGCGCCACGGAACGATCTAAGCCGGAATTCTTACTTTGGACTGGCGGCATAGAATGATAGTAGAACAACTTGGCCGCTCTCTGCGGAGCTTTGGAACCGAACGCACGGCCAAGGCCGACGCGGTGGGGTTTGACCCGGCGGTCGAAAGGGAAACGCGACTCGCTGCCAAAGCAAAGCGAACCACAACTTCCAAGTATATCACTGATAGACTTGTAGCGATTTCGTCGGAGAAAGGAGGAGCAGCAGGACATGGAGTTGTTGTCCGATTCTTTACGTGCAGAGAAAGACACGAGCTCCCTCGCAAAGAGAGAGAGAGAGAGACGAGCTCCATTTTTTTTTAAAAGTATAGAAAGGACATTTTTTTCCAACCGGGCTCGCACCCCTTTTCATTAATCTTGCAATCAACGGAAATACAATGTTCCAGTAGTTTTACCAAACCAACCACATCCAAAATAAGACTGAAAGGGGAGGAGCGAGCTGGAGCATCGACAGGAAACCCACCGCAAGAGGACCCTAAAACGGATCAACTGCCATAGGACGAAAACCTCACGACACCGACTAGCCACTACCCTGACCTCATCCACGAAAATAGTGCACCACCTGATAGACTACATAGTCTACTCAGGCATAAAGAAGCAACTCTCCAAAAGCATATAAGACTCCAGAACGGGCATCAAACCCCAGTGGACTGTAAACCAAGCAGATTAGCCAATCTGGATCCCCTCTCCATCCTTCAGTCGCATCACACCTCGCAAGTGAGTCCTGTCCGCCAGAGCTGCTGCCACATACGCCAATCTCTTCACGCCCGCCTGAAACTTCGACCTATCTTCTTCCTTCAGTAGTCCTGTCCAGTACAACATAAAAGAACATGCACTGAAAACAGCCTCCAGCGGAGAACGAGCATTATAATTGTCAAAAGTAACTTTGTTTCGAAGACACCATATCCCCCAGCACAAAGCCGCAATGATCATCATGAAAAATTGTTTTCCACCAGGGAAAAACTTATACAACCACGCCTAGCTTTGCCAAAGGGAACGCGGGCAACAAGATACTCCAGCCGTAAGTCCCAGGGCCCCCCAAACTGTTCGAGCAAGAGGACATGTAAAAAATAGATGGTTCGCAGTTTTCATGTTCGTACAGAAAGAGCAAACAGGATTCCCGGGCCATTTCCTCTTCCTCAAATTATCCCGGGTAAGCACATCATTTTGGAATAGCTGCCATGAGAATATTTTGATTTTTAGAGGGATACTAGTTTTCCAGATCCACTTATAGTTAGGGCCAGCTAAATCCCTCTCCAACCACTTATACACCGATTTAGTGGTAAGTCTCTTGTTCCTGCACAACTTCCAAAACACTGTATCAAGGATATTGTTCAAAGTATATTTCTTTGCCTCAGAAACTACCCATTCCCATTGATCATTGATCTCTCCAAACAGCCTACGCCTGAAACCCAGGCTATAGTTTTTCGCCACAAAATCTGCAATAGTCTCATCCTGATCCTGACATATACGGAATAAGACGGGGAATTTTTCACATAATGGCACAACATCTATCCATGGCTCATGCCAGACCCTAGCCAAGTTCCCACTATTAACCTTAACGGCCCTCCCAGCCATATATGTCTCTTTAACTTTCATAATTGCTTTCCAGCAAGGGGAGTCTGAAAAATGACTACGAATATTAGCCACCGTTTTATTCTTGAAATATCTGGCCCGAATAATTTGTTGCCACAACCCATCTTTAGTTTCAAGTTTCCACCACCACTTGATCAACAGACTAATGTTCTGCTTGTGGAGGTCCTTGATCCCCAGCCCACCGATTCTTTGGACCTACAAACCCTAGTCCATTTCACCATATGATACACACGTTTATTGTTCTTCCTTTTCCAGAAAAATCTTCTCCGGTGTTTATCCATTTTCTCAATAAAAGTCTTGTTGAATAGGAACATAGACATAAGATAAGAAGGTATTCCATCTAGGCTCGAGCCTAATAGGGTAAGCATAGAAAGGACATGGAGTTCGGTATATACAATGTCGGAAGAGAAATCCCAGCAGTTTCTTATAGTAGTGGAAAGAAAGGACGAGTTATGCGTACCGTGCTGCTCATAGTAGTACGTACGTACAACGTATGATACGCCACGAAGCAAAGAGAAACTGGAACCGCTGAGCGCGTCACCAAGTATCGTGACAGCGCCCGTCGGACGCAGCCGCAGTACATGTCAAGTCACAGGTCGCTCTACCTCGTTTGTTCCTTCTTTTGCCTTGAAACGGTCAGTGGTAAGCGCCAGGACACGATCAAACTGGACTACTCCCACACTTTGGTGCCACACAAAGCTGTCCGGTCTCCGTGTAGCTTCGGGAAGGAACGCAAGTAAACCTGGGAATGGTTTGGATTCAAACCACAGTTTCAGTTTGGTTTCCTATTGGGCTGTCATTGGATTGGACAAAATAGGCTAACGCTCTGTTTGGATGTCTGTATTGAAGGGCTCCGTATTGAATTGGTTGCAATACCAATTCAGCAAGGAAACTGAAATGAGAATGAATACAAATTCGCTTGTTTGGTTGTTCACCGAATTGGCTCATGGAATCTCATAGAGGTTTCAATACCAAATCTTGTTTGGATGACAAACTATGGAATTGTATATTTACATGAGTATGAAGATTATGCTTTGTTCTTTATGACTCAATTTTTTAATACAATCTAGAAAAAAATGATTATATAGCAATAAAAATGACAAAAAATATACAGTCTGTGGCTTATGCTTTGCTCTTCGTGTATCAAAATAAAATTTGCACAACAAATTGGAGTAAAAGCTATCATGTATTGTTTACTTCACAAATCACAAGTTTCATATCACCATACATTTTTTTGGAATCACAATACAGCTAGCTAGTGAACAAGGAGAAATTCAGAGGAAGAAGCAAACTCGATCTGGACCATCCACCGTCTGCCTTGGCTACAACGAACTGAAAGTGTTGTTTCCTAGTGAATGGGGAGAAGTTCAGAGGACGAAGCAAACTCAGTAGAGGGGCTGGATCTAATTTCGCGCGCGGTCATGCTCCTCTCTGTGCCGCGCGCCACCCGCTCAGCCTGCCGTCAGAAGCGTCTCCGCCCGCGCCGACGGATGCGGACGCCGCCTGATGGCGCGGATCTCAGGCTGTGAGGAGAAGGTCGGGCATGGATCCATGGCACGGATTCAGACGCCGGCTGTGGGAAGAATCTCCGCCCACGCGCTGGCTCTGGGTCGTCGTCGCCGCCACCGCCACCCGCCACTCCGCGATGTCGCGGTCGCCGCCACTGCCGGAAGTAATGGCTGAGAAGGTCGGCCACGCTCTATGGAGAGGATCCAGACGCCACCGCCGCGAGGAACGCCGCGGTTGCTGCTACGTCGCCGGGATGCGGGAGTAGCCATGCGCAGAGGAGCATGACGCGGTGCCGCTGGAGCTTCTTCGCTCCGCCTCTGTTTTCTTTTTCTGGTCGCGGGGGAAAAGAGAGGGGTCGAAGCGGTATGTTTTGCGGGTGAGTGCAAATCCAGCGAAATCTGAGCCGGAGGGGTCTGTATCGTGGGAGGGGAGCGCGCGTGAGAGCGAAAACGACGCTGTATTCGGCCTCATTTCCATTCGATGTTTCAGAGTGCATCCAAACAGCTGAATTGGCGGTTCGGGAATACCAAATCCAATTCGAGGCTGCAATACAGACATCCAAACGCCTCTCTCTCTCTCTTTCTCTCTCTCTCGATGAGATGAGATGAGATGCCGCCGCCGGCGACCAAGTCGCGTACATATGCTCTGTAGATGAGATGTTGCCACCGAACCAAGACTTACATATGCTCTGTAGATGAAATGTTGCCACTGAACCAAGACCCCGCCGCCGGCGACCAAGTCGCGTACATATGCATCGGTGTTACGCAGTGGTGCACCACCAGCCGGCATGTCCATCTGCTACTTCGCTGACTGCAACAAGGTGCATCAACAGCCTGGGTGTTCAGTAACGGAAATGAGTATGAAAGCATCAGCAGCTATCCACGTGCGCATGTGCAGTCCATTGTCCATAGTTTCAGATTTTGGGCACAAACCGATTTTAGGAAATGGGCTGGATTGGTTTGGTTTGAAAGCACAAGCAGTTCAATTTGGTTTGGATTATAGCACTTACAATTTGGATTGGTTTGGCTTGACTAATAGACTAGTACATGTATGGATTGATCTGGGTTTGGTTTAGATTACAAACTATTCTCAGGTTTAAACGCAAGGCCAAGGCCAAGGGCGGCACGGTTTGGACTCGGCGACCCAAAGGGAAATTGACGCCTGAGACCGTCAAAGCCCGAAGCAAAGCAAATGAGAGCAACACAAACCTGAGAAAGACTACTACGTACTAGTAGTGGAAACGACTTTGTCCAAAAGAGAATGCACCGAAAGGGGCAAGAGGACATGAAATTCTTCTTATATGTCAAGCAAAGACACGGGTTGCGCTAAAAAAATGTGCAGAAACGACACGGGGTTCGGTACATCCAATGTCGGCACAGGAATCCCACTAGTATTTTACTACTCCCTCCGTTCCAAATTACTCGTCGTAAAAGTGAATGTATTTAGAACTAAAATACATCTAGATACATCCATACTTGAGACAAGTAATTCGGAACGGAGGGAGTAGAAAGAAAGGACAAGCTCTATGTGCCGTGCTACTTACGACGCACGAGTGCTTATATGATATGCCATGCAGTGGCTGGGCTTCATGGGGCCAAAGGGGGACATTGCCCCCTCTACTCTAGAAAAACTCTGTATCTTTAATTATTAGGTTTGAATATAAAAAAATTCTCAGAGTTCATGCATGACTTATCTTCTTTGTCCCCTCAACTTAGATTAGCCTCCTCAATAATATTCATCAAGCTCCGCCATTGATGCCACGGGTTTTGGAGTGAGGTCGTTGGAACTGAACTGAATGTGGGAAGCAACAACCGAAGGCATCATGGGTAGAATCCAAGATGCCTGCACAGTTCTTCAGCCATATTCAGGGACCAGGCCAAAACTACAATAGAAACGTACATACGGCACTACACAAATTCCTTGCCAAATTTGCACGTAGCGGAATTGATGTTGGTCGTCGGTAGCCTTGTTGGTTGCCATAGCATTATGTGTACGTAGCACACGTGAGGTTTGTGTTGCCAAGTTTTGCCCCATTTTTTTTTTGCGGGATCAAAAGGGTTTTATTTCATTATGGTAGGGCTACAATCTCTTGGCAAGAGATTCTCAATACATGGGGGTCCTCTACCGAGCCACACAGCCATAGTTTGCTCAGAGCGACTATACCTTGCCAGGCAATTTGCAACACTGTTTTGAGACCTATGAAGTTTCTGCGGAATAAACATCCCATCAACCATAAGGGACTTAATTTCAGCTACTAAGTGACCAAACAAAGATCGATCTTTGATGTTAATATTTTTCAGCCTTGAACTTCATCTTGGCCTTCTAAGAACCAAGAATAATCTTCTTCTTGTAATTCTTCAATGAGTGTGATACTCATCTCTTCATCGATAGCCTTCTTCATGTTGAGAACGACAAAATTCTTCATTGCATATGAAGTTTTGTTAACAGGTTTTTTTGAGCACATACAAATTAACTTCATGGTGTCCTTTACATCACAAATACTTAGAAAAGTAATTTGTCACATCTATATATTATAAAATTTCCGGATAATTTTTTGGCTTATGTTTTCTTTTGAAAGATCCAGCATGTTGTTGGCTTGCATTGATTGATGTAGCAGGTTATATATCCATACTATACACTGCCACATTTTATTAATTTTTATCATGCAAAACTTGTTGATTGGTTGTCACTGAATATATGTGCTTTTCACTTAAATATTTCAACACCACTACTGATGCTTTACCACCATGCCCACTATGTATGTGACAAAGACAACTTTGATTTTCTATGTCTATATGTAATGCCGATTTTCTTTCACCGACATTCTCTCCCACTCTAATACACTCACTAGCATTCATTCAACTCTCTTTTCCATAACATTTTATTATTGCATTTGTTCTAGCTCACTAATTATCTCGTAGTTCTTATATCTTCCTGTCAATACAAGTAAAATATTGGAGAATAACTCTTGCCAAGAACTAATTGCTTTTGTTTGCCTTCACATTACTTTCAGGTGGAGTACACCAAGGACAAGCTACAGAAATACATTAACAAAGAGGATGACACACTGCCACTCAAGCTCGGAAATGGAACGGTGAGCTGCGACACACCTTTCATCCTTGGAACCGACAAGAGGGCCACCACAACGAACTGGTCATGGTTTCACCACCATGCCAACATGCAGAAAGGTGTCATTTGCGCCTTCCATTTCTAGCGCAAAGAAGGGCGCCGTCTCTCCCTCATCATCCATCGTCTCTAGACGTAATGCTCTCAGCACCTTCTATCGTCTATGCACATCACTTGTCTATCGTTTTAGCTTATCTCTAAGACTTGATATTCCCGCGTTGTGATGATTTGATGAACTCTGACTTTCTTTTGGAGATCAAACGCCTTTTGGAGAATTGTAGGCTTTCATTTAAATTAATAGTTGTGCTTTGACATTCACTTTTAACACTGCGATCTACATGTTAATATGGACCTTCTAGATGTAATAGTATGACCTACCTATTAATATGGACTTTTTGGCCTGATCAACTTATTTTTGCTATATGAATGCACACTATAATGATTTATTTCTCTTAGTTGATGTCCTGGACAAGGAGTACTCACCACGACATCTCCCGATTATGTGGGTCGGGCCGAGGTCCTCCATGGCGGTTCACTAATAGGATTTTTTTGGACAGCCCATGACGTATAAAAGAATATTTTCACAAGACTTGCTTACAAGCTGAGGACTCTTATAAATCCTAGGCCTCTAGTACATTATATAAGCCGAGGCCAGGCTAATTATTATATCATTTTCCAGATCATTATAATCATACACAACAATCTCGTGGTAGATACCTGTATTCTATACTATACCCCATATCAATACAATAAAAAACATGACTGTACCAAGAGTAGGTTGATAACCACTGCGGAGGGCATTCTCCCTAATAAAGCGGATACCTCTAATCCTGCTCGAACAAAACGAAAGATATTATCGATAAATAAAACCACGTCTTGCTTACGTAGGGTATTATCTCTTCGAGAAAGCCTGAACCTGGGTAAAATTCTATGTCCATGTTACCATCGATCCAAAATGTCTAGCTTAGGACCTCTACCCAGTCCAAACATATTTGAGACCTAGAGAAAATTAAAATAAGAAATTATTTTCTATACAAAACAATTTTATATCAATCATTTGTAGTTATTTAAATGTATTTTCATTTTATTACAATATTAACGAGTATAATGTCTATTATTTAGTTGACATAGTTAACCACATAATAATATATTTTTCATGTTGGAACCACATAACTATGTTGTTAATTATTAATTGTAATGTTATTTGTTATATTTGTAATGTATCGCTAGAATTTTGTTATGGCTAAATTTAAATTATGTTGTGTAGAAAAACTTATCTTTGAATTAATTATTGTTGCATAACTTATATAGTGTGTACATATATGGTTGTGTGCATTTTAATATCATCAACTATAATGATAGAGATCTCTAAAGTGTATCGTCTAACTATAATCTCAATAGTGGTTCTACTATATTATTAGGTAACCATATTCATAGAATCTTCCGGAGTGTAAACTTCCTTTTTAAAAAAATGATGAACTTTTTTTCAAATAAATGAACTGCTTTTCAATCAATGAACTGTTTCTTCAAATGAGTGAACTTTTTCTGAAACTTATGAATGTTTTCGAAATTTATGAACTTTTTCCATTTTGTGAACGATTGTTCGAATAATTTATACCGGTCAAATAGTTATGTTTTTCCTGCTAGTAGAACAGCCAAGTGAGCTTGGTCTAGTGGTTATGGTGCTACGCTGTTGAGATAGGCGTCCCTAGTTTGAATCCCACTTCTTCTGTGCAACGATCAGAATTGCTTTTTCTGTTTGACAGGGGCATGTTGCTGGGGCGGCCCGTTACGCGTCGCGTTGGAGCGCCACCAGCCTTAGCCGGCGCTTAAAGCACCCAATAGGAGCTCCCTTCCATCCGATGCACGCGCCGCATTAATACTGGCCCAGAGCATGCAACGGCTGGCATTGATGCAGCGCCATGTGACCACAAGGTTGATGCCAAAGGCGGCACGGTTTGGACTCGACGACCCAAATGAAAATTGACACTTGAGACTGCCAAAGCCTGAAAAAAAGCAAATGAGAAGAATCTGAAACCTCAAAAAGACTAGTAGTACCAACTAAAAAAAAGACTAGTGTAGTAGAAACAACTTTGTCCATTTTCGAAAAAAGAAACCTACTTTGTCTAAAAGAAAATGCGCCCAGAGAAGAAAGAGGACATGGAATTCTTCTGCTATCATATACTCACTCTCTAAACTAATATAGGATGCTTTAGAAACCTGTGTTTACAGAAAGACTGTCCAGCGTATAGCTGGCCAAATGGGTCGGGCCTGGCATGCCAACCCGCAAGCACGCTGGCACGACACGTGATGGGCCAGGCCCGACATGCTCTAATCGGGCCGTGCCAGGCACGCGGCCCGTCTTGGGCCATGCCTGGGCCTGAAGGCTGGGCACGCAGGCCGGCACGGCACGGCCCGTTTATCTTTTTTTTATTTTTTATCCAGTTTTTTAATATATATAACACATAAAAAACAGCTCAGCAGACCAAAATCAGCCCAAGAAACAACCTAGCAGGCCATCAGGCTAGTGGGCCAGCGTGCCTGGCGTGCCATCGGACCGGCCCGTTTGGCTCCTGGGCCGTGCTTGGGCCGGAGGGGGCAGAACGCGGGCCGGCACGGCACGGCCCAACTAATAATCGTGCCCTGGCGGGCCGTGTCGTGCCAGGCACGATTAAGATGGGCCGGGCCGGCCCGTTTGGCCAGCTATGGTCCAGCGGCGGAGCCAGCGTGTAGGTGTTGGGTTCAGATGAACCCAACAGATTTTTCACACCACGTACATGTATACATGTTGGCACTTGCCTGAACCCAATAGAAAATCACGGCTGAACCCATCAAGCTAAGACGCACCCGCCAGAAGCCTCTCAGCCCATAATAATAAATTCTTTATAACATCAGTAGTCCAACCAAAAGCCTACAGAATGATACAGATATTTCACAAAAAATAAAAGAAGCCCAGAGGTAAATGTAATGCCATACGATGGCATCCACGCAGTCCTCGACCACTTGATTCCATACCAGATACGCACGCCTCTCGTTTCCCCCAATTTGTTTCCCAACCCGGCAACTCTTTCGATCTCGTCTCCTCGTCTCTCTATTGCGGTGGCCAGCGGCAAGCCGGCAACAGCAGGTCGGCCGTCGGCAGCGGCTGACAATTGAAGTCCAAATTGAAGGTGACGAGGTCACATCATCACCCTTGTTACAGGGCCTTGTACATGTGTTGGAGGCTTGGAGCCTAGTACACTGGATGATGGTATTACTCTTTGCCCTAAATGTTTTAGTTGCTTTTCCCTGAACTTTAATTGGTGTGGGTTAGAGTGATGTTTTCCAATAATGAATCGATCATCAGATTCAGATAATGCTGCAGGCACTTTAAGGTCACTCAATGTAAGCAAAGTGTACATCAAATGTCACTATTGCAAATAATCTCCCAAGGCTTTTTATACATGGAGAAATTAGTTTAGATGATCTGGCTGATCGGATTTAGTGATTACGATGAGAGACAAGCTGGGAGTGATGCACTTGCAACTAAAGGTTGGAGCAATTGGAACAAAAAAGGCGACAAAATACCCATGTGGGTAAAGGTAATGTTAATAGCTTTCATAATATAACAGTAAAAAATGTGATGCTTTGATGAATCAAGATCAATCAATTCAGGTTGCCAATGATAAGGAAACTGATCTTTCATAAAAACCAGAGTCAAATTAGGCTTAAAATTACTTGTTTATATGCCTCTTTGGCTTGATGGTATTTATTTTGAACTTGTTAAAGTAACTTGTCATTTTCTCCAATATATTTTAGGAAGATGAGAAGCTGCACTTGAAGCTATGAAGTTATTTTGGTGCTACTCTGTTTATAATATGTCAACAAGAGATTTTATAATTTCGCACAATCGGTATGTCTTGCACTCTCCACTTTTATATGTAACTGCCATATGTGATAATCGATATCATATTTCTACTCGCCACATGTCTTTTAAGTGACGTGCTCCTATTGTAAGTTAGTATGAAATTGAACGTTACACTTAATTAACCCATACTAAATCCTTACAGTGAGGTACTGAGTGAACCAATTGGCCAAATTTTCTGGCTCCGCCCCTGAGTATATCCAATATCGGCGGAGGAATCCGACTAGCAGTATCTTAGTACAAATAAAGGACAAAGCTCTACGTGCCGTGCTGCTTGCAAAGTAAAAAAATGTAATTAAATTAAAAGTAAAAAAAGTTCTGATTTTTTTAAAAATAAACTTGACCTTCCCTTGTACTTATAATTTTTTTCCACAAAATGGAAAAAACCCCATTGACTTCTTAAAAAAACAAAAAAATGGTCAAAATAGTGTGAATAGTGATCTATAATAGCAATAAATTTCGTTTTTTTGCCCGGAAATCAACGTTGGTTTTTTATTCATGAAAATTTATATACTAGTGCAATAGAAAGTCAATTTATTTTAAAAACCTTCTAAACTTCTTTTGACTTTTTATATTTTTTCCCCATATCAGGTGTATATACACCCAAGAATCAAAGGGCATTTCTCCGTATGAGTACTTGTATGATATGCCATGGTTTCTGGAATGAGGTCGTTGGAACTGAACTAAAAGTGGGAAGCATGCAACAACGGACGGCATCAATAGGCAGGATCCAAGATGCCTGCACAGTTCTTCAGGCATATCCAGGCACCGGGTCGAAACTACAACAAAAACATACGGTAGTACAGAAGTTCCTGGAACATCAAGGGTACACGTGTTTCACTGCTATTTTCCTTTTAAATATTTCTCTGTGTTTTTTGTTTCTTTTGATTGTTGATTGTTTTCAAGTTGCATGTTGTTCGATGGGCACATTCTTTTCTTCTTTGTTCTTGGAGCGAAATTCGCACATAGCGGGATTGACATTGGTCATCGGCAGCCTTGTTGGTTGCCATAGCATTATGTGTAGCACACGTGATGCTTGTGTCACTACAAGTGTGGTCGTGCTATGCCGGTTCGATGTTAATATTTTTCGGCCTTGAACTTCACCTTGGCCTTCTAAGAACCAAGAATAATCTTCTTTGTGTCATCCATCAATGAGTGTGATACTTTTGTCTCCTCATCAGGAGCCTTCTTCATGTTCGGAATCACAAAATTCTTCATTGCATAACACATACAAACTTCGTGGCGTCCTTTAGAGCAAAATACTACTTAGTAAAGATATCTGTTACATCTATACATTGTAAACTTTACATATAAGTTTTTTGCTTATGTCTGAAGAAGCTTGAACTCAGGTACATCTTTTGCATGTGACCCACAACTAAGGCATCAAATCCTGACCGGGCACAAACGACACTTGGTATGTCATCCATCAGGTCAATGCCCTTCGCGTGCAAGACAACATTACCACCGACATTATCATTTGCATCTATTCTTGATAGTTTTAATGATTTTGCTTTCTTCTGGCTGCATAAGAAATGTATCTGATTGTGCGTAAAGACAATTATGGTTTCTGGGAATCCATATCCATGTGAACAAACATCTAGAGCTGAGGATTTCAAGTAACATTTAGTTTTAGGAGGTGGGTCCTTGCTTTACGTTGTCGCTCCCATTAGAGCTTCCCCCCTCTCCCGACCGCCTTCCACTTGAGTTTTGCCCCACGACGACAAGTGGAGGTGACACGGAGGAGGGAGCACTAGAGGCGGCAACCTAGAGGTATGAGTAACCCACAAGCGACGTGTGGGCCGATCACAACAATGTTAACGGACAAAGATTTGTTTTTAAGCAACTAACCGATTTTTGGTCCTTTGTTTCAAGTGGTCTTCATGCTTTTTTTTTTTATGATTATGTGTAATGGAAAGTAGGAGAAGATTTGTTGATCTCATTGTGACTATCCATTTCGTTGTTTCATGCCTTCTTTGGTTTAGAGGAATTTTGTAGGACTTTTTTTAAGCCCTTTGGCTTGTAGAAATAGATCAGAAATCCTATTTGTATGTAGGATAGGAGGACTGAGCTTGATTTAAGCCATCTTATTTTTATAGTTTTCTTATTCGTAAGACATTCCTAACCTCAGTTTCCAAGCGATGGACAAAAGTTGACACAAGAGGCAACTCCGCTCCATTCGTTCGATACAAACTTGTTCTGATGATAAGCTGTAAAAAGAAAACTTGCATTGCACCGCGTGCAAGAACCAACCATTTCATCCAGCAGATCCAGTTGTAGGTAGAAAAAGATGGACATATATACATACATGTCGTTTATTTCTCATGAAACTAAGAAGATGCGTGTATGTATAAATATGTTGTACTAGAAATATTCGCGGAGACCTATGGACTATGGTGGCGGTCCAGTTGGATAACCCATTTCAGGATACGTGCCCTTGTAGGGATCACCTGAAGCAAGCAAAGAAGCAAAGCATTGATCATGTTTACAAGTGCAGACACACATACAGAGGAAGGGAGAGAGAGAGAGAGAGATGAGATCCCGTACCTCTTTCCTGTAGTTTCCTAGCGGCAGCAACCTCCATGGCGAGGACGAGGAAGAAGGCCACGAGCATGCACAAGGCAAGCTGGGTTTTGGCCATCTTTGGTGTCGTGTTTGTTGGCGCAGGAGTGGTTGCTGCCCTCTGCCCTCCCTCTTGCCACGTACTCCCTCCGTTCGAAATTACTCGTCGAAGAAATGAATGTATCTAGATGTATTTTAGTTATAAATACATCTATTTTTATGACAAGTAATTCTGAACGGAGGGAGTACTTATATCATACCGTGAGTGGATCGTTTCCATTTCCTGGTCAATGTTACTGGTGAGATTTGGACTGTTTGCGTTCCACCATTACTCCAAAGTTGAACAAGACTACACGAGTCTCCAATGCACGTATATTCATTCATATCTACAGCTCGTAGCCGCAACAAAAGTCCAGGGCATGCATTGCCTGGTGATCAAAACTTCGTTGGTCCTCATTGAAATGGTCATGGTAAGCGCGGCAAATCAATCAAACTGCCCGGTCCCCGTGTAGCTCTGGGAAGGAACACAAAATGGCCAACGCCTCTGACTCGGCCATAGAAAGGGAAAATGATGCAAACCAGAACCATAATCTTCAACGCCTTCAAACGATTTTGTCGAGAAGAAACACATCCGCAGGGAGAAACATTTTGTCCGGAAAAAACGCATCCACAGGGAAGAGGACATGAAGTTCTTCTCTTTGTAGCAAAGACATGAGCTCCATTTACACAAATGACTAGAAAGGGCATGGATTTCGGTACATCCAACGTCGGTTCAGAATCCCAGTGGTATCTTACTAACAATAAAGGACAAGTTCTACTACATGCCGTGCATACACCGTATGATATTCAACCGATGTAAGATACGCTCAAAAGTGTGGAAATTGAAAGCCACAATGGACCGTGTCGATAGGCAGATTCTAAGCAGAGAGGATACCTGTACAACGGTATCCAGGTAGTACCAGGTCAAACCTACAGGAGAAAGAAACAACATACCGCAGTACATAATTTCCTGGAACATCAGTGATGCATCCACGGAGACATTCATGAGCATGAGTGCATGACAAAGTCTCAAGAATAGTTTGGATCGTCCGAGTTCATCAATATACCAGGGAATACAGGTTCAGTACGGCTGCATTAGCCAGTTTTGCTATGGTGGGGAACGTGACGGCGGCCCAAACTGAAGGACGTTAACTTTGCTTATCTTGCAAGGCTTTGAGACGACCCTTGATCCACGCCTCGAGAGAGGATAGCTCTTCCTTTGCGATCGAGTGGCCTAGATTTGGGTATGCCTGATAAATGTGCATGAGCAGTTGAGAGCTCAGATAGGAACCGAAAAGTTGTATGAAGAAATATGGAACCGAAGCTTGCCTGGAGAAGGGGGAAAAGAGGATGTAGAAGATTACCTTAAATTCACAACTGATGCCTGCACTTTGCAAAAATGGTGGGCCGGCCTGACCGGCTTCAAATAATACCACTTGATCAGCTATTCCATGCGACCACAGAATAGGTGTCTGAAAAGTTCCAGGAAAAAATTCAGCCAAACAAAATTAATGCTCTTATAAAGAGTTCAAATTTACTGTCAAACTCCTATTCATGTATTGAAGGGCTCATCTAGCATTCTTCAAAGTTTACTAATTTTTTTGGCAAGTGCTTCCTTCGATCAATCAGGCTAATTGCATCAAGTATGTTTAACAAATGCCTGCAATCTGCGTGTTTTTATCCATACATTCTCGTATAGAAGAGTCAACACTATATGATTTTACTGTCAAGACTGTTAGGATAGAGTGTCAGAGATCATATCACTCACAGGTTCATGAAGGTTTACATACGAAAGGAACATCACGAGTAAAAATGCTGATGGCATCCTTCAAAGTTCAATGCCATTTATCTTTTTTGTGGACAATAGCGTCGTTGACTGGTTAAAATACAAAAGTTGATATGCTGTAACAGTCCTAAGGTGGGCAAAGTTGCTTCGTCCTCCTAAATGTAATAATTTTATATGTAAGGTTGGATCACAGTAGGTGTATTGCCATATTTCTTATCCAAGAGGCAGCACTGGATATTAAGTTTTAGGTACCAACTATGAAATAACTGAAGTTCAAATGTAGTGAATTTCATTTGGCAATGTTGAGGTCAGTACATTTTGGTCTTCCAGCTGTTTTCACAGACTAGTTCAATCTAATATATTAGGTGCCAAAACTATACTTCCATAGCTCAATTGTTGAGTATGCTCATGTTGATCAGGAATTATTGCAAAAACTACATCGTTCTGTTCCAGGTGTAGAAGCAATCCAATTAAAATTGAAGAAATCTGTAGATGAGGGATCCTTGGTATGGCCATACTAGTGTAGGCAGAGTTCCGGCAGTGCTCGGGCACGTGATAAGAAATATTTCTATTCAAAAAGCAATGACTAGGCTGTACATAAACATCACCAACCACATCTCTTGTTGACTAGCGTTCAAGTTTATACCAACCAATGAATTTTGGCTTTCTCACATCTTGTGACTGTGTGCTGAAACTAAGGAGAAGGCTATATTTCTATTCAAAAGGTAGTGACAAGGCTGTACATAAACATCACCAACCTCATCTTTTGTTGACTAGCGTTCAATTTAATACCAACCAATAAATCTAAGCTTCCTCACATCTTGTTATTGTGTGCTAAACTAAGGAGAAGGCATCAAGAGATAAGAAATATTTCTATTCAAAGGCAATGACAAGGCTGCACATAAAGTCATAAACATCACCAACCACATCTCTTGTTGACCAGCGTTCAGTTTCATACCAACCAATAAATTGAAGCTTACACAACATCTAGTTATTGTGCGCTAAACTAAGGAGAAGGCATCAAGGGATGACTGTGTGACATACCTTCCTTGCTTCGGGTGAAATCCTCTCAATGACCGACGAACCGAAAGGGACCCAGCCACTGAACACGGCACCACCACCTAGCGTCTTCGGATAAAGCAAAACACTTGCTAATGTCAGAGCACCTGCAGTTTGACACAAAATCCAATACTTATCAATTCACGGCACAAAAATTTGTGATCTTCAGAATATATCCAACACCCATGCAACAATCCTACCTCCCTGACTGAACCCGCACACAAATATGTTGTCAGGATGGATGCCGCCGGCCACCTCCCTGTCGATCATGGCGTGCACATTCTCCACAGCCTTAAGAACACCGCTCTCATCTTGCGGCGAACCCTAATATTTACAGATTTGAGCCAGATCAATTTCTACTGGTACAGTTGCCTCCCTTCCGCGAATACAAGCGGGAGGGACTGAGTGGGTTGATGAGTTAACTCACAGGGCTCAAAGGCAGCTCGTGGATATCGAACCATGATGGCATCACGGCGCCATCTGCAAAAGCAACAAGTGATCTTCAGAATCAGGTGATGCTAATTTGATGAATCGAAGCACCCTTCCCCCAAAAACTTCGATGGGGCTGTGACGGTGGACGGAGGGGAGGCGTACTGTTGCAGGAGACGGGGGAGTTGGGGGCGGAGGGGAACGCCCACTTGGTGTGGCGGAACTCCGGCGCGGCGAAGAAGGTGCGGATGGGCTCGTTGGCGGGGCCGGAGTCGCCGAGGCCGTGCAGCCACAGCACGAAGCTCCGGTTGCGGGCCGCCATGGGGCCGGGGAGGCGGGGCGGCTGCGCGCGGCGGCGGAGCGAGGCGGCGAGGAGGGAGGCCGCGGCGATGGCTGCGGCGATGGAGAAGAGGAAGCGGACGCGTCTACTCATGGGTCATATGGGCCGGGCCGGGCCGAAGTACCTCGTCAGCCTGTGCGCTTGTGCTGAGAGTGGTAGAAAAATCACTGCCAATCAGAAGCAAAAATTTACCCGATTTTGACGATTGCAAAGATAACATGAATAAGAGAACATCATCGATGAGCCACCGGCCATGTCAGATTCACGTGACAGTTAACCGAAGCATCAACGAATAACAGAGCAAGTCATCAATCAGGCACACGAAAAAGAGCAAGTCAACTGTAATAGTATATCATAATCCTTTCCTTGGATATCATAAAAAACAACTTCCATTGGATCATGTCTTCCAAAGCATTCGTGTGGCAATATAAACTGAGATTCAGGTCACGTATGTGGTAGCAATGTGCCACCTAGAAATGGTGCCAGTAAGTTTGTGAAGCACCCTAGCTAGTGTAGATCTTCGTGGTTCGACAACGATGATGACGACGGTCTTGCAGCTTCAGTTCCTTGAGAAATCCCTAGACGATCGAATATCCATCGTCGAAAATACTGGAGCTCTTCATCCACAAGCAAGTGCCCAAGGGTCGGATAAGTCTGATAATATTGAAGAAAAATAGTCAGAGAAGCTAAAACTGAAGCTCCAATTCAACGGTTATGACTTCAGGTATGATTTTCTAGCACCTTGAATTCGCAGGTCATGCCAAGCTCTTGGAGAAATGCGCACCCGGCATGCCCGGCTTCGAATAGTACCACCCTGTCTGCCATCCCATGGAACCATAAAACCGGAGTCTGCAGGTTTGAAAGAATTCAGATACAAGACATTTGCAAAAGGATTCAGCTACGAAATATATTTAGCTTAACAATGGTTGCTGGGCTGTTGTTACCTTTCTGGCTTCAGGTGTCACCCTGCCAGCAAATGATTTGCTCAGAGGAACTGAACCACTGAAAACAGCACACCCACCTAAAGTCTTGGGGTAGAGCAGAACACTTGCTATGGCTAGAGCGCCTGTGGAGACAGAATGGAAATCAATTTTTTTACAGTATTTAACTGCCTTGGAAACAATATAATAGATGTAGGTTTCAGTGCTTCACCTCCTTGGCTTAACCCACAAACAAAAATGTTCGTAGGACATGTTCCGGCAGCCACTTCTTTGTCTAACATTTCGTGTACACGCTCAACAGCTTCTAGGACCTCTTCCTCGTCTCTAACAGTGGTCTAAGAAGGAAAGTGGGAACAAAATGAGCAAAATAAATCATAATTAATGGTACAATAGCAAGTGAGGTATCATCAGACTGTAAATGCTTAGAGACTTGGGACCCTTTATCTGTTCTTTATCCGATTTTGTGGTCTAATTCAAGGATACAGAAGTAGTAGAACATTAGAACAACAATCCACTCTGTTCAGTATATCCAGGCTCCACTCTGCTTTTGTAACTTGTACACTGATGTCCTTGAATGGTCATGTTGATTCTAAAAGGGTTAAATTGGTGCAAGAGGTTCGTTATAATGCAAAGTGCTCAAGAACTTACACTACATTTTAAATCTTCAAACCGATGAGAAAATGATGACATGTTGTTCTATAGCGACAGACTGGGAGCGCAAAAGATGCTAACTTATTGTTCTTCAACCATATTTACTTTGTAATAGTCCTCTAAATTGACTCGCCAATAGCACTAGCAGCTTCAGTGTACTGATTATTTAGTGTCGGAAACAAAGTTTGTAGCAAGCAGATTGCATCCTCGGCAAGTAACACTAGCCAGGTTTTAGCAGCAACCTAGGCTGTTGTGGATCAACAAATATGTATAGTACTGAAGAGAGACTGCAAGTGGATGCAGTATTCTTATATGACTCAACAGCAAGCAAATACTTCTGGGTTATCAAGCAGGGAATTACAGCGGTTATGGGGACCTCCGGGATGCCGAACCACGCATTGAGCACCAAGTCACCTGCAGCAGCAACACCGCAAATCGATCGAGCAACTGAATCAAATCCATCGAATCAGGAGCAGCAAGTGTTGGGTGAGCGAGCGTACCAACGCAGGCGATGGGGGCGGTTGGGAAGGAGAGGCGGAGGGCGGGGGCGGCGGAGAAGTAGGGCGCGATCTGGCCGCGGCTCTGCTCGCCCGTCTCGGCGGAGCCGTGCAGCCACAGGACCAACCCGCCGGCCCTCGCCGCCGCCGCCACCGCAGCAGGAGCAGGGGGAGGCGGGGCCATCAGGACAGCGCGGAGTCAACTAAGAAGAAGCGATCGATCGGCGGCGCGGCTGGCAGTGCAAAGGGGCGGCGGTTTGTGCCGATGAAGGGTGCGGGCAGGAGAAATTAGTGCGGGCGTGGGAGGCGTGACGGCGATGGCGGCAGCGTGCGGGGCGTGGGCGTGCCGTGCGGTTGGATCGAATATACCCTCACCCTACCCCGTGCCGTTGCGTTTTGGCTCTGGAACCATCGCCCGCCGGCGGGACCGAGCGACGGCGAAGCGCGCCGGCCGGCCCGCCGCGGGTGGATTACGTTGCTTCTTTATTCGTCACTGGTGGGTGGGACTACCCTACGCCCCTACCAGTTCTCAAAAATAGAAAAAAAAATACTCCCTCCGTCCGAAAATAATATATGTTTAAATACATCACCTTTTATTCATTTTGATTGATGACAAGTATTTTCAGACGAAGAAAGTACTACGCCCCTACCATAATTCCACCAGTCACACAAAAACACGTCTTCATAAATGAGAAAAGAACACAAAAATGTGTCCTAGTTTGTTTCTGGAACCACAGATGCTGGTAACAAATACTTGAGTTTTTTTTCCTGCAGAAACAAATACTCGAGTATGAAGTTTGCATTCATACGATCATTCTACTTATTACAAGGTTAGCGACGAAACAAATACCTCTACTGGAGAAACATGCAAGCCCCTGTAATTTGAGTGCCCTTGTCAAAAGGAAGTCTCGTCACATACAAAATCACATATTGTAATGTTAAATTTAGAGGAATGGACTTGCTCACGTGATCACGATGACTCTGAACACCCTTCCTGTTGGTAGGACTCACACGAGATGTTGATTGCTATGATATGTTTCATGTTTCTATCATGTGGTGCATGGTATTTCCATTCATGAAACCATATTATCAACTCGCTAGAAGACACTACCAAAGCCGCTTGAAAAGGTATCATAAGTAAAGAGCATAATTAAAAGTGTCTGCCACAAGTGCAGATAAGCAAAAATATTGAGATGCCTTCCAGTTTTTTTTTGTTTTCCTCACATATCTCATAGCTAGAAGATATATTAGACGGGGATGTGAAGAAATGTAAGCTTATAGCATGAATCATTTGCGAGGATTATCACGCTAAACCTACACATGATGTTCTCTTTTCAAACAAGTTATGAAAGCGTATATATAGCAGAGGGGTGTCATTCTAGAAGGTGCTCATTTGTTTTCGAAAATAGCTCATGCGGAAACATCTTGACTTCATGTATATTATTTTTGTTGTCACGGAAGAATTGTGAACACAAGGTACACTTAAATGATGTAAAATGATATGAGTGCTTGGTGTTAGTTGTGGTGTAGTGTGAAATGCATAATGAAACACACGAAGTCCTAGGCCGCCTAATCTCTACTATCAATGGAGAGTTCGGTTCGTCACCTCCACTCCAGTTAATCCCCTTTCCACAGGCGTCTCCTCCCACCGGCTCATCTCACTTCCTAACTCGTTTTTCTCTCCTCCTGCCCACCCTCACTTTGAATTACTATTTATTTTGTCTGATGCTGTACGAAATAAAAATCAATGTAAATATAGTATGACTTGGAATAATTTATCCCCCTTATGAGTGGCGGTCGAGGACGAGCGATGGTCTTTTTCTACCAATCTATCCCCCCTAGGAGCATGCGCGTAATACTTTGCTTTGATAACTTGTAGATTTTTGCAATAAGTATATGAGTTCTTTATGACTAATGTTGACTCCATGGATTATACACACTTTCTTCCTTCCACCATTGCTAGCCTCTCTAATACCACGCACTTTTCGCCGGTATCATACACCCACCATATATCTTTCTCAAAATAGCCACCATACCTACCTATCATGGCATTTCCATAGCCATTCCGAGATATATTGCCATGCAACTTATCACCGTTCCGTTTATTATGACACGCTCCATCATTGTCATATTGCTTTGCATGATCATGTAGTTGACATTGTATTGGTGGCAAAGCCACCATTCATAATTCTTTCATACATGTCACTCTTGATTCATTACATATCTCGGTACACCGCCGGAGGCATTCACATAGAGTCATATTTTGTTCTAAGTATTGAGTTGTAATTGTTGAGTTGTAAGTAAATAAAAGTGTGATGATCATCATTATTAGAGCATTGTTCCAAGTGAGGAAAGGATGATGGAGACTATGATTCCCGCACAAGTCGGGATGAGACTCCGGACTAAAAAAAGGAGGCCATAAAAAAGAGAGAGAGAAAAGGCCCAAATAAAAAAATGATGAGAGAAAAAGAGAGAAGTGACAATGCTACTATCCTTTTACCACACTTGTGCTTCAAAGTAGCACCATGATCTTCATGATAGAGAGTCTCTTATGATATCACTTTCATATACTAGTGGAAAATTTTCATTATAGAACTTGGCTTGTATATTTCAATGATGGGCTTCCTCAAAATGACATAGGTCTTCGTGAGCAAGCGAGTTGGATGCACACCCACTTAGTTCCTTTTTGTTGAGCTTTCATATACTTATAGCTCTAGTGCATCCGTTGCATGACAATCCCTATTCACTCACATTGATATATATTAATGTGTAATCTCCATAGCCCGTTGATACGCCTAGTTGATGTGAGACTATCTTCTCCTTTTGTCTTCTCCATAACCACCATTCTATTCCACATATAGTGCTATGTCCATGGCTCACGCCCATGTATTGCGTGAAGATCAATAAAGTTTGAGAACACCAAAAGTATGAAACAATTGCTTGGCTTGTCATCGGGGTTGTGCATGATTTAAATACTTTGTGTGGTGAAGATAGAGCATAGCCAGAATATATTATTGCATTATGTAATGCGGATTTTCTTTCGCCGACATTCTCTCCCACTCTAGTACACTCATTGGCATTCATTCAACTCTCTTTTCCATAACATTTTATTATTGCATTTGTTCTAGCTCACTAATTATTTCATAGTTCTTATATCTTCTTATCAATACAAGTAAAATATTGGAGAATAACTCTTGCCAAGAACTAATTGCTTTTGTTTGCCTTCACATTACTTTCAGGTGGAGTACACCAAGGACAAGCTACAGAAATACATTAACAAAGAGGATGCCACACTGCCACTCAAGCTCGGAAATGGAACCGTGAGCTGCGACACACCTTTCATCCTTGGAACCGACAAGAGGGCCACCACGACGAACTGGTCATGGTTTCACCACCATGCCAACATGCAGAAAGGTGTCATTTACGCCTTCTATTTTAGCACAAAGAAGGGCGCCGTCTCTCCCTCACCACCCATCGTCTCTAGACGTAATGCTTGTTGGGGAACGTAGCAGAAATTTAAAATTTTTTACGCATCACCAAGATCAATCTATGGAGTAATCTAGCAATGAGGGGAAGGAGAGTGCATCTACATACCCTTGTAGATCGCTAAGCGGAAGCGTTCAAGTGAACGGGGTTGATGGAGTCGTACTCGTCGTGATCCAAATCACCGATGATCCTAGTGCCGAACGGACGGCACCTCCGCGTTCAACACACGTACAGCCGGTGACGTCTCCTACGCCTTGATCCAGCAAGGGGAGAAGGAGAGGTTGGGGAAGACTCCATCCAGCAGGGCTTCGTGATTTGGGCACCGGCTGCATGTACTCCCTCCGTTCCATATTACTTGTCGCTGATTTAATACAAAGTTGTACTAAATCAGCGACGAGTAATATGGAACTGAGGAAGTACATAGCAGGCGATGGCTGTGGTGGGGAAGGACAGGCGGAGAGCGGGGGGCGTCCTAGAAGTAGGGCGCGGCTCTGCTTGCCCGCCTCGTCGGATCCGTGCAGCCACAACACCAGCCCTTGTTGCCGCAGCAGCGACATGGGGAGGCATCACCCGGACAGCGCGGAATCACCAAAGAACCGATCGGCGGCGCGGCCGGCGGTGCAGGAGGTGGTTTCTGCCGGTGAAGGGTGCGGCGATGGAAAATAGTGTGGGCGTGGGAGGCCGGAGGCGTGGGCTCTGCATGTGCGGAGAGTGGGCGGGCTGTCCTGCGCGACCCAAATATAACCTCACCCTATCCTGTTGCCGTGGGGCTCTGGAACCACCCCCTGCCGACGGGAGCGACGGCGAAGGGCCGGATTATTGCGTTTTGCCTTTTTATTCGTCGTGACAATGATGGTGGTGAAATTTGGCTTAGTCAAGTATACTTCTATCATGCTGCCCCTACCATATATGCATCACTCAGAATAAAATGTGTCCAAATTTGTGTACGACGTCAAAGGCCGGCACAATGTACATTTTTTTAACTCCCTAGATGGCTACGGATAGCATGCCGGCCCAGGGCCCATATCGCAAGACATTCCAAAAACTTTTGCAACAATTCGTGGCAAAGAAGTTCAGATGCGGTAGAGGCGACGACGTTGCCGCTGGAGCATACATGCCGGTAGCGAGGTCAGCCAGACCGAGTGCGGCACCGTCGTCCAGACCGAGCGAGGCGCGTACGAGCCATGAGCAATGGGGGGAGGGTCCGAGTACTAGAACGACATTGCCACGACATGACTCATCTCTGCCACTGCATCGCTCTTCTTCGATGCAGCTTCGTCAGGGGCAGACATCTCAGGACCATGGCACGGGCTTGGATTCGATGCCCGAGCAGTTTCTTTCCCCTAACCCATATGCGTACACAGGATATGATGCATACACCCAAGGTGAGGGATCTCAGCCGTTTCTCTCCACGCGAGGGATCCCCATGCCCGAGGAGACTCGTGTACCAGATTTAAACCAGCACCAAGTACAATGGCCAGACAGTATAGGAGAGGGATATGCTCAGGTAGTCATGTTTACATTTCAATGCATTTACAATGATATCATATATTATCCTCTAACAGTTTGTTTAAAATGTTTCTATGTGCAGGACACACCTGATGTTAATTGGGGCGATGAGAACACCCAATGCGGCGTCAACACAGGCCTCCGGGGAGTATCACATGATCATGGCGTCAACACAGGCCTCCGGGGAGCATCACATGATCTTGGCGACACGGTTACATCATTAGTTACAGTGTTCTTCGGAGGGGATGTTATTGGCCCATCTTTTATCCCCCCGGAGTCACAACCATACGCCTACAATTACGCTTCAGGTTCGCAACAAGGATTCGCGACTCCACCACCTACGCAGGACTCGCAGACACAAGAAGCCGAATTGGAGTACGGCCGCGGTCTTCGTGTGACCCGGCCACCTAATCGCTTGTCGCCTTCCGGTCGTAAGGAAAGGCCAGGTGGTCGTCGTAAAGTAGGGTGATTCATCTATGCACGTGCGCGACCCATTGTATCTATATATGTGTGTATCAGACTTTTCGATTTGAACATCTATGTTTGCTGAAATAAAAATGCACCAGTCAGGAACAATTTTTCCCGCCTATATCTCCCGCCATACTATCCCGCTCCACTCTTTTGCTTATGTTAGGCCGAAATGAATTTTTTTAATATTTTGGCTGATGAATACTGTGCAACCATTGCCCATCTTAGACATTGAAAAAATTATTTTCAGGCAACGCTTTCCCCTCAATATTTTCCCGCCAACGCTTTCCCTCCATATGTTCCGCCACC
>NC_041382.1:757072103-757106491 GCF_002162155.2 Triticum dicoccoides
TCAATATTTTCAGGCAACGCTTTCCCCTCAATATTTTCCCGCCAACGCTTTCCCTCCATATGTTCCGCCACCCGTTTCCCGCCAACCCCTTCCCGCCATATCTTCCCGCCACTCGTTTCCCGCCATATGTTCCCGCCAACCCTTTCCCGCCATACTGCACTCGTTCTTTCCCGCCATTTTCTCCTCTCTACCTATAAAACCCCCTTCAGACGGAGGTGGATAAGCATTCGAGTGTAGTGTAGTCGAGATGTCCCATTATCTTTTCGATCGTAGTTTTCACCCTGGGATGAGCAGGACTCTTCTGAGGCTAGCTACCGATTTCAGGATGGACAATAGGAGGACCTATGAGGAGGTACGTAAAGAACTTCTTAGGTTGCGTGCAAGGTGGAAGAATGTAGTGGAGCCGAAGAGTGAAACTTTCAGAAGGACTGTAGAAAAGCATCCATTTTTATGGACTGAGGAGAGCGAGGATGAAGATGATATCTTCATGCCGCCGCTTCCGGGTGCTGCATCATCAAAGGGCAAGAGTTCTGCATTGTCTAAGGGCAAGAGTACTGCATCCTCGAAGAGCAAGAGTTCTGCATCGTCCAAGGGTAAGAGTTCTACATCCTCGAAGGGCAAGAGTTCTGCATCGATGGAGGATGACGATGATGCCTTCATGTAGTTTTATTCCAGTTCTACCGTTTAATTCGGATGTACTTGCATTATTAGTTTGTACTCTGTTATTGTAGGGCATTATGTTCTATCTTAATTTTATTTTGTAGTTGTTGCACGATGTTCGATATTAGTGGAGGGAAAGAAAATGCCACTACTTTATTCTTAAACTATATTTTTTTCCATTACGACACGGCACAACTGAAAATAAGATACATTGTAGGAATATACCTACATTTAACTCCTGAAATAAAGTTACATTAAAGTGCAGAAATAAAGATACAAATGATTGCGGAATTTTAAATACTACCACAAGAATCTACTGAGTCCAGCGTGGATATTTTCCTTTTCCATCGCCAGCTTCTTCTGTTGCCTTGGCCTGACGAGCCCTTTCTTTCTTTCTCTGCCTCTCTGCCTCACGAGCCTCCTTTCGCTGTCGTTCCTGCTCCTCCATGCGACGAGCCTCTTCCCTGTTTTTCTTTCCCATTTCCTCAAAAAAAAAACGGTGTTGCTCCACATAGTATTCTTTTAACTCTCTCTCTTGCTCTGCTTTCTCCTCAGCTTCCGCCTTCTCGCGTCGCTCTTCCGCAAATAAACTATTCCACGCACGGCGACTTCTTTCACGAATCTCAGTCACTGCCCAAGCTGGCTTCTCCGTGTCAATCCAATGATAGTACATGCACAGAGGCGGAGGAGACTACAACAAGAAACAAGAATGTTACTAAAGAATCAATGAAAATACCAACAATATCTATTCGTGATGGTTAAAGCATACCGGAGGCTTGTCGTACTCTGAAATAGCTACGGCAGGATCTTCCTCATAATTGGCGCACATGAAAAACTTCATGCCCAACCAATCTGAAAAATCCATCACCTCCTTCACCTTGCAAAGATCGCCACACCAACACCGCAGGACTGCCACCCCAGGAGGCAAACTTGCATTCTTCATTTTCCTCGGCCTAATGCTTTGATCCGAGCAAGGCAAACTCATACCGACTGAAAAAATGTGTTACACACTTTGCGCACTGGCGATTTCTAGGAGGGCTGGACGAGAGCCTCGGTGCCTCCTTTTATAAGCTCAGACGATAAATGATGGCGAGAAAATTAAGCGAGGATATTTACGATCCCTGTAGTGTCGGCACAACAGTTTCGCGTAGCCTCGGATTCCCAGTGCCATCGCATCCGCTGAGGCAAAAGAAGCAAAGGCAGGATTCCCGGGCGAAAGAACCAAAAGCGGCCATATTCCCGCGCGTCGGAGTCACAACCATCAAGCTCGCGCCTCGAAATCAGCGCCGTCTGCGCACTGTCGCGCGTGCAGCAGCACAGGACGTGCCGCCTCAGCTAGTGGCGGCGTGGCCCACCCGCTGGGCCCGCGCGCAGCAGGCCTTGTCGGCCGAGTAGCGACAGCAGCGGCGGCGGCCGCCTCACCCGGTGGCGGCCGGGCCCGCCTGGCGCGGCCCGTTCCGTCGCGGCACGCTGGCCTGTGCACGCACCGTTATACAGCGGGCTGCCGCCTCCTGTTGTGGCGGCCGGGCCCGCCGCCTCACGGCGTGGCGGCAGGTGACACGTGTCGCTTGCCGCGCCTGCCGCCACTAGTGAGGGGGTCTCTTTTGTCAATTTCGTCCGCAAGGGGTCTCTTTTGTCAATTCCAGTGGACAGAGGGTCTCTTTCGACAAAAAAATCCTCATGGAACACCATATATTCTGATCTACTGAACCGAAGGAAACGAGATTGTCCCGGACTCCCAGCTATGGTGGTAACTATATTCACTGTTCCTATTGGAAGAATTCACGCTGAGAGGTGGCGCACAATAAACCAACTGCAGATTGGAAAGAAACCACAGACAAAGTGCATACCAGAAGTTCTGGAAAGGAATCACATATTGGAAATAATAATTATATGCAGCCCGGGTTTTTTGTTTTCCTCCAATATCTCAAAGCTCATGGATATGTCTTGCGGGGGAAGAAAATAAATGCAAGCCTATAGCTTTGGCACATGCATATGCGGGAGGTTTATCACTCCCGGTTTACATGTAGTAATGCTTCGAAGCAAGTTCACGAAACCATACATATATAGTATAGCAATGTCATGCTAGAAGTGTGAGCTTGCATTTCATTCATGCAATGTTCTTTTAGTTGTCATTTAAGAGTTGTGAATCAAATGACCCTCAAGAGATAAGGAATGGTATACGTCCATGATGTTAGTTGGGGCGTAGAGAGAAATGCATGAGGAAATACAAGAAGTTGCATAGGCCTAATCAGGTTCCAAGTTCCATCCATTATGTCTTTGGTATGTCGGCAGTACCACTAATGGAGTGCCCATGTTCCCATTAGAATGCCTGAACAAGAAGATTATAAATCTCTCTCTCTCTCTCTCTCTCTCTCTACGCCCCCAAGTGTATAGTGTACCACATGCTAAGATTTTAGGCTTATCTAACGTTGTATCTCTCCCTCAATAAATTTGTGAAATGTGTTTTTAACTAAGACATGGAAACCATCACTTAATTGTCCTTGAAGGATCCTATTTTCAATTAACCATATTTCTTGATGTATGTTTACACAGAAATGCATGTGGATCATTGTAATCTTTTCAACAAATAGGGGTGTCAAAGACAACAAGGTGCTAAAAGAGAGAAGTGCCTACTGCACGCCCCCCACCCCCCCGCCCAACTCTAGCCCTAATCTAATATAGACCCCCAACTCCAATATTGTCTAATCTACACCCCTAACTCTCGAAACCTGCCAGAATTCAACCCTCCCCTGCCCGTTGACCGGTTCTCAGCCGTTGACTAGGTGAACAGTAAACTAAAAGAAGTGGGAAAAATTCAAAAAATTAATTTGGTTTTTTAACCAAGCGAGTAAATTCAATTTTTTTTGGAAAAATAATCAAAAAATAATTTCAAATTTGCCATCGGGTAAACAGTAAATTCAAGCAAATACAAAAAATATTTTTTTTGCATGAATGATGTTAGAGTGCATGATGTCTGTGCCAATTTTTAGCTCATTTGGACATCTAAGTAGCTCTCAACAAAAAATACAAAAGTGGAGTCTGTGAGACAGTTAACTCTTTATGCATCGTTCGGGCCGGTTTTGTAATTTTTGCTGAGAACTACTCAGATGCCGAACGCAATGAAAATTGGCAAGGACCTCACACATTGACACATGTTCCATGCAAAAGATAAATTCAGATTTTTTTGTGAATGCATTGTTCACCGGGTGCAGATGAGTGAGAAAAAAAATTGATTTTTTTCAAAAAATAAAAAATAATGTTGTTTTTTCACGGGATGAACAGTAAATTACAAAAAAAAAAAAATGTTCAAAAAATAATTACATTTTTTATTTACTGTTCTTCCCAGTCAAGGGGTCGGCAGGGGGAGGGTTGAGCCTAGCTACTATTTCCTTCACAAAGATTCTCTTTAGATAGAAAATTTGGAATTTGCTAAGGAAGATTTACTAGGAAAAGGGAGCTGAATATTGGCATGTGGCAATGATTTGGATATGGAAGAGTGCCCAAAAAGTTTGAGGGCAATAGGAGGGGTCTAGATAGCACTTGCTTTGCAATGTGCCAATCTGGCAAAAAATTTGAAATTGAAGCTGGGCTCACATAGATGATTGGATTGTGCTGCAACTTTGGAGGAGGATAATAGTTTGGGCATACAAAGGCACTGTAAAAATTTCATACCATTTGGGTAAATAAAATTGGTAATTCCTTCACAATGCTCTCCACTGAACAGAAAATTGGGAACAATATTGAGGGAAATTTGCTAAATTAATTGAGCTAAAATTTGGTGGAGGGAGTTTCTATGGGCAGGATCATGTCCTGGTAAATTTTCTGCAATTATAAATCAATATAAAATATAGTTGCTCCACAAACTGAAAATATTACCAGAAACAAAGATTGGATGGTGAGATCACATAGATTGTTAGATGGGGCTCAAATTTTGTGGAGAGCTATGATTTGGGCATATAGAAGATGTGGCAAAAATTCAACTCATTAGAATATACCGAGCTAGTACTTCCTTCACAAAGCTTCTAGCTGAATAGAAACTTTGGAAATTTGCTAAGGAAGATTTACTTGGCAAATGGAGCTGGATTTTGTCATGAGGCAATGATTTGGATAGGAAAATGAATATTCCTGGATTATTTTTGAACTAGGCAAGGAAGGTTTTTGACATATTTGAGGAACATATGATCCAAAGAATTTATGAGAATTTTGGGGATAACAGAAATGTAGGTTGCTTCACAACCTAGGGCAAAAGTTGACATATGGACATGACACATAGGCAAAAATTGACACATCAACGTGACACATACACAAAACTGATGAGGTGGCACCTAGTCATAGCAAAGCATCGGAATTTACAAGGCTATGACCATCTATATTGGTAGTGATCAGCTAGAAATAAGGCAGCGCACCAGTGTTGTCTGCTTTGCGACCATTTCGTGTAAGAAAATTACGACCTTTCTGACCAAAATGGTCGTTATGGTTTAGGGTTTGGAGCCCCTCGAACAGCTTACGACCAATTGGTCTCAAAACGGTAGTAGATTTACAACCATTTCTTACAGGGTCACTGACAGAAGGTCATAAATTGACATATTTCTTGTAGTGTAGCACCAATATTGCTGGTTGTAGCTCCTTGACGGAGCCATCGCCACAAACCACATCGCGGTAACCATAGGAGCTTGCCGAGCGTGGTCCGGCAAAACCGTGATCAGCTCTGGAGCATCCCGCGGTCAGCTCCAGTTCACCCTTTGCAGCTTATCGCGTCTGTGGTTTTAGATCAGGTGAGGAGGGATAGAGGGCAGATGGGGAGGAAAAGGTGCAACCTAAGAGGCCGTTCATGGTGAGATGAGAAGAAAAGGAAAGATGGTGAAAGGATAAGGCTAGGGCGGCTGAGAAAAGAGATAAGGGAGATAGGAAAGCGATGGCTGGGACCCACCAGCCTAGCACGCGCACAAAGCGGTTTCGTGGATCATGGGCGAAGTGGGGGAGCACTTGATCGCCCACGATCGAACGAGTCTCGCACAGTCGACCAAAGTTGCTGCCAGCCAGCCGGGAGGCAATGGTAGAAGGGTGAAACTAAAGCGGGCAAATTTGCATGTGGTGTGGACTTCTAGTGGTTATGGTAGAGCTGCAAATATGACCCACATTTTTATTGTTTGCATGAATGCGACATGCAATACAAGAAAAGGTATGATATTCAAGTGCAATCTCCTTCAAATTTATACACGACTAGATTGGCCAACACTCGGGCTATCAGGTGGTTTGCAGTCGTTGACACGTGGGCCTCAATGTTGTTTTGTTTTTTGAGGGGAGGCATCAGCGTTGGTGCCTGGATTTGCCAGCGATTGTGTTAGTTTGGTCAGCCCACTCCTAACTCTTTTTTACTGGAAAGTCAGCCTGCTGAATGGGCCGTGATGTAGCTCTGCACAGTGGGATAGGGCGGGTGTGCAGTATTTTCTTGACGCAATGTGCAGTTGATTTTTGGGAGTGTCTAAAAAAAGTTGATTTTTGGGATTTCCTAAAAAAAAAGTTGATTTTCGGGAGTTTGGGGCAGCTGACTTAAGCGGTGGCTCTAAAAAAAAAGGCTGAGTTGAGTGGTGTACTAAATGACATGTGGGCACGGTTGTGGGGTTTTAGCTGGCCGTGTTTATACGATTTCCTTTCTTAAAGAGAGAAAGTTGACTATGTTTACGTTTATCCTTTCGTTGCATGTTTGGTGACCCGGGTGTGTATTTTTTGAGGAAAACATGCAAATTTTTTTTACGAATTCTAAAAATGTCTCAGAGTTAAATAATTGCCCACAAACTGAAGAATCGATGTTTGAATTTTTTAAATTGTTCTTACATTTTAAAATCGTCCCAAGTTTAAAAAACGTGAATTAATTTTGAAAACGACACGGTGGTGTGTTTACGTAGCTATTCGGCGCGTTACACTTGGAATAGGATTTGTCCTAGGCCAGCTTTTCGATGGCCACTGGTTCTTTTAGGATTTGTTCTTTTGCTGCAGCTTTGTTCAAGGGAAGAAGTTTATCTACGCTTGGCTGAAGAATAAAACAAAAAAGTAAGACACATAAATACACACTACTCAACCCATCATTGAGGCTCACATCATCTAAAATCACATACTCCCTTCGTCCGGAAATACTTGTCGGAGAAATGAATGTATCTAGATATAATTTAGTGCTAGATACATCCAATTTCTAACCATTTCTACGACAAGTAATTTCGGACGGAGGGAGTACAAACTACTCGCCTATAGCAGACTCACGGGGAGCCGTTTTGCAGAATCAACGGACTTGTATATGTGGAGTGTTAGGATTGGGATTAGGGGGTGGGGCGCAAATTCTGTAAACGTCTGTAATCGTCCGCGGGTGTAGTATTATTGTTTCCGAGGTGAGCAAACACAGGTTCCCCTCAAAAAATAAAAATAAAATTGTAAACCCTGGCCAGCCGGGTGCATCGAGGGCGATCGGCGGTCACCATCAGAGCTATGACTTTAGTGGTTAGGCATCCGATGGCGCAAGTGCTCACGCGTCAAATTAAGTGGGCCGACGCGCGATAATCTACCCTCCAAGCAGGAGACGAATTCAACACCACCTACGGCTACGGCACCGGCTACAACACGTCAATGGCGAGGTGTGAATGCATTCTTCTCCACACAAAATTCCGCGAGAAACTTGCTGCATGCGCTTCCTTCAAAAATGGCGGCCCCAGTGTGGTGTCTAGCTTCCCAAACTACACTACTTCGTTGCATTTGCGCTACACAAGTCGCGCGCCCGCCATGCAACTTGTCCTAGCCCGGCGGTGCCACCTGGTACTCGCTCTGTTCCTCCTGCTGCAGCAGGCCGTGGCTTGCTCGGCCGCCGCCGCCGCCGGCAGCAACAACGAGACGGACCGCGCCGCTCTGCTGGCGTTCAAGCACGCCGTCTCTGGAGGCGGCCGCGCCGGCCCGCTGAGCTCCTGGAACGACTCCTTGCCCTTCTGCCGGTGGCGTGGCGTCTCGTGTCACGCTGGCAATGGCAGAGTGACCGCGCTGGTGCTCGCGTCGGCGCGTCTCACCGGCGCTATCCCTCCGGCACTCGGGAACCTCACCTTCCTCTCGTCTCTTCAGCTGCCGGACAACGGGCTAACGGGGGAGATACCTACGTCCGTCGGCGGTTTGCGGCGCCTCCGCAGGCTGAACCTCTCCGGCAACCAGCTCCGTGGGGCCATCCCGGCAGAGGCGGCCCTGCTCACAAACCTGACGCACCTCAACCTGTCGCGCAATCTGCTCGTCGGCCGTATCCCGCCCGGGCTCGGCCGTCTCGGCGGTGCGCTGGTAAATCTGGACCTCTCCAGGAACCAACTCACTGGGAGCATACCGACCTCCCTCGCCGGGCTGCCGTGGTTGCAGCGGATCCGCCTTGGGAACAACAACCTCACCGGCAGCATACCGCCGCTGTTCGCCAACATGACGGCCCTCCTCGGATTCACCTTCAAGTACAACTACCTTGACGGTAGCCTGCCGGAGGACATAGGCCAGTCCAGGAGCCTTCAGTACATCGAGGCGGCCGGGAACGCTCTTGTCGGCGAGCTCCCGGCGTCTATCTACAACGTCACCTCCATCAGGATGATCGAGCTGTCTTACAACTCAATATCGGGGAGGCTCCGCCACGACATCGGAGACTCGGTCCCGGAGCTCTACTTCCTCAGCATGTTCGGCAACGAGCTCGTCGGACGGATACCAGCGAGCCTGGCGAACGCGTCGAAGATGCAGACCATCAACCTGGGCGAGAACAACCTCGTCGGCGTGGTGCCCGCGGACCTTGGCGAACTCAGGGAGCTCCTCCATCCCACCTGAGCTTCAACATGCTGCACGCCAGCACACCTGGCGAGTGGCAGTTCGTGGATGCCCTGACGAATTGCAGCAAGCTGCGTGTGCTCCACATGTTCCACAACGATCTCTCCGGCCAGCTGCCGGCGTCGGTTGCCAACCTGTCGACGGAGCTCGCGTGGCTGGACTTGTCGTACAACCGGATATCTGGGACCATCCCCTCCGGTATCGGCAAGCTGAGGGGTCTGACAACGCTCCGATTCCAGGCCAACAACTTGTCCGGGGTCATCCCGGAGTCGACGGGCCTTCTAACTGGCATGTTTGAGATGCTCGTCTTCGGGAACCGGCTGACCGGCACGATTCCGTCGTCGCTCGGCAACCTCACCAAGCTGACGCAGCTGGAGCTGAGCGAAAACGAGCTCGTTGGCGAGGTGCCGCCGAGCTTAGCGGGTTGCCGCAGCCTCGCCTACCTGAGTGTCGGCGGGAATCGGCTCACTGGGACCATTCCAGCTCAGGTTTTCACCATACCGGCAATGTCCTACATCCTAAACATGTCCAACAACTTCATTTCCGGCGAGGTGCCGCCGGAGGTTGGCCGCCTTCAGAGTCTCCAAACCTTGGATCTCTCCAATAACAGATTGACTGGTGCGATCCCCGCGACGATAGGCCAGAGTCAGATGCTTCAGAGGTTATATCTCCAAGGCAACCTGCTCCGCGGTGGCGTGGCATCTTGCCGTCGTCATTCGGGAGCCTCAAGGGCCTGGAGGAGCTGGACATGTCCCGCAACAACCTGTCCGGCGAGTTCCCACGCTTTCTGCAAGACCTACGGTACCTGCGTCTGCTGAACCTGTCCTTGAACCTTCTCGCCGGTGAGGTGCCGGTCAAGGGAGTCTTCACCAACGCGACGGCCGTCCACCTCACCGGGAATGGCCATCTATGTGGCGGCATTGGGGAATTGGGCCTGCCGGCCTGTACAACTACAACCAACGCGGCGAGGGATAAAGGTAAATCGCTTGCTCTGAAACTGGCCGTTCCAATGGCGTGCATAGCCTTGGCCAGCATTGTCGTTTGGGCCTCTGTGGTGGCTTGTCGCCGGAAAATGGCTCCGCCAAAAGTGGCAAATCCATTGGAGGTGGAGGAGTTGCACTGGAAAGTCTCATACGCCCCGCTCTCCAACGCCACCAACGGCTTCTCCGCGGACAACTTGATTGGCGCCGGCTCGCACGGGTCAGTGTACCGAGGCACCATGTCCCACGAGGGCACCGAGTGCGCCGTGGCCGTGAAGGTCCTCAGCCTCGGGCAGCGAGGCGCGCTCGCAACCTTCGCCGCGGAGTGTGAGGCCCTGCGGCACGCTCGCCACCGCGACCTCGTCAGGATTCTGACCGTGTGCGCGAGCGTGGACGGCAGAGGGGACGAGTTCAAGGCTCTGGTGTACGGGCACATGCCCAACGGGAGCCTGGAGAGGTGGCTGCACCAGGAGCCCAGGACGCTGACCCTCGTGCAGCGGCTGAACATCGCCGTGGACGTGGCGTCGGCGCTGGATTACCTTCACACCAACTGCGAGGCGCCGATCGCGCACTGTGATCTCAAGCCGAGCAACGTGCTTCTGGACGACGACATGGTTGCCCGCGTCGGCGACTTCGGTCTGGCGAGATTTCTCGGCGGCGCTGACCCGAGTGGCCAAGCCAGCTCCGTGATCCTCAAGGGTTCCATCGGTTACATTGCCCCAGGTAACTAAAGTTCTACCACATGCTACGTACTATAAATTCTAGCACACGCGCTGCAGAGATGCTCACCGGAAATGCTCTGAAATTTTGCAGAGTACGGGATGGGCCTGCAAGCATGCGCCGGCGGCGACGCGTACAGCTACGGGATTCTTCTGCTGGAGATGGTCACCGGAAAGAGGCCTACCGACACTATGTTCTTGGAAGGGCTGACCCTCACGAGGTTCGTCGAGGAGGCCTGCTCCGGAGGCGGCATCTTGTCCGTCATCGATCCGCGGCTGCTCGGCGATGTAGGTGGACACCCGCCGCAGGTTGAGCGGTGCCTGGTGTCAGTGGCGAGGATCGGCATATCGTGTGCGAGTGAGCTGCCGGCGGAGCGGCCCGCTATGAAACAAGTGGCGAATGAGCTTGGAAAAGTCCGAACATCTCTACTTCTAATGGACGACTTGGTGAATAGTCTGCGTGATTTATTTTCGCTGGTTTTTTTTCGTCATCCTCACACCTCCGTTTTATTTTCGTCATCCTCCCACCTCCGTTAACTCGCTACCCTTCTGCGAAAAAAACCCAGATCACATAGTAGAAGCATCCTCCCACCTCCGTTAACTCGCTACCCTCCTGCGAAAAAAACCAGGCCAATCCAACTCCTCTCTCAATCCAATCCTCCCACGCCCGGTTGCCTGCCGGCGAGCCGCCACCGGCAGGGTCGCCGCCGGCCCCGCCGTGCTCGCTCCTCCTCAATACCTCTCCACCACCGCCGTTGCCTGCGCCCCTGCCGCGTACGTCTCACGCGTGCCTTAGCTGCGACGGGCTCGTTCACAGCAGCTGCCGCATGCGCCCGCCCGGCGAGCTCCGCCGCCAGCCGTCACCTCGCTGCCCTACGTCTCCCAGCCTCCGCGCCAGCCCGTCCCCGACCTCCCTTGCGCCCGCTGCCATGTCGAGCAGATGCCGCAGCCCAAATCTTGAGCCAGGGAAACCCTAATCGCCCCAGAACTATAAGGCGCCGCCAGCACGCATTTCCCAAACCCTTGCGCCACAACCAGATGACAGGTAAGGGAGGAGAAGAGCAGCAGCGAAGATGGTGTCGCTAAAGCTGCAGAAGCGCCAGCCGCCAGGCCTCGAGCGTCCTCAAGTGCGGCAAGGGCAAGGTTTGGATCGACCCCAATGGGGTCAATCCACCCCCTCCCTCTCCCTCCCTCGCCCCGCATCTCGATTTTCTCGCGTATTCCGCAGATCTGTGGGGAGGTGGTGATCCGTGCGGTTTAGGTGGTTCGAGGCGGGTAGATCCCTGCTTTCTTGTGCCACGCTTGCTCATAGATCACATGAGCAGCCTTGGGTTGCCGGGATTAGTGTTCTTGGGGTAGCTGATTTTTTAGCTGAAACATCATATAGCTGACCACTCTATGGATTTGATTTTGTTCTGATGTCCCGTGATAGCTATGGCACTATGATGTTGCCACTCTGATCGTGTTTCAGATAGCAGATGAATCAGAGTCACGTGGATGCTTGTAAAACGCGAGTCACTTAGATTGAGCATCCACGCTTGCTCTTATTTTTCTGTTGTGTGGTTAATGCATCTCCAAGTGTTTCACCCTATTAAATTACTAGCTTATCTGCCAGGATTTGATAGTACGAATCTATATAGGTCCAGTCAAGTCTAATGTAATTGTTTGTGCATATAGTTCAATATTATGGGGTCTCTCCATGTTATGAATATGTTTCCTTGCGGGGCACTGGCAGACTGCAAAACACGTACAACAAGAGTTCGAACATAGATTAAGCTATCCTTGAAAGCATGTTTCTCCAATAGCTTAGCCATGCTAACTCCTTGAAGTTAATTCTACTGATGAAGCTAATCGAGTTGCTGCTTCTGATGTTGCTTTACCTTGATGTGCAATTGACTTCTAACAATGAAACTAATAGAGTTGTTGGTTTCGGTGTTCCTTTACCTTCATGTGCACTAACACAGCAGCATAGTTGGATTATACTAAAGTGGTTGCGCCATTAGCTTAGCCATGATAACTCCATGTAAATCTTCTGCCAGTGACAGAGTTTAGGTGTTATTTTACCTTTTAACGCATTAACACGTGTATAAGTCGTCTTGTCTGTTAAGGTTCAATTGTCGCTTCATTTTGTGAATGTCAATCTCGTGGACCTAGCTCCCAATTATGTTCCTCAGTTTGTATTAGTAAATTTGTAGTTCACACGCACTTGAATGTCAGGTATTGCAGTCACATCCATTCTTATGCTATATGTTGTTTGTTTATAACAGACAGTTTTTGTGTTAGTTTTAACTCATATTTCTGCATACTTTGTACCTGTTCTGTTCTTTCAATTCATGTCTAATGTCTTCCATTAACTCTCCACGGAGGTGCTGGCGGGCCGGTACATACGTCAGTGCATCATCTATCTCATACTCTCAGTCACATACTCACATCTATGATAATTGGAGTATATTCATCTCCAATTACAGCCTCATATTTTTTTGGATATTCATTTACAGCCCGATCTACTTGGATGTGCAGATCTGGGAGTTTGAACAATTCACCAAGAGAAGCCAGTTCGTGTATAACAGAATGGGTGAGGAGTAAAGCCCTGTCATGTTCCATATTTTTATTCAGATTTCAGAGAACACGAAAGTAATTTTTAATATTTTCCTCTACAGGTGGAATTTATCATGAGATCCTACCCAAATTTGAGTACTTCTCCAAGGCACTGTACACCTTCCATTTTGCCCAAAACGATCTCGCCTTGGGCTACTTCACCAATAAGACCACCAAACAGATTGAGGCCTATGACCCCGATCCGAAGGAGCGGTTCACTGTGGCAATGCAGGTACAATTCAAGCCAATTTGTTGACAATCTTGCTCATAGCCAAGAAAATTTTAGTTCTGATTCTTAAAAAAATCAAGTTCTTGGCACAATTAACATTACATGATCTGCGTTGGCTACAGTTTATTCACGCTTGCTTCCAATTCTTGGTTCATGGAAAGAATTTATAATTTTATCTCTGTACTACACATGTAATATAACTTGTACAAGAAGAAGAAGAAGCTTGTCAAGTTTTATCTCTGTACTAGACATGTAATATGACTTGTAGTAGAAGAGTACTAGACATGTACATTCTAAGGCTGAACCAGCCTTAGATTTACTTGTAGAAGAAGCTTGTCAATTTCCTCTCAACGAATTTGCCAGGCTGGTCTCACAACTGAGCCAATTCTACGATGCTCAATATCTTGTTGCTTTTCTCTCTGAATCCTCGGGTATGAGGCCCAAGCTTTCCCAAATTAGCAATCCGGCATTTGCATCCACTTGCAAGTTGCAATCATTTGAGGCAAGGATATTCATTGTCAAACAAGCACTACTATGCTGCTAATAAAAAAAAATTAAATTGCATTCGGATTCATGAAGTACTTATTTTCATCTTTGATAAGGTAGTTTGGAGATATATATTTATATGTGCCGACCTTTTCCTTATTTCGGTGAAAAATCATGCATGGGTTATATTTGGTGCGAGGATTACTTCTCTACTAACGATATTTGGTAGTTTGGACCAAGTTTATAGTTGGACATAGGTTTCAACTTTGCACAGTCTGGTATTCCTTTATTCATTTTATAGATCGTGAAAAGTTCATGTTGCTCTTCTCTTGTGCTTATTATGCAGATTAGATTTTCTGTAGAATCCAAATAAAGAATAACTGGTATTCAACGGGATAGATTTGGGAAGTCAAGATTAGCCATGTGAATGTTGTAATGCTCTAACAAAATTACCTTTTTAGGCTCCTTGATGAGTTAGTTATAGATTTAATTGTTTTTAATCACCCGTAGGTTAGTTAACTGAAATTTGTTGGCAGTGGTTCATTATGTTCTTAACTGCTGTACTGAAGCAGCGGATCAAAACATTTAAAAACAATTAGCTCTTGAGTAATTAAGTAAGACTTGATGGTTGTGTTATATATATTATAGTATATACATTTTTTGGCCTGAATTGCAAATCTGATTGAAATTTCCTGGTTTTGTGTTATCATTATTATGGTATACTATTATGCCGGCAAGCTTTTTGTCGGTGCTTTATTTCCTGTCCTTGCTAAACTTTTGATACTCTCTGCAATGATGAAATGTTTCTGCATGTTAGATAAGTACCAGGGCAACCATAAATGATGTTCCTTCCTTTAATTGAGCTGTCTTACTGTTATGTCGTCTAGCTTTTTGTTAATATACACACTGGAATTCTCGATTCTGGAACCCATGAACTCTTTGTCTCTTCCCTGTGACCTGTTTCTCATCTACTCCTGCTTGTAAGAAAAGTCTATTCTGTGCTATATAGGCAAAATATACATAATTGGTTCTCTTCTACATGCTTTCCTTATTCCTTAATGAATACACTTGGTTCACAAAAGCATTGGGATAATTAGCTGAACAATTTTTGCCTATTTTTGTTTCTTTCATCTCCTCTGATTATTTCCTGGTACTTGTGAAATTGTTCGGATTACTTAGCTTCGTTCAATTGCCATGTTGCTCAGCTGAGCTCATACTGTACCTCAGGACATGAACTGCAAGTGGTGCTAGGGTTTGATTGCTGGATGGAACAACACCAAGAACGTGCGTTATTACTCCAGACACATGGAAGCAAAGGCACGGCGCCGCCCGCGTGGCCTGATTAGCGATCAACCACACGTATGATATACATGTATATACTTGTCGATCATACATACATGTGTACCCACATATTCTTGATTAGTTGGTTAATATATAAATAGATTCTTAATTGGTCTATCAGTTCGTGTGATGTTCTGAATGAAAAGAAAATTACTGGGGAGTTATTGCATGGAATAATTTTGTGGTAATGGTCTTGCAATCAAAACAAACATTTTCTTGCGACACGTATTGGATCCATCTTCTTCCATGAACAGATGTGAACAAAGGGTAGTTTTGTGTGTTCTTCCATGAACAGATGTGAACAAAGGGTAGTTTTGTTTAGCACTACTTTTCTTTTGTTTTTTGGCTTGAGTGTCTCTCTTATCAAATTATACATCACAAAATTACTGTTATGGTGTACGACAGTAGTAGAGTATATTTATTTGTCCAAAAAGTGAATAAAAGTATCAAGAACTGTATGCCATCTTTTATGCACTGATGTAAAGACCATTTTCTTTCTATAGAGATGATACCCTCTTAGAGAAGATTGGTAAACATGATTAAATGTGCTTTTGATCTTGAATTTGTAAAATATAGTATTTTTTCTCATGTATGCCATCTTTTGATGCATTTGATTTTTTTTATCTCGATCTACTGTCTGGTGCAGCAGTATCAACAAGAGATAAAGGTCTCAAAGAGGTATCTAGCATCTCAATAGGCCATTCAAATTAGCCCCATACAGTATTCACTTTTAACATGCCTAATAGAGACACTTAGCTAACTTATCTTGTTTGTATTGGAGTTGACCCTCCTGTGCTTTTCGTTCTCATTTATCATAGGTTTGGCAATTCCATTCAAGTGTTAGAAGTGAATTGCTTTTACTTATTAGGTGAGTTGGATCCTTCATGTCTCCAGCTGTTTTATCCAACTAGCTGCATGCTCGTGCGTTGATACGGACGACAATGCTCGTGCGGCCGATGGGACACCAGGATGACGGGTGACAAGGTGAGGTTTCTTGGACCTTCCGCCAGGTGATGATGGATGGGACTCGGTAGGTGGAGGAGATGTAGGGGCGACGACATGGAGTACATGAGGTGGGATGGCAGTAGATAGACGCGACATGATTTCTTTCCTCGCGAGAGGAGAGGCGAGAGCGAATCCGGGCAGGAGGAGTGAAGGGAAGGAGTGGACAATGAGTCAAAGTGTTGCTAATATGTTGGGTAAGGAAATCATACACAAAAAATTGAAAGAAAACCCAAAACAAAGATAAAAGAGATGTTAGCTTTCAGCGCTAATAATGGACATAGCGGCGTATCAGTTGCATCCCTACCAGTGGACATCATATTTTTGTTTTGTGGTAATGCATGGAATTCAACTGTATATATTACAACGTGGCAATGGCTCAGGAGATATCAAATCTGCCTTTTTGCCTCGGGGGGCGTCATGGGCGACGCACGCCAAGTCCCTCGTTGATGGCAATAGCAGATGGAACACGGGGGATCATGGCGAGAGCAAGGTGGTTGGTGAGGAACTCCTCCTTGGTCGTCCATGAGGAAGTACGATGTGAACGAGAGAGGGTGCCATGGCGAAGGTGAGGTGGGTGCCATCCGGTTTTAAGGAGAGGGCTCTAGCGAGAAATGTCCCGGTGCGGCGGGAAATCGAGCAGGAAGGGGAGGGTCCGGCAGGAAAAGGGGAGGGTGCGTCGTGGGCTGGGGTTTTGTGTTGGGACTGTGTATTGAAGATAATATGACAGATAGTTCAGACAACCACATTTTTCCCTACACATGGGCTGGATCTGGTGGAGCCCGGACTGACGAGACAGTGGATTTTGGAGACCCTGCTGGGCACCCGTTTGATGTCAGAACAAGCCCGAACTTATGAGGGAGAAATGAGCTTCGACCTTGAAGATGATCTTAGTCATTTATTTGATTCATTTATATTCATTGTATCCCGTAGCAACGCACGAGCATTCTACTAGTCTCTCTTGGATTCTCAGACGCGACCGTGAGCTTTTTTCCATTTTTGTGGGGGGGAGGGCAAGTGTGACGATTCTTTCTTGCTAATGTCAGCACAGAATATATCTCTTCGATTTGTCAGCTGTGAGCGGCTATTTATTTATTTATACAACCAGTATTTTTCTTGCGGGTAATGCAACCAGTATGACCACCAGTCATGGACAATTATTTTTGAAATAGTTTAAATTTCTTACCACATGTGTCACATGATTTCATGAACAAAATAATTAACAGCATAATGTTTGTTTTATTTTCTCCCTCCTCTGTCCGCTACCACATGTTCTTTTAAGCATGAACGATTTCTTTTATATCGATAAAGGCTTTCTTTCAACTTTATATATAAAGCAGCCATCACAAGCGATTCCTTTTCTATTATAACGTCAACCGTGAACGACTATTTTATCATTTTTCTCATCAAGTTTGAGTTGCTTAACACGTGTACCACGTGGTACCGATTATTTCATCCTACAACCACCAGAACCATGTACACTAGTAGTTGACTGCTTAATTAATATTCCCTCTGTCTCATAATATAAAATATTATTACATTAAATATGTATATTGGATATAATAACATCTTATATTATGGGATGGAGGGAGTACATGTTCATTGATTAGCAGGGCCTGAAGTTTAGTGTAAGTATGTATGCATCTAACTCGGGTTAACTCCATTAGTAGTTCATTATATCTGAAGCCCATGAAGACAGATGGTGACTCTTCATGAAGGCCCAGAGCCCAGAACCGGATTAAGGTCCGCAGACTTAAACCGGCTGAGGGAGTCCTGGATTAGGGGGTGTTCGGATAGCCGGACTATGACCTTTGGCCAGACTCCTGGACTATGAAGATACAAGATTGAAGACTTCGTCCCGTGTCCGGATAGGACTTTCCTTGGCGTGGAAGGCAAGCTCGGCGATACGGATATGTAGATCTCCTTCCATTGTAACCGACTCTGTGTAACCCTAACCCTCTCTGGTGTCTATATAAACCGGAGGGTTTTAGTTCGTAGGACCAACAACAATCATACCATAGGCTAGCTTCTAGGGTTTAGCCTCTCTGATCTCGTGGTAGATCTACTCTTGTACTACCCATATCATCAATATTAATCAAGCAGGAGTAGGGTTTTACCTCCATCGAGAGGGCCCGAACCTGGGTAAAAACATCGTGTCCCTTGTCTCCTGTTACCATCCGCCTAGACGCACAGTTCGGGACCCCCTACCCGAGATCCGCTGGTTTTGACACCGACATTGGTGCTTTCATTGAGAGTTCCTCTGTGTCGTCGCTTTTAGGCCCGATGGCTCCTTCGATCATCAACAGCGATGCGGTCCAGGGTGAGACTTTTCTCCTCGGACAGATCTTCGTATTCGGCGGCTTTGCACTGCGGGCCAATTCGCTTGGCCATCTAGAGCAGATCGAAAGCTATGCCCCTGGCCATCAGGTCAGATTTGGAAGCTTGAACTACACGGCTGATATCCGCGGAGACTTGATCTTTGACGGATTCGAGCCACAGTCGGGCGCGCCGCACTGTCGCGGAGGGCATGATCTAGCTCTGCTGTCGGACAGTGCCTTGGAGGCCGCACCCATGTCCGCTCCGACCCTTAGCTCGGAGCCGACTGCGCCAGTCGAGGACGGGTGGTTGGACACCGCCTCGGGGGCTGCAATCTCTATGGCGATCGAGCCGAACACCATCCCTATTCTCTACGAGGCCCGTGGCTCCAAGGTGCCGGACTCCGAACCCTCCACGCCCCTGCCAGTCGAATCCGATTGGGCGCCGATCATGGAGTTCACCGCCGCGAACATCTTTCAGCACTCGCCCTTTGGCGACATTCTGAACTCACTAAAGTCTCTCTCTTTATCAGGGGAGTCCTGGCCAGACTATGGTCAGCAAGGTTGGGATGCGGATGACGAAGAAATTCAAAGCCCACCCACCACCCACTTCGTAGCCACTGTCGATGATTTAACCGACATGCTCGACTTCGACTCTGAAGACATCGACGGTATGGACGACAATGTAGGAGACGAACAGGAACCAGCGCCTATAGGGCACTGGAAAGCCACCTCGTCGTACGATATATACATGGTGGACACCCCAAAAGAAGGCAATGGCGATGGAACAGCGGAGGATGACCCATCCAAGAAGCAGCCTAAGCGCCGGCGTCATCGGCGCCGCTCTAAATCCCGCCGAAGCAAAAACGGTGATTCCGGCACGGGAGATAATAACACCCCGAACAGCGCCGAAGACAACCCCCTCCAGTAGGATTCAGTACAGGAGGATGGAGAAGCCAGCCCTCATGAGAGAGCGGCAGAGGACGATAATTACATGCCTCCTTCCGAAGACGAGGCAAGCCTCGATGACGACGAATTTGTCGTGCCTGAGGATCCCGTCGAAGAAGAGCGTTTAAACGCAGGCTTATGGCCACGGCGAGCAGCCTCAATAAAAAATAGCAACAACTTAGAGCTGACCAAGACTTGCTAGCCGACAGATGGACTGAAGTCCTTGCGGCCGAAGAGTACGAACTCGAACGCCCCTCCAAGAGCTACCCCAAGCGCAGGCTGCTACCCCGATTAGAGGAGAAAGCACCTAAACCTACATCACCAGCGCATGACGCAGCCGATCGGCCACCTCGTGGCCGCGACAGAGAGGCCTCTCGGCCCTCCACTCAAGCCGCGCCCCGGCGATGCTCAAAAAATACCAAGGCACGGGGAAATGCGCCAGACCTGCGAGATATATTGGAGGACAAGGCAAGGCAAACAAGATCGATCTACGGATCGTGTGGGCACCCCACGGCACGAGACGGTAATCGTCACGCCGGATACAGTAAATTCGGCCGGACTGAACACAGTAGACAAAGCTCGTTCGAGCTGCGTTGTGATATAGCCCAATACAGAGGCGCCGCACACCCACTATGCTTCACAGATGAAGTAATGGATCATCAAATCTCTAAGGGTTTCAAACCCGTGAACATCGAATCATACGATGGCAGAACAGATCCTGCGGTATGGATCGAGGACTATCTCCTTCATATCCACATGGCCCGTGGTGATGACCTACACGCCATCAAATACCTCCCACTCAAGCTTAAAGGACCAGCTCGGCATTGGCTTAACAGCTTGCCAGCAGAATCAATTGGTTGTTGGGAGGACCTGGAAGCCGCATTCCTCGACAATTTTCAGGGCACTTATGTGCGACTACCAGACGCCTATGACCTAAGCCACATAACTCAGCAGCCAGAGGAATCGGCCAGACAATTCTGGACACGGTTCCTAACCAAGAAAAATCAAATCATCGACTGTTCGGACGCAGAGGCCTTAGCAGCCTTCAAGCATAACATCCGCGACGAGTGGCTTGCACGGCACCTAGGACAGGAAAAGCCAAAATCTATGGCAGCCCTCACGACACTTATGACCCGCTTTTGCGCGGGAGAAGATAGCTGGCTAGCTCGCAGCAATAACATGACCAAGAACCCTGGTAATTCAGATACCAAGGACAACAGTGGCAGGTCGCGTCGCAACAAGCAAAAGCGCCACATTAAAGGTGACAATGCTGAGGATACGGCAGTTAATGCCGGATTCAGAGGCTCTAAACCCGGTCAGCGGAAAAAGCCATTCAAAAGAAATACTTCGGGCCTGTCCAGTTTGGACCGAATACTCGACCGCTCATGCCAGATACATGGCACCCCCGAAAAACCAGCCAATCACACCAACAGGGATTGTTGGGTGTTTAAGCAGGCAGGCAAGTTAAATGCCGAAAGTAGAGACAAGGGGTTGCATAGCGACGACGAGGAAGAGCCCCGGCCGCCGAACAATAATGGACAAAAGGGCTTCCCCCCACAAGTGTGGACGGTGAACATGATATACGCAACCCACATCCCCAAGAGGGAGCGGAAGCGTGCGCTAAGGGACGTATACGCGATGGAGCCAGTCGCCCCAAAGTTCAACCCATGGTCCTCCTGCCCGATCACTTTTGATTGAAGGGACCACCCCACTAGCATCCGTCATGGTGGATTCGCCGCATTGGTTCTAGACCCAATTATTGACGGATTTCACCTCACTAGAGTCCTTATGGATGGCGGCAGCACCCTGAACCTGCTTTACCAGGATACAGTGCGAAAAATGGGCATCGATCCCTCGAGGATTAAACCCACTAAAACGACCTTTAAAGGCATCATACCAGGTGTAGAGGCCAAATGTACAGGCTCAGTTACACTTGAAGTGGTCTTCGGATCTCCGGATAATTTCCGAAGCGAGGAGTTAATCTTCGACATAGTCCCGTTCCGCAGTGGCTATCACGCACTGCTCGGGCGAACCGCATTCGTAAAGTTCAATGCAGTGCCGCACTACGCATACCTCAAGCTCAAGATGCCAGGCCCTCGAGGAGTCATTACGGTCAATGGAAACACCGAACGCTCTCTCCGAACGGAGGAGCATACGGCGGCTCTTGCAGTGGAAGTACAAAGCAACCTCTCAAGGCAATTCTCCAGTCCGTCCATTAAACGTCCGGACACCGTCAAGCGCAACCGGAGTAACCTACAACAAGACCGCCTGGCACGTTCCGAGCAAGCGTAGCAATGAGGCCCCAACCCCAGCCCTCGCGAACTTGCGAAACCAGTGTTGCGCGTACATAACTACGCTCTGGAAATACCATGGGCAAAGGGGAAGGGGCACCATCACGGCACGCCCAAAACACGGCTTAAACCGCACTAGGGGCTGCCGACTTCTTCATTTTCTCTTACTTTCAGGACTCCATTCTTCGGAAGGTCTGTCCGGCAGTACAATTGCCGCACAAACAATACAACAACCAGGGAAGCAGAAAGCTACGCCGCACTATGGAACTCTCAGGTGGTCTCTATAACGAGCAGTACACCTGTTTCGCATACCATTCCGCAGCTCGCCCCTGGAAAGGACATGTTAAATAGTCCCATCTTTTGCTTATTGCACTATTTGTATCGTTCTGCTTTGATCACAGCTTTTTTAATTAAACAATACATAGCTCCCGTCTATTATTGCATTACTCTTTTTTACGAATATATGTTCATTAATGACATGTTGCACCCGTACACTTTGGTACGGCCAATACACCAGGGGCTTAAGTACCCTACAACACGGTGTGAGAAGTCCGAACACTTTCACAAGTGCGGCACCCCGAACTTATAGCATTATATGCATCGGCTCCGAATCATGTCTTGGGTCAATAGTTGGGTTTGCCCGGCTCCTATGTTTTGGTACCTTACGTTCCGTTATATCGGCTAAGGTAGCACTAGGAGAAGTACAGCGATTGTGCCCCAGTTGAGCTGGGCTAAGCACCTCAGTAGAGAAAGCTAAAACTGACCGTCATGATGAGGCGAGAGCTGGTCGCTGTTCGAGAGATTTTCGAGTCCCTAAAGACTTATGCCGCTTCGATCAAGGAGTCGGCTTTGTTCGGCCTAGGCGTGGATAGCGCCCCGAACTCGGTCTTCCGAACACTAGGGGCTTCGCCGAAATTTAAAATTATAGAATTCTATGGCTAAGTGCGAGTGTTCAAGCATTATAGTCTGATTGCCTTGTTCGTTGTGTTGAGCGCCTCCCTCGAAGGACCCAAGAATGGGAAAAAGAGCGCTCAAGTTTATCCCGAACACCCCAGCACTCGTGGCATGGGGGCAGAAGCCGACGACTCGCCATCTCTCAAATTTGATAAACGACCGCACAGAAGTTAATATTTTAAATTTAAAAGCGTTGCTTAGGGCATATGAACAAGTTTTCAGCGTACAGGATCACAAATGCGAGACTCAAAAACTACATCTTTGGAGCATTCATCCGCTATAAGGCGGGCACCCTTCAGGACACCCTCATAATACGCTTTCGGGACGCGATGCTCCTTGCCCGGCGGCGGCCCGTCCTTCACCAGCTTCTCCGCATCCATCTTGCCCCAGTGCACTTTAGCACGGGCAAGCGCCCTACGGGCACCTTCGATGCAAACGGAGCGCTTGATTACTTCAAGCCGTGGACAGGCATCCACCAGCCGCCTCACCAGCCCAAAGTAGCTCCCAGGCAGAGCCTCTCCAGGCCAAAGCCGAACTATGAGGCCCTTTATGGCCTGTTCGGCCACCTTGTGGAGCTCGACCATTTGCTCCAGCTGGTCGCTCAAGGGCACCGGGTGTCCGGCCTCAGCATACTGAGACCAGAACACCTTCTTCGTCGAGCTCCCCTCCTCGGCTCGGTAGTAGGCGGCGGCATCAGACGCACTGCGAGGCAAATCTACGAATACTCCTGGAGAACTCCGGACTCGGGTAAGTAACAAGTAATTCACTTTCACTTGCTTGCTTTGCATAATGAATGCCTTACCCGCCGCTATCTTCTTCATCGCCTCAATTTCTTGGAGGGCTTTTGGGGCTTCGGCCTTGGCAGACTTCGCGCTTTCGAGGGCTGCCGCAAGCTCGGATGCTTGCGTCTTTGAGTCAAGCTCCAAACTCTCATGTTTTTTCACGAGAGTCTGGAGCTCTTTCTGCACCTCCTCCACCCACGCCTCCCGCCTTCCTCTCTCTGTGCGCTCCGCAGCCGCTCTGTTTTTGGCCTCGGACAACGCTTTCTTAAGGGTTGCCACCTCGGTCGTGGCCCCTATAATAGCACATTGATCCTGTCATTTTTTGCAACCACATCTTCTCTATATACTTGCGTAAGGTATTACTTACCTTTCTTCTCCTCGAGTTACCTCTTGGCATGGCCGAGCTCGTTCTCGGACCGCGCAAGGTTTTGCTTCAGCATATCCACCTCCGCAGTCAGTGCGACGGAGGCCAACAGCGAAGCCTGCATACGCATATTGACTTGATTATGTTAGACTCCTGCGGATGTTATTAGATCCTCTATTTGGCTTTTCTTTCCGAACGCCGAACAGAGCATCAGGGGCTATTGTTTATGCGGTAATATTTTTACATATTCTTTACTCACCTCAAAGCCTGTTAGAAGGCTGGCACAGGCTTCGGTCAGCCCGCTCTTGGCGGACTGAACCTTCTGGATCACCGTACTCATTACAGTACGGTGCTCCTCGTCGATGGAGGCGCCGTTAAGCACCTCCAGCAAATTCTCCGGTGCCTCTGGCTGGACGGAGGTCACCGGCTCGGTAGGCTTGCTCCTCTTGGAGGGAGGTCGCCTGCCGGAGTCCGGAACCATTGAAGGTTCCGGTGCGGTGTCCGGCCCAAGGCCGGACTCGGAGCCCTTGGGGTTTTTATCCCCTTGGCGCCTGGAGTCCCGAAGGTCACCTTGCGGCGCCTCCAGGACCACCTCCTCCTGGCTTGGAACCTCCTGGGATAACACTTCGGCGTCGTCCGTAGGGCGGGGGGAGGTAGCCGTCGGAAGCGAATTCACATCCGACGAATCCAGGGAACCGCTCGACGACACGTCGAGCCGGTCTTTGGGTGGACTGCGTAATCATGTTCGACGTAAGGAAAAGCTGTGCAATGAAGGAATACTATGAATTACTCTAGTATCCGGATACTTATGATTTCGCCAGGGGCTTGGCCCTGAGCGGCCACTCCTCTTCGGGTCGTCGGCGTTGGTGGAGTAGTCCGGAGGAAGGGTTTTCCCCTTCTTGGACCCTTCGACCTCCCCAGTTGGGGCGGCCTTCCTTTTCTTTCCTCCCCCCGCTGGAGGGGGAGAGGCCTCTTCTTCCTCCTCCTCGTCTTCACGGGAGGACTGCGTCTCGGAGTCGTCGGACGATGAATCCGACACCACCAAACGCCGGGCACTCTTTCGAGTCCCCGTGGCCTTCTTCTCCGGCACCACGTAGGGTGCCGGAACCAGCAGCCCTGTCAAACGGGCATCCGCTGGGTCTTCGGGCAAAGGAGCCGGACAGCTGATCTGTCCGGACGTCTCTTGCCAATCCTGTCAAAGGTAAGGGAGTTTAGATCCCGCATAGAGTCAAACTATGAAAGACAAAACCTGTAAAAGGTAAAAGCAGCTTACCGCGCCGGCTTGACGCTGCGCATTGAATCCGCGATCCTCGGAAGCGGATGCGGGAGCCTCGGCGCCCTTGAACAGCACCTTCCCGGCATCTTCGTACGTAGTGTCGAAGAGCCTGCTCAGTGTTCGGTGCTGTGCCGGATTGAACTCCCACAAGCTGAAAGCCCGTTGTTGGCACGGGAGGATCCGGTGGATGAGCATGACCTGTACTATGTTGACGAGTTTGAGATTCTTGCTCACCAGGTTTTGGTCGCATGTCTGGAGTCTGGTCAGCTCTGCTTTCCTGCCTCACGACAGGCCCGTCTCCTTCCAGGAGGTGAGCCACGTAGGGGCTCCGGATCGGAACTTGGGGGCTGCGACCCATTCAGGGTCACGCGGCTTGGTGATGTAGAACCACCCCGGTCGCCACCCCTTTAGGGTCTCCATGAAAGAGCCCTCGAGCCATAGGACGTTGGGCATCTTGCCCACCATGGCCCCTCCGCACTCCGCCTGGCAGCCGCGCACTACCTTCGGCTTGACGTTAAAGGTCTTCAGCCATAAACCAAAGTGGGGCAGGATGCGGAGGAAGGCCTCGCACACGATGATAAACGCCGAGATGTTGAGGATGAAGTTCGGGGCCAGATCGTGGAAATCCAGGCCGTAGTAGAACATGAGCCCCCAGACAAATGGGTGGAGAGTAAAACCCAGTCCGGAGAGGAAGTGGGTGAGGAACACCACCCTCTCATGGGGCCTTGGGGTGGGGATGAGCTGCCCCTCTTCTGGAAGCCGGTGCATGATGTCGTTAGACAAGTATCCGGCCTTCCTCAGCTTATTGATGTGACCCTCTGTGACGGAGGAGACCATCCACTTGCCTCCCGCTCCGGACATGGCTGGAGAAGGTTGAGGTGAGGTGTGCGGACTTGGGCGCTGGAGCTCGAGCGCGCGGAAATGGATAGGCAAAGGAGGAAGAAGGCGTAGGTAAAAAGGTGGATCCTTATCCCATTATATGGGCGGACGCGAACTGCGCGTCCCCACCCGCCTAGTAAAACTCGCTTATCTCCCAAGCGCCATAATCAATGGCACGGTTGGGTTACCCACGCCCGTATTGATGAGAATCCCGGAATAAGGGGACACGATCTCTGCTTTGACAAGACGTGCCAAGGAAACCGCCTCGCTAAACACGCTGAGGTGGGGTAACAAAACGATTCGAATAAAGTTTTGGCCGTGGTGTGATGTCACGCTGCGGGGTACGTCAGCATATTAGATTGGTGTAAGTGTTATTCTCTCTATGGCAATATGCGGAACTTATTTTGCAGAGCCGGACACTATCCTTGTGTTCGCAATCTTCTACGAAGTATTCGGAGGAGGAACCCGCCTTGCAATGCCGAAGACAATTTGTGCGCCGGACTCGTCGTCATTGAAGCCTGGTTCAGGGGCTACTGAGGGAGTCCTGGATTAGGGGGTGTTTGGATAGCCGGACTATGACCTTTTTCCGGACTCCTGGACTATGAAGATACAATATTGAAGACTTCGTCCCGTGTCCGGATAGGACTTTCCTTGGCGTGGAAGGCAAGCTTGGCGATACAGATATGTAGATCTCCTTCCGTTGTAACCGACTCTGTGTAACCCTAACCCTCTTCGGTGTCTATATAAACCGGAGGGTTTTAGTCCGTAGGACGAACAACAATCATAACATAGGCTAGCTTCTAGGGTTTAGCCTCTCTGATCTCGTGGTAGATCTACTCTTGTACTACCCATATCATCAATATTAATCAAGCAGGAGTAGGGTTTTACCTCCATCGAGAGGGCCCGAACCTGGGTAAAAACATCGTGTCCCTTGTCTCCTGTTACCATCTGCCTAGACGCACAGTTCGGGACCCCCTACCCGAGATCTGCCGGTTTTGACACCGACACCGGTATTTGTATGTAACTTGTATTGTAAGGTAGAAAATAGCGGAGACCGAGTCGGACACGTTTATGAGCCGGCCTCGGGATTCTTGAAGCCGATGGGTGTCAACCCATGTATATAAGGGGACGACCCGGCGGCGGTTCAAGGACAACAGACAACAACTCGAGACTCAGGCAAAGCGTATTCGCTCCCTGGTCATCGAAACCCCATCAATTCCATCACAACTAGACGTAGGCTTTTACATTCATCGTAAGGGGCCGAACTAGTATAAAAACTCTCTTGCGTCCCTTGTCCACTTTAACCCCTTTAAGCTAACCCGTAGCGATGACTCCACGACTAAGTCCTTTCATGAGGACATCTGCCGTGACAAAACCACGACAGTTGGCGCCCACCATGGGGCTATCACACGATGGTTTCAAGTTCTTGGAGGGCAACTTCGAAGGACTCAAGGGTTATGCTGTGGGCCGGATGACCAAGAGTCGTCGCGGTAAGCTCTACATCGACGATGCAGGCTGGGGCTCTGAGGCCGGCTCAATTGAGTACGGGTACCGGGTCCCCTTTGGGGGCATACACGTTTTCATTGGCAAGATCGGCGAACCGGGCCCTGAGCCGCACATTTGCACCGACCTCGTCGAAACGGCTCAGCGCGCGAGATCTGCCCGGGTCAAGCCTGGCATGAAGCGTGCCTTCGTGGGAGTCATCCATGGAGGGGAATCTGAGGATAGATCAGAATCTGGTGGTGAAACCGTCATTTATTCCGGCGACGAGTCATCAACCAGAGAGATCGAGTCGTTATATCAGCTACACGATGGCCGGATTGGGGGCTGTTCCGATGGCGACAGTATTCCGGACCCCTCTGATCTGCCAAATCGGGTTGCGATCTTCATGGCCGGTACGCAGCCGATGCTCCACTCTTCGACCGCAGCGGCGATGATTTTTGGGGCGGCAGCAACAACAGTGGCCGGGGCAGGAGGCCCTGTGCGACCGCCGGCTCAAGTTCTGTCTGATTTGTTTGACGCATTAGGAACGCTGATGGCGGAGGTTAATCCGGCGGATCAGGACGCGCACAATGCGGAGATCGCGAAGGTGAAGGATCAGATTACTCAGGCCAAAACCAACTTGGCAGCTGAAGATACCAGGATGGCCGCGGAGCGGGCCGCTTTGGATGCACAGGCTTACCGGCTTATGCTGGCACTAGTAGAAAAGGGGGCAAAGGTCCAGGCTGGGTCAGCCCATTAGTCTCGGTTGAGTCTAGAACCGGGACCAATGGGGGCATTGGACCCGGTTCATGAGCCCAGGGGGCCGGCCGGGCCACGTGGGCCATTGGTCCCGGTTCGTCTGGACCTTTGGTCCCGGTTGGTGGGACGAACCGGGACCAATGGGCCTCGCTCCTGGCCCACCACCATTGGTCCCGGTTGGTGGCATGAACCGGGACCAAAGGCCCCCCTTTAGTCCCGGTTCATGCCACCAACCAGGACCAGTGGTGGTGCCTATATATACCCCCTCGCGCCAGAGCAGAGCACGCTGTTCTATTTTTTCTAGCCGAGGGGGAGAGGGCTTGGTGGTGCTCTAGCTCACCTCCTATGCACACAAGGTGTTCGATGGAATGCCCGAGCCACACTACTTAAGCTTTCTCCTCTCCAAGCTCGACCTCCAAGCTCCATTTTCCTCAATATTTGTCTAGGTTTAGCGGTCTGTCATGCCCTGTCCCCGTCTTCACCGCAGTCGATCACCCGCGTCGAGCTCATCCTCAGCACCACCGTGGTGAGCCTCTTGTTCTTATCTTCTTTCTGAAAGGAAAAAATATTCTTACTTGTATGTTTACATAGATACTTGTATTATTTTCTTACTTTTATTATTGCATCTTATATAGTGCGATGGTTTTGGTATCCGCCCCCGTCGGCCCTCGTCCTGTCTATGATTCGGATGTGGTATATATATTATCTTTATAACTATTAGTTCATTTATTGTTTATGAAAATTATGCCGACCAACGTGACATAGATTTTATTTATCTAGGATGTATATGAACCGGAAATTCCAACCGACCCTATTGTCGAGAGGTTAAATTTAGTTGAAGAAGAAAACAATTTCTTGAAGGAAAAAATAAAAAAAATTGAGGAGGAGAAGATGATATTGGAGTTGCATGTTGCGGATGTCGTCGATGATCACAAGATCAAGATGGATGCAATGCGCTTGAAGATTAGAAAGATTAGAAAATATGCCATTCATACCGAGGCTTGGTATCATTATGCCGTTGGATCAATTGTTACCTTGGTTGCGATTATGATCGCCTTTGTTTTCGCATTTAAATGTTTTACATAGTTGCAATGTATGGTTTAATTAATTAGATGCTCTGGAGAGCTATATGTTGTTAGATGAGAACTATGTATGTACTTTGGTTTTAATGTGATGATGAACTTCTATTAATTTGGACATTTAATTATATATAATGCACGCAGATGAACCGGCAATGGATGTACGGTGACAGACACACCTCCGAGTACATTAAGGGCGTGCATGAGTTTCTCGATGCGGCTGAGGCAAACAAGCAGAATGGTTTTATTTGTTGTCCATGCACTAAATGTGGGAATACGATGTCTTACTCTAACCGGAAAATCCTTCACACCCACCTGCTTTACAAGGGTTTCATGCCACACTATAATGTTTGGACGAGGCACGGAGAAATAGGGGTTATGATGGAAGACGACAAAGAAGAAGAGTACGATGACAACTATGTGCCCCCTGAATGCCGTGATGCTGCAACGGGGGGAGCTGGTGAAGATCAAGAGGAACCAGACGATGTGCCCAATGATGCTACAACGGGTGAAGCTGCTGAAGCTCAAGAGGAACCAGACGATGTGCCCGATGATGATGATCTCCGCCGGGTCATTGTCGATGCAAGGACGCAATGCGAGAGTCAAAAGGAGAAGCTAAAGTTTGATCGCATGTTAGAGGATCACAAAAAAGGGTGGTACCCCAATTGTGAAGATGGCAACACAAAGCTCGGTACCGTACTGGAATTGCTGCAGTGGAAGGCAGAGAATGCTGTGCCTAACAAAGGATTTGAGAAGCTACTGAAAATATTGAAGAAGAAGCTTCCAAAGGATAACGAATTGCCCGACAGTACATACGCAGCAAAGAAGGTCGTATGCCCTCTAGGATTGGAGGTGGAGAAGATACATGCATGCCCTAATGACTGCATCCTATACCGCGGTGCATACAAGGATCTGAACGCATGCCCGGTATGCGGTGCATTGCGGTATAAGATCAGACGAGATGACCCTGGTGATGTTCACGGCGAGCCCCACAAGAAGAGGGTTCCTGCGAAGGTGATGTGGTATGCTCCTATAATACCACGGTTGAAACGTCTGTTCAGAAATGGAAAGCATGCCAAGTCGATGCGATGGCACAGTGAGGACCGTAAGAAAGACGAGAAGTTGAGAGCACCCGCTGACGGGTCGCAGTGGAGAAAAATCGAGAGAAAGTACTGGGATGAGTTTGCAAAGGACCCAAGGAACGTATGGTTTGCTTTAAGCGCGGATGGCATTAATCCTTTCGGGGAGCAGAGCAGCAATCACAACACCTGGCCTGTGACTATATGTATGTATAACCTTCCTCCTTGGATGTGCATGAAGCGGAAGTTCATTATGATGCCAGTTCTCATCCAAGGCCCTAAGCAACCCGGCAACGACATTGATGTGTACCTAAGGCCATTAGTTGAAGAACTTTTACAGCTTTGGAATGGAAATGGTGTACGTACGTGGGATGAGCACAGACAAGAGGAATTTAACCTAAAGGCATTGCTGTTCGTGACCATCAACGATTGGCCCGCTCTCAGTAACCTTTCAGGACAGACAAACAAAGGATACCACGCATGCACACACTGTTTAGATGACACTGAAAGTATATACCTGGACAAATGCAGGAAGAATGTGTACCTGGGCCATCGTCGATTTCTTCCAACCAACCATCAATGTCGAAAGAAAGGCAAGCATTTCAAAGGCGAGGCAGATCACCGGAAGAAGCCCACCATGCGTACCGGTGATCACGTACTTGCTATGGTCAATGATTTACACGTAATCTTTGAAAAGGGTCCCGGCGCACTAGCTGTTCCGAATGACGCCGAGGGACACACACCCATGTGGAAGAAGAAATCTATATTTTGGGACCTACCCTACTGGAAAGACCTAGAGGTACGCTCTTCAATCGACGTGATGCACGTGACGAAGAACCTTTGCGTGAACCTGCTAGGCTTCTTGGGCGTGTATGGAAAGACAAAAGATACACCTGAGGCACGGGAGGACCTGCAACGTTTGCACGAAAAAGACGGCATGCCTCCGAAGCAGTATGAAGGTCCTGCCAGCTACGCTCTTACGAAAGAAGAGAAAGAAATCTTCTTTGAATGCCTGCTCAGTATGAAGGTCCCGACTGGCTTCTCGTCGAATATAAAGAGAATAATAAATATGCCAGAGAAAAAGTTCCAGAACCTAAAGTTTCATGACTGCCACGTGATTATGACGCAACTGCTTCCGGTTGCATTGAGGGGGCTTCTACCGGAAAATGTCCAATTAGCCATTGTGAAGCTATGTGCATTCCTCATGCAATCTCTGAGAAGGTGATCGATCCAGAAATCGTACCAAGGCTAAGGAGTGATGTGGCGCAACTTGTCAGTTTCGAGCTGCTGTTCCCACCATCCTTCTTCAATATCATGACGCATATCCTAGTTCATCTAGTCGACGAGATTGTCATTCTGGGGCCCGTATTTCTACACAATATGTTCCCCTTTGAGAGGTTCATGGGAGTCCTAAAGAAATATGTCCGTAACCGCGCTAGGCCAGAAGGAGGCATCTCCATGGGCCATCAAACAGAGGATGTCATCGGGTTTTGTGTTGACTTCATTCCTGGCCTTAAGAAGATAGGTCTCCCTAAATCGCGGTATGAGGGTAGACTGACTGGAAAAGGCACTCTTGGAAGTGACTCAATAATATGCAGGGACGGATATTCTTGGTCTCAAGCACACTACATAGTTCTACAGAACTCTACCTTGGTGACCCCGTATGTCGATGAACACAAGAACAGTCTGCGCTCCAAACACCCGGAGCAGTGCGACGACTGGATTACATGTGAACACATTAGGACTTTCAGCAGTTGGTTGGAAGCACGTCTCAGAGGTGACAACACTGTTTGTGATGAGTTGTACTTGTTGTCCAGGGGACCATCTTTGACTGTATTGATTTACAAAGGATACGAGATAAATGGGAATACATTTTACACGATTGACCAAGATCAAAAGAGCACCAACCAAAACAGCGGTGTCCGCTTTGATGCAACAACCTAGAAGGGAAAGGACACATATTATGGTTACATAGTGGACATATGGGAACTTGACTACGGACAAGATTTTAAGGTCCCTTTGTTTAAGTGCAAATGGGTCAATCTGTCAGGAGGCGGGGTACATGTAGACCCACAGTACGGAATGACAACAGTGGATCTGAAAAATCTTGGGTACACTGACGAACCGTTCGCCCTAGCCAATGATGTGGCACAGGTTATCTATGTGAAGGACATGTCTACCAGACCGAGAAAAATAAAAGATAAGGAAACGAATACATCATACGATGAGCCAAAGCGCCACATAGTTCTTTCAGGAAAAAGGGACATCCTGGGAGTGGAGGGCAAGACAGACATGTCTGAAGATTATGAGAAGTTTCATGAAATTCCTCCCTTCAATGTCAAGGCTGACCCAAGCATCCTGATAAACGATGAAGATTATCCATGGTTACGGCGCAATAAGCAAATGACACAAGCGAAGAAAAAGTGAAGACTTTCTCCTGCAACTATTATGATGATACCATGCCAAATTTGTAACAGACGAGTATGCTATGCCAACTTTTTCAGAGTTCATTTGAAAACTATGAATTTAGGTCGAATTTTCTCTATAGGTGCATCTATGTTCAAATTTTAACTATTCAAATTTGAAAACTAATGGCACTAACAGAAAGTTTATAATTTTTCTAAAACTAATGGCACTAACAGAAAGATTATAATTTTGCTGACCTAAAAGGAAAAAGAATTAAAAACTAAAGCAAAAAGCAAAAGAAAATAAATAATACAGAAAACAAAACAAAAAAACTGGAAAAAAATAAAAATAGCAACAATAAGTATTTTGTTGTAAGTAGAAACAAAATAAAATAAATAAAGCAACAAAGAAAACAAAAAAAAATAAAAAAAGTGTTTTCAAATTTGAAAACTAATGGCACTAACAGAAAGTTTATAATTTTTCTAAAACTGAAAGCAAAAAGAATTAAAAAATAAAGCAAAAAACAAAAGAAAATAAATAATGCAGAAAACAAAACAAAAAAACTGGAAAAAAATAGGGCTCGCCCCTGGCCCATGACCATTAGTCCCGGTTTGTGCCACAAACCGGGACTAAAGGGTTGGCCCTTGTTGCACCCAGAGTTTAGTCCCACCTCGCCAACCGAAGGGCGCCCACACCGGTTTATAAGCCCATCCCTCTCTACCTTGTTGAGCTCCTCTCAAAGTGAAATAGATGCCCCAATATAGGAAATTTGACCTAAATTCATAATGAATTTCTCTGAAATTCATAGAAATTGATTATGAATTTAGGTCGAATTTTCTCTACAGGTGCATCTATGTTCATTTTTTAGTAAAGTTAATCACAAACTTGTGATTCACACAAATTTTAAAAAATTCAAATTTGAACTATTCAAGTTTTAAAACTAATGGCACTAACAGAAAGTTTATAATTTTTGTGACCTAAAAGAAAAAAGAAATCATTAAAAAACTATAAGTATTTAGTTCTAAGTAGAAATGAAAAAATAAATAGCAAAAAAGAAAAAAATTCCTATAATATTTGTTATGACTAACTAAAATTACCAAATTGAGTATACTGATAAAACACAGTAATATTAAATAGCAGGAAAAAGAATGACTCAAAAATCAATTTTTATTGTAAAGTTATTCATAAACTAGTGATTCACACAAATTTTAAAAAATTCAAATTTAAACTATTCAAATTTTAAAACTAATGGCACTAACAGAAAGTTTATAATTTTTGTGACCTAAAATAAAAAAGAAATCACTACAAAACTATAAGTATTTAGTTCTAAGTAGAAATGAAAAAATAAATAGCAAAAAAGAAAAAAAGCCACCTACTGGGCCACCACGGCCTGAATACGACTAGAAACCCAACCATGGGCCAGGATTCAGGCCCGGAGCAGGCCCATTAGGCCCACAGGCATTGAAGTGACAGATTAGGCCCGAAAGCCTGCAGTTGAGAGGAGCTCGAGAGGGTGGGCGCAGCAGCGCTTATAAACCACTCCCGAGCCCTCTCAACTAGCGAGGTGGGACTAAACTTTTGGGCGCGGTGCAGCACAAGGCCATTGGTCCCGGTTGATGGGACGAACCGGGACCCAAGGGTGGCATTGGTCCCGGTTCTTAGCACAAACCGGGACCAATGCCCCCCTTTAGTCCCGGTTTGTGCCATCAACCGGGACCAAAGGATGCCGCTTCCCGCCCTTTGGGCTGTTGAAAAGAGGCCTGTGGTCCCGGTTGGTGGCACAAACCGGGACTAAAGGGGGCATTGGTCCTGGTTTGTGCGACGAACCGGGACCAAAGGCCTGGGTATATAAGTAGCACTTAGGAAAATTTGACGAACTCATCGCCAGTTGCCCCCCGGCCCGCCCGACGACGCCGAGCTCAT
>NC_041382.1:757106995-757112527 GCF_002162155.2 Triticum dicoccoides
GCCCCTGCCCCGTCGCCGCCAGGCTGCCCCGAAGCCGCCCGCCGCCCCCGCCGACGCCGTCATCATCGCCCGCGCCCGTCGTCGCCGTCGTTGTCGCCCGCGCTCGTCATCGCCGTCGCTGCGGGGAAGCACCACGCCGGCTCCCGCGACCCGTCCCTGAGGCCGTTCGTCTGCTGCCGCACCGATTCCGGCCGGCGACCTCGACCCCTCCCCGCGCTGTGAGCCCCTGCCTCCTCCCCTTTCCTTCTCATTGCCGTCCCCGCACGTCATCCGTAAGCGCGCGGCACCGCCAACCATCGTCGCCGTCGCCGTATAATGCTCTGTATATGCTCATTGTATGTATGTATGTATGTATGTATGTATGTATGTATGTTGACTGTATAATACTCTGTATATGCTGTATAATGCTCGTTTTTGCATTTTTTTGTTACCAAGGAAAAGGTCTATTTTTTGGTGATATGTATGTTCATATGCTCATTAATATTTAAAAAAATGTTCATATGCAAAGAATTATTTTTGGATGAAATGAGATGAGATGAGATTTGTTTTGTGTTGGAGAAGAAAATAGGAAGAAGGAAGAAGGAATAAGAAGGAAAATAGGGTCGAGGGGGGGGGGTCGATATATACCCCTCCCCGATAACATTTTTTTCCATGTATATATGCAAAAGTTACATTTTTAGAAAAGTTTTATATATCTACTTAGGAAAGGAAGAACAAGAAAAAGAATGAGAGGAAAAGGAAATAAGAAGAGGAAGAAAGGAGAAGAAGAGGAGAGGAAGAAGAGGAGAAATAAATAAGAAGAAGAAAAAAGAATAAAAAGAAGAGGAGAAGAAGAAAGGAATAGAGGAGAAGAAGAGAAAATAGAATATATATTCTATTCTATTTTTTCTTCTTCTCCTCTTTTTCTTCTTCTTTTTTTCTTCGATCTTCTCCTCTATTCCTTTCTTCTTCTCCTCTATTCCCTCTCCCAATAACTTCAACACGAGGGGGGGTCGATATACCCCTCGGATAACTTCGACATGAGGGGTGGTCGATATATATACCCCCTCTCGACTATGATAACTTATACCGCGGGAGCACCCCCCGACCCTCTCGCTCGACCAAAACTCTCAAGGACACCCAAACCCTAGAAAAAAACGATGTCGGTCTCCTACCCCCTCCCGCCGCGCCCCTACCCGACAAACTCTCTCGAGGCCACCCCAAACCCTTGAAGCGTTGTCGAGGCCACCCCAAACCCTAGAGAAGCAGCGTCGAGGCCACTAATTAATATATATGATTCCTTACTATGATTAGCTAGCTAGTTCTACGTTTGCCACTAATATATCCATCTGTCATGTTTGAATAATAATTGCCATGTTGTAAATATTTGTAGAAACTATGGACACCGCTTGAGATGAAGCAAAAGAAGCGATGTTGAGGGACATAATCGCACAAGGAAGTGATGCCGTCTTGTTGTTTCTCAATGACACCGATGGTCTGGAAGGAGAGGGTGAAGAAGCTGGCTCCGGTGACCTAATGCCGGTGCAAGAAGGAGAACGTGAGGACGGCTCCGGTGACCCAATGCCGGTGCAAGAAGGAGACTGCAATGACGGCTCCGGTGACCGAACCGAGTCCGGCCAGGTATATATATCGTTAAGCCTGTGCTGACTAGCTAATTGATGCATTCATTGTTTTGGTATGTACACATATTAATTAAGTCTTTGTTCTTTTTTCTAGCCCACCGGATCGAGCACAACTGAGGTAAGGAGACGAGGCCCGAAGAAAAAGTTGAGCTCGGATGAAAGGTTTGAGATCATAGCAATCGCGCCCGACGGCCAACCGATTGAACCCATCCGAACAAAGAACACATTTGTTGCTCAGTGCGGGGTTCTGGTTAGGGACAAGATCCCGATCAGCATCCAGCAATGGTTAAAGCCGGCTACAGAAGACCCTGAGGTGTCTTACGTCAATGATATGCAGAAAAATGATCTTTGGACTGAGCTGAAGTCAAATTTCACCCTACCGCCAGAGGATGATCCGGAGAAGCGAGTTAAAGAGCAATTAATCAAGACTTTTGCTCTTAAGAGGATGGCAGACCTATTCAGGAGGTGAAAGAAAGAGCTGAATAGGTTTGTTGATAAAAAAGAGACACCAGAATTCAAGGGCAGATATGAGAAGATCAGAGATCACTGGCCTGCATTTGTGGCCCACAAGACATCGGAAAAGAGTAAGAAGATGTCGGTGACAAACAAGAAAAATGCTGCGAAGAAGACGCATCACCATCGCACGGGGTCAGGTGGCTACCTCGTAGCCCGGCCTAAGTGGGCCAAGGCTGAGAATGATCTGGTTGAAAAAGGGATCGAACCAGAGACAATGAACTGGCCAGACCGTTGCCGGACTTGGTTCTTCGGGGCTGGCGGAACCTTGGACCCTGTAACAGGGAAGTGCATTTGGACGGACGAGCAACTTGACATACCCTTGAAGAAGCTTCAGTACTATATCGAAGCAGCGCAACAAGGGACATTCCTTCCAGACAGAGAAAAGGATGAGCTCACATTGGCCTTCGGGAATCCTGAGCACCCTGGGCGGACACGAGGCACGCCAGGCTCCATTCCGTGGAAGGCTGGGTTTCCGGACGCAGGCGGTTACAAATGCCAGGAGAGGAGGAAGAAAGTGCAGCAGTCCGAACTGCAGGCGCTTAAAGCAAGGGTACTCGGGATAGAGGAACGAGAAGCAAATCGCAGCAAACGAACTGCTGAAGCTTCCCCCGAAGCTACCCCGCCATCTCAGCGGAGAAGTAGGGCGGCTTCCACCGAGCTGCTTCAGCCGGAGCATGTCTTGACGGCTCCTGCCAGCTATCCCGTGGATGCTATCACGGAGTCTCAAAATTGCCACCTTATGACGCAATGGATTAATATGAAGGTCAAGGCGGCTGTTGGCTCTGTTTATCTTTCTGAACCCGGCGCAACTTTTTACTGCCGGCCAATTCCAGAAGGATATGCTAGGGTGATGGTGGATGAAATAATGGAGGGATTTGAGGAGCTCCCGCTTGACCACCCTACTGGTGAAGGGGAGACTAGGCTGGGTTCTGCTCTGAAGACTCCATGCCTATGGCGGAAGGATCTCATCAACCTTCAGAACTGGACGCCTCCGCCTCCTCCTCCTCCTCCGGCGAGTCAGGGTACTCCGCCTCCTCCTCCGGCGAGTGACGATCAAGGCACTCGGCCGGCTCCTTCTCCGGCGCATGGCGGCACTCCGCCTCCTTCACCACCTGCGCCTGCGCGCCCGAGCAGCCAGCCTCCTCCTTCTCCGCCTCGTCAGCAAGGGCGGAAGAGACCCGCCGCCGCTCCAGCAGCTGCTTTGGCGCGTCGTAGTCCTTCTCCTCCGCCTTGTAAGCAAGTAAAGAAGACAGCCGCTCCGTCTGCTCGGCCGGCGTCTAGCAGTACAGCCAGAGGCGGGAAGACATACAGATTCGGTCCTTCTCTGAAGACTCCAGAGAAGTTACCATACGAGAGGACCCCGGAGGAGAACGCGAAGATCGCGCGAACCGAAGCGAAGGAATGGTTTGAAGGGTTGAAAGCACAAAGACATCCACCTCCGGAGGAGAAGGTAGATCCGGTGAAAGCGAAGTGCACTCTGGCTGCCCTGGCAAAACCACCCAAGTCTCCGCCGAAAGGCAACTATGAGCGTATTATTGCAAAGACATGGGCTGAAGCGGAGCGGTCGGGAAGTACAGTCAGTGATCAAAGGTTGAAAGAACGACGAGCAGCTGGGAAACAAATTGCCCAGCTCGGCGAACAAGGGAATCAATCGTGCCCCCCGCTCAAGGTGCCTAGCGACTCCGAGGATGGTGCCCGGTTATAGCAATCTTGACGATTACCTGCCCGACGATGTACATTATGATCCCATGGAGGTGCAGATACATAGATACGAGTACGGGAAGCCTCTCGTCAAAGATGAAAAATCTCTAACAACGATGATGCGAAGATTGCATGATTGGTACTTGAAAATCTGCAGAGAGTCTGGGGGGAGGAGTACTTTGTATGCAAGAGTTAAACCGGAGCATGACCTCGTTGGAATTGAACTGTTGCCTATTCCATTTGAGGAGTTCTATCAGTTTTTCAATCAATTGGCCCTCGATAAAGCAACGGTCACCTGCTACTGTCTATAAGTACTACTACTTCTGTCATTAAGTCTCTCTATATAGCTCAGCTCTTTCATTGCATGTATTTATAATTATCCTCACTATATTATGCAGATTGAAGATCGCCGAATTGAAGAAAAGACAAATCGGTGATATTGGGTTCGTTAACACATATCTCATAGATGCAACTGAGGTTGAACATCGTGCCGCAGATACCGAGGCCAACTTGCTACGATCATTCAAAATAAATGAAAACAAAGATATAATACTCTTTCCTTACAACTTCAAGTGAGTGTTACTGTCTTGTGCATATTCGGTTTCCCTTATATATTAGTCCAGGTTATAGTAATGTAATTGATGAGTTAAGCATGCGTGCGCAGGTACCACTATATTCTCCTAGAGATTAGGCTTGAGCAGGGAGTAGTAACTGTCTTGGACTCTAAACGAAAAGATCGCCAGGAGTATGCGGACATGACTGAAATCCTCGAGAAGTAAGTTAAATCGATCATTATCCACCATATCAGCAACTTTGTTCATTTCCTGATATCAAGTAATTGTTTTCTTTTGTCTGGCAGGGTTTGGAGAAAATTCACCAAAAAATCTCCGGGACTGCCGAAGATGCTGCAATTTAGATACTCGAAAGTAAGTACTATAGTAGCATGTTACGCGCGTCTCCTAGCTATTGATTTAAGCGCTAGTTTCATCAATACCATTTGGCATTCTTGCTTATCTGTTTGATTGACCTCTATTTCTTGTAAAGTGGTTGTCGCAGGAACAAGGGAATGATTTCTGTGGATACTAAGTTTGTGAGTCCATCCGCCACATGACCTGTGAGCGGGGCGGGTACTCTGACGAACAATATGAAGTGCGTAAGAAATAATATTCACAATTTTAGTTTATTTCCATCATTTGTGTTGAGTTTCATTCATTCATATATATATGTATTGACCCCTTCTTCAAATTAGATGTTTCGGCAGCGGGATGAACTCCTAGAACCAGATCGCATGCGAGCAATTCAAGAGGAATTGGCGGCATTCTTTCTTGACCACGTGATCGCTGAAGATGGAGAATACTATGTGGACCATGCGTCCGTAATTTAGGAGATTATATTTGTAAGAGATAATTATTGTATATATGTAGCCGGTAGTGTCGGATAGATATACGAGAACTTGTTGTTCGACCAAACTCCCGGAGAAGGAGAGGTGGTCGATATCACATCTCTCTGTATGCATATATGTTCATGACGATCTTATGTTTCCTTCGTTTGCTTACTAGCTAGCTATAGCGCGTGTCTAGTCCTCTCTATACGTATGTATAGTACGTAGCGTCGACCAAGCACGGACATAAGAGAGGACACTTCTCTCTATTAATTAGCTATCTAACACAATATATGAAATACCTAAATTAAC
>NC_041382.1:757113088-757170887 GCF_002162155.2 Triticum dicoccoides
CACAGCCACAGAAATGCTGACACGTGGAGGTCTATTGGTCCCGGTTGGTGCCACCAACCGGGACCAAAGGCCCTCCTGACTGGGCTCGACGCACAGGCCACGTGGAGGCCCATCTGTCCCGGTTCTGGTTTGAACCAGGACTAAAGGGTCAGGGCATTAGTAACGACCCTTTAGTCCCGGTTCAGGAACCGGGACAAAAGGCCCTTATGAACCGGGACAAAAGGCCCATTTTCTACTAGTGTGGATCAGAATGCATCGCATGATGTCCTGAAAAGGAGGCACCAATCTCGCCTGCCTCCGGTTTATGATGCTAGGAACCTCTTTAATACCCCAGGAGTGGGGACCAGTAATCCGCCGGTAGCAAACCGGGCGGAGGCGCCTGTAGCAGGGGGGCCGGTTCAGCCACGTTTGATGGATCCGCCTCGTCAGAACAACATTGTGACGCAGCCTGTTCCGACACCACCGGGTCATTACTCTACCCCGATGGACAACCTTGTCGCTGCCGCTTCACGGCTGGCGGCCATCCCGATCGAAGGCAATTCTCCAGTGGCGGTTGAGATGCGTCGAGTTAAGGAGCTTCTTCAAACGGCTTTGGTTCAGTAGAAGGCTTATTCATATAGTTGCGATTGGATTCATTCCACTCCCTGTTCAAGCCGGAGTTACAACAGGCGTATGGATGAACCGGCGGTGTCAAGCAACACGCGGAACCGTGATTCGCCCCGTGGAAATAACCCGACGGGTGATGCCCAGGAGGTGGTGGACCGGGCTCGGGCACGCAGAGAGGCCGAGTTAGCGGCGCAGTATGAAGCCCGTCAGCTTACTCCGGTTCGTCCAACCACGTCGGTGGAACCAGGAGTTACTTATAGTTCTTTGGGAGTACCATGTCTCATCCCGGCGTTGCGCAATGTGCGCCTGCCCAAGGATTTCAAAGGCCCGCGCAAGGTGCCGAATTACACTGCCGATTTGTCCCCTAAGACGTGGGTCGAAATCTACGAGATGGCCATGGAGATGCTGGATGTGGATGATGCGGCATGTGCGAAATACTTCACCATGATGCTGGAAGGGACGGCCCGCACTTGGTTAAAGAGTTTGCCGGCTAATTCCATCAGGTAATGGGCCGAGTTGAGAGCCCGGTTTATTCAGAATTTCAAGGATACATGCAAGCAACCCATGTCGATTGTGGACTTAGCTGCCTGTGTCCAGGAGGAAGGAGAATCAACAACCCGTTGGGTGCGCCGGGTCTTGGAAATTTTGCATTCATCGGACTGCATCAACGCTGATACCGCAGTGTTAACATTGGAAGGCAATTGCCGGTTTGAACCTCTGAAGTTGAAGTTGGGATGGATCAAACGTCATTGTAATGACATGGGAACCCTCATGGCCACTCTGGTGAAGTATGCCGACTCTGATAGTACCAAGGATCCCGAGTCTGATGATGATAAGACAGGGAAGGGAAAAAGGAGCGGCAACGCCAAGGGGCAGCACCACAACCCGGCGGGTCATGGAAACAATGATAAGCGTAAATCGGATCACAACTTGGACTTTGTGGCTAATACCAGCACGCAGGACAAGGGCCAGCGACGTAAGGGTAAACCGCCCCAGCGCGATGGAGCACCAAGCCCTAACCCGGACCGCTTATCTTATCTATTTAACCAGCCTTGCCTGAAACATGGGACGAAGGATATTTCGTCCACACACCTCTGGAAAGATTGCTACATCATGCAGGAGTTCAAAAATTCTAATTCTTTCCGGTATGATAATGGGTCAGGTGGCGGTTCGGCCCACGGGTCTCATGGGCCGGGTTATGGTGGAGGCAGTTCCGGTTCAGGATTTCACGGTAACCAGAATGGGCATGGCAATCAAGGCAATCAGGGCAATCAAGGTAGTTGTAACAATCAAGGGAATCAGCAACAGCAGCAGCAGCAGTCGGGTTACCAGAGCAACCCGAAGCAGTTGAATGGCGGACAGTATCATGTCTTCACCACTAGCCTGGACAAGCGGGATCAAAAGCTTCATAAAAGGGCTGTGTATACTGTCGAACCGGCGGTGCCCCGTTACTTGCGATGGTCCGAGAAGCCGATTGTATGGAGTAGAGAAGATCACCCGCCTCGGGTTGACAATCCGGGTCATCTGGCACTGGTGGTGGCACCTCAGGTGGGAGGTTATAAGTTCACTAAGGTACTCATGGATGGAGGGAGTAGTATCAATATCCTTTATTATGAAACTTTCCGTCGCATGGGGTTAACAGATAAAAATCTTAAACCGTCCAATACGGTGTTCCATGGTGTAGTACCTGGTAAGTCGGCGTATCCTGTTGGTAAAATAGCTCTGGAGGTGGCTTTTGGAGACGAGCATGACTCGAGATCAGAAACCTTGACTTTTGAAGTAGTGAAAATCAAAAGCCTGTATCATGCCCTGTTTGGACGGCCAGCTTATGCTAAGTTCATGGCACGACCTTGTTATGTCTATCTGCAGCTCAAGATGTCGGGTCACAAGGGAACTATAACCATGCATGGGAGCCGCAAGATCGCTCTGGAATGTGAAGAAGGTGATGTGGCTTATGCTGAGTCAGTGTGTGCAACAGAAGAGTTGAAGTTTTACAAAGACAATGTTGATCCGGCAGATATGACTTCATTGAAGAAACCAACTACAGAGCATGATCCGGCCCTGAAGTTTAAATCGGCTGATGAGACTAAGCTTGTTGACTTCGTGCCTGGCGATTCGTCCAAGCAGTTTAGCATCAGCACTAACTTGGATCAGAAATAGGAAAGCGCGCTCATTGAGTTCATCCGTGAGAATCGGGACATCCTTGCATGGAAGCCTTCTAACATGCTATGTGTACCGAGAGAACTCGCTGAGCACACTCTTAATGTTGATCCCAAGTATAAACCGGTCAAGTAGTTTCTCCGCCGGTTCAATGAAGAAAGACGCAAAGCTATTGGAGAAGAAGTGGTCAGGCTCCTGGCAGCTGGATTTATCGTTGAAGTATTCCATCCTGAGTGGTTGGCTAATCCGGTGCTGGTCCTTAAGAAGAATGGCACTTGGCGTATGTGTGTGGACTACACAGATCTCAACAAAGCTTGTCCAACAAATCCTTTTGCCCTCCCCCGTATTGATCAAATTATTGATGCTACGACGGGTTGCGAGCGTTTGAGCTTTTTGGATGCATATTCTAGTTACCATCAGATCAAGATGACAGTTAAGGACCAGGAGAAAACAACCTTCATAACTCCCTTTGGAGCCTTCTGCTATGTGTCCATGCCCTGGGCTCAAGAGTGCCCAGGCGACTTATCAACGGTGCGTGCAGAATTGTCTTCATAAACAAATCGGCCGTAATGTTCATGCCTATGTGGATGATATTGTGGTGAAATCAAGGAAGAAGGAGACATTGATTGATGACTTGAAGGAAACCTTCGATAACCTACGGGTTTACAAAATGATGCTTAATCCGTCCAAGTGCGTTTTCGGAGTACCGGCAGGCAAGCTCTTGGGCTTTTTGGTGTCTAATAGGGGCATTGAGGCTAGTCCAGAAAAGATCGAGGCCATTACTTCCTTGGCAAAATCGAAGTGTATCAATGATGTTCAACGCCTGGCAGGCCGGATTGCTGCGTTGAGCCGGTTTATCAGCCACCTTGGCAAGAAGGCCATTCCTTTGTATCAGATGCTAAAGAAAACAGATAACTTCGCCTGGAGTGATGCCGCAAACGAAGCGTTTGAAGATTTAAAGCGGCAGCTGGCTAACCCACCGGTTCTTGCTGCACCGGTTGACAAAGAGCCATTGTTGCTATACGTGGCAGCTAATGCACGGGCAGTTAGTGTGGCTATTGTGGTGGAGCGCAAGGAGGCAGGAAATGAATATCCGGTTCAACGTCCGGTTTACTATATCAGTGAGGTACTTATTGAGTCCAAGAAGAGGTATCCACATTGGCAAAAATTGGTGTATGGAGTTTTTATGGCCAACCGGAAGCTTAAGCAATATTTCCAGGGTCATCCTATCACGGTGGTCAGTTCTGCTCCTTTGGGGGATATCATCCAGAACAGAGAAGCAACTGGCCGGATCGCCAAGTGGGCTATTGAACTCGGGCCTCACGGGTTGAAATACATACCCCGAACAACGATCAAATCTCAGGCACTTGTGGATTTCATCAATGATTGGACAGAATTACAAGCGCCAGAAGAGAAGTCGGATCATACTTATTGGACTATTCATTTTGATGGGTCCAGGCAATTGGAGGGCTCGGGGGCTGGAGTCGTGTTAACTTCCCCACGAGGTGATAAGTTTTGTTATGTTCTCCGTTTAATGTTCCCTTGCACTAACAATGCAGCTGAATATGAGGCTTTACTCCATGGTCTTTGAATGGCTAAGGAGATGAACCTAAGCCAAGTTAAGTGCTTCGGTGACTCGGATTTGGTGGCTCAACAAGTGTCCGACACTTGGGACTCCAAGGACCCACTCATGGCAACATACCGTCGTGAGGTGGATATTGTTGCAGGTCACTTTAAAGGTTACCAGGTGGATCATGTGGATCGACGGAAGAACGAAGCGGCGGATGCTTTAAGCCACCTGGGTTCCCAACGTAAACCGGTTCCACCTAATGTCTTCCTGGACGTGTTGCATAATCCGTCCGTCAAGCTCCCTGGCGAAGAAGATTTCGCTATTCCTGATCTGGAAGCTCACTTGGTGGCAACTCTTCATGTTATCCCGGATTGGAAGGTTCCATATCTGGTGTATATGAACCGGGGCGAGTTACCAAAGAACGAGACGCTGGCCAGGCAGATAATCCGGCGGTCCAAGTCCATGACCATTATCAATGGAGAATTGCATCATTGCAGTGTGACGGGGGTGTTTCAACGCTGTGTATCTCCTGAAGAAGGCTGTGAAATTTTGGGTGAGATCCACGAAGGAGACTGTGGCCAAGGCGTTTCATCACGGTTTTTATTGGTTAACAGCTCATGCCGATGCCGAGGACTTGGTCAAAAGATGTGATGGCTGTTGATACGTCTCCGTTGTATCTACTTTTCCAAACACTTTTGCCCTTGTTTTGGACTCTAACTTGTATGATTTGAATGGAACTAACCCGGACTAACGCTGTTTTCAGGAGAATTGCCATGATGTTGTTTTATGTGCAGAAAACAAAAGTTCTCGGAATGACCTGAAACTCCACGGGATGTCTTATAAAAATAATAAAAAATGCTCACCAAAGATGAAGACCAGGGGGCCCACACCCTGTCCACGAGGGTGGGGGGCGCGCCCCCCTCATAGGGCACGCCCCCTACCTCGTGGGCCCCCTGGAGACCCTCCGACGCCAACTCCAACTCTATATATTAGCTTTCGGGGAGAAAAAAATCAGAGAGAAGAAATCATCACGTTTTACAATACGGAGCCGCCGCCAAGCCCTAAAACCTCTCGGGAGGGCTGATCTGGAGTCCGTTCGGGGCTCCGGAGAGGGGGATTCGTCGCCGTCGTCATCATCAACCATCCTCCATCACCAATTTCATGATGCTCACCGCCGTGCGTGAGTAATTCCATCATAGGCTTGCTGGACGGTGATGGGTTGGATGAGATTTATCATGTAATCGAGTTAGTCTTGTTAGGGTTTGATCCCTAGTATCCATTATGTTCTGAGATTGATGTTGCTATGACTTTGCTATGCTTAATGCTTGTCGCTAGGGCCCGAGTGCCATGATTTCAGATCTGGACCTATTATATTTTCATGAATATATGTGAGTTCTTGATCCTATCTTGCAAGTCTATAGTCACCTATTATGTGTTATGATCCGACAACCCCGAAGTGACAATAATCGAGATACTTCTCGGTGATGACCATAGTTTGAGGAGTTCATGTATTCACTATGTGCTAATGCTTTGTTCCTGTACTCTATTAAAAGGAGGCCTTAATATCCCTTAGTTTCCATTAGGACCCCGCTGCCACGGGAGGGTAGGACAAAAGATGTCATGCAAGTTCTTTTCCATAAGCATGTATGACTATATACGGAATACATGCCTACATTACATTGATGAATTGGAGCTAGTTCTGTGTCATCCTATGTTATGACTGTTACATGATGAACCGCATCCGGCATAATTATCCATCACTGATCCGGTGCCTACGAGCTTTCCATATACTGGTTCTCGCTTATTTACTTTCCCGCTGCTACTGTTACAATCACTACAAAATACCAAAAACATTACTTTTGCGTTCTTCACTTTTGTTGCCGTTACCACCACTATCATATTACTTTTCTACTAAACACTTTGCTGCAGATACTAAGTTTCCAGGTGTGGTTGAATTGACAACTCAGCTGCTAATACTTGAGAATATTCTTTGGCTCCCCTTGTGTCTAATCAATAAATTTGGGTTGAATACTCTACCCTCGAAAACTGTTGCGATCCCCTATACTTGTGGGTTATCAAGACCTTTTTATGGCGCCGTTGCCGGGGAGCATAGCTCTATTCTTTGAGTCACTTGGGATTTATATCTGCTGGACACTATGAAGAACTTGAAAGACGCTAAGACAACAATTTATCCCTCAACTACGAGGGGAGGTAAGGAACTGCCATCTAGCTCTGCACTTGATTCACCTTCTGTTATGAGTAAGCTAGCGACACCTAAACCTGCTTTTGCTATTCGTTCCGATATGTCGCATGTTATTGATGATGCCACTTCTCTTATGCATGATACTTATGGTGAAACTACTTCTATGCCTGATACTACTGTGCCCCTTAGTGAATTTCTTGATGAACAAATTGCTAGGGCTAGAGAGAAAGAAATTATTGAATCTGAATATAATGATGAAAGTGATGATGAAGATATGCTTGCTATTCCCGAGGGTTATGTTTTTGATATGGAATGTTCTGCCACTATTTTAGCTTTCAAAGATAGATATGAGCTCAAGAGGTTATTAGCTAAGTGGAACAAGAATCACTTAGAGATAAAATGAAACCTGACCCTGCTTTTGCTACTTCACCCATCTGTGTTCCTGATAAGGATTATGAATTCTCTGTTGATCCTGATATAATTACTTTGGTTGAATCTGATCCTTTTCATGACTATGAATCTGAAACTGTTGTGGCACATCTTACTAAATTAAATGATATAGCCACCCTGTTTACTAATGATGAGAGATCGCGTTACTTTTATATACTCAAAATATTTCCGTTCTCATTAAAGGGTGATGCTAAGATATGGTTTAATTCTCTTGATCCTGATTGTGTGCGTAGTCCCCAAGATATGATTTATTACTTCTCTGCTAAATATTTCCCTGCTCATAAGAAACAAGCTGCTTTAAATAAAGGGATAATTGTATTCATACCCTTAGTTGTGTCCCCCTCAACCGATATGCCCCTAGTTTTTGAAAACACGTGGTCTTGCCCAACCTACTTTGTCGTCTTGTGCTTTTGCCCTTTGACCGTTTGACCTTCACTTTGAAAACTTCATAACTAATTCATACTAAATCTGAAAAATACGAATAAGATGCCAAAATGTTCCGAGAAACATCACCTATATGTCAATGTCACTTGCATTCAAGACAAAAGTGTTGGTAAGTGGCCATTCGAGATTTAGCTCATATCATATCACCATGAACAGTAAAATCTAAAAAATTCAAAAAATTCAAGAAAAATTGGTGGCAAAGTATTGCAAATGTTTTAAGTGCTTTCCAAGTTTCATGAGGGAATGAAATTCGTGGAAGTCGTGGCAAAAAAATAAACACTCGAATATAGATTATTATTTTTGCCACGACTTCCACGAATGTCATTCCCTCATGAAACTTGGCAAGCACTTAAAACATTTGCAATACTTTGCCACCAATTTTTTCTTGAATTTTTTGAACTTTTTATATTTTACTGTTCATGGTGGTATGATAAGAGCTAAAACTTGAATGGCCACTTACCAACACTTTTATCGTGAATGCAAGTGACATTGACATATAGGTGATGTTTCTCGGAACATTTTGGCACCTTATTTGTATTTTTCGGATTTAGTATGAATTAGTTATGAAGTTTTCAAAGTGACGGTCAAATGGTCAAAGGGAAAAGCACAAGACGACAAAGTAGGTTGGGCAAGACCACGTGTTTCCAAAAACTAGGGGCATATCGGTTGAGGGGGACACAACTAAGGGTATGAATACAATTATCCCTTAAATAAAATATACAACTTAGTGCAAATTGAAGGAGAGAGTCTCCCATAAGCTTGGGGGAGGCTTCTCAAGTTACGTAATGCTTTGCCTGATCATCCTCTTAAGAAACCTGAAATACTTGATATCTTTTATAACAGACTAACCGATGCTTCCAGAGATTACCTGTATAGTTGTGCTGGTTCTCTTTTCAGGGAAAGAACACCAGATGAAGCTGAAATTCTATTGAATAATATGTTGACAAATGAAAATAATTGGGCACCTCCTGAGCCAGCTCCGGAGCCAGCTTCTTCTCCAATTAAGGATCCTATTCCTAAACCAACTCTGAAGAAGAGAGGTGTTCTATTTCTCAGTCCCGAAGATATGCAAGAGGCAAAGAAATCTATGAAAGAAAAAGGTATTAAAGCTGAAGATGTTAAGAATTTACCTCCTATTGAAGAAATACATGGTCTTAATTTACCGCATGTTGAAGAAACATATGATCTTAATCCTTTATTTATTGAAGAACCTCCTGATCCCGATATCTCGACACAGGTAGTAAAGGTAAATTCTCTCTATAGATTTGATGAAGGTGATATTCCTCACTACAAGTCTGCTAGACAATGCTTAGAAGAGTTTGATAATTTTATTGTCAAACAAGAAAATTTTAATGCTTATTTTTGTAGACAATTGAAATATGATTCCGATATGATTAGACGCTTGGGTGATTATATGGCTAATATTAAAGGTGAACTTAAACTTGTTAGCAAACATGCTTCTATGGTTACCACTCAAGTAGAACAAGTACTTAAAGCTCAAAAAGAAGTTCTTGATGAAATGAGTAGTAAGAAAAATGATTATGCTGTTAGAGTGGCTACTAGAACTGGTAGAATGACTCAGGAACTTTTGTATCCTGAAGGCCACCCTAAGAGAATCGAGCAAGATTCTCAGAGAAATAATATTGATGCTCCTAGTTCTTCTAAAAAGAAGAAAAAGAAAAATGATAGAACCGTGCATACGTCTAGTGAACCTATTGCTAAACCACCTGACAATCCAAATGATATATCTATGTCTGATGCTGAAACACAATCTGGTAATGAACATGAACCTAGAGAGAATATTAATGATGATGTTTATGATGATGCTCAACCTAGTAATGATAATGATGCAGAAATTGAACCTGCTGTTAATCTTGATAACCCACAATCAAAGAATCAACGTTATGATAAGAGAGATTTTGTTGCTAGGAAACATGGTAAAGAAAGAGAACCTTGGGTTCAGAAACCCATGCCTTTTCCTCCCAAACCATCCGAGAAGAAGGATGATGAGGATTTCGAGCGCTTTGCTGAAATGATTAGACCTATCTTTTTGCGTATGCGATTGACTGATGTGCTCAAAACGAATCCTTATGCTAAATATATGAAAGATATCATTACTAATAAAAGAAAGATACCGGAAGCTGAAATTTCCACCATGCTTGCTAATTATACTTTCAAGGGTGGAATACCAAAGAAACTTGGAGATCCCGGAGTACCTACTATACCTTGCTCCACTAAAAGAAATTATATTAAAACTGATTTATGTGATCTTGGACCGGTGTCAGTGTTATGCCTCTCTCTTTATATCGTAGACTTGACTTGAATAAGTTGACACCTACTGAAATATCTTTGCAAATGGCTGATAAATCAACTGCTATACCTGTCGGTATTTGTGAGGATGTGCCTGTTGTGGTTGCAAACGTTACTATTTTAACGGACTTTGTTATTCTTGATATTCCCGAGGATGATAGTATGTCTATTATTCTTGGAAGACCTTTTCTTAATACTGCAGGGGCTGTTATTGATTGCAACAAAGGCAATGTCACTTTTCATGTTAATGGTACACTTTCCGAGGAAACAACCTCAAGTCCACAATATCAACTCTATTGGAAAAATTCCATCGATTATATTTGGAGGTTTTGAATTTCCTCTTGCTACTATCAAAAACAAATATGATATACTTATTATTGGGGATGTGCATATCCCCGTTGAGGTAACTTAGTGTTATTCAAAATTTCTCCGGTTTCATGATTATCGGAATGAGTTTGTTAACAAGACTTGATCAACCTTGTTAGTGGATTCCTTTTGATGAGCATGAGATGGATGAAACTAGAAGCACAATCTTCTGTACCCTCTTTATATCCTCTGTTATTTCGTAGAATTAAAGTAAAAATAGTATTTTTCTGTCTGTTTCCTGACTTATCCGTGCAATATAAAAATATCTCGAAAATAAAAGTCCTCAGAATGACATGCCAATTTAATATGATTTTTTGGGGAATATTTGAGGATTTAGTGTGCAAAAATTACCTTGGGGGGAGCTGCCACCTGGCCACGAGGGTGGAGGGTGCGCCCTACACCCCTGGGCGCGCCCCCTACCTCGTGGGCCCATGGTGGCCCTCTTCCACTTATCCCATCACCCATCTTCTTCCTCTGCCTCACACAAAACCGAAAAACCAACTCAAGCACGAGTTCCAGCCACTTTTGCTGTGATTTTCGATCTCCTTGCTCAAAGCACCTCTCGCAAAACTGCTTGGAGAGATTGTTCTTTGGTATGTGACTCCTCCATTGGTCCAATTAGTTTTTGTTCTAGTGCTCTATTCTTTGCAAATTTGTGCTGAATAGGTGACCACGTTCTTGAACTTGCATGTCAAATTTATATGGTTCCATGTAGTTCTAATGCTTGATAGAGGCTTTAGGCACTTGTAGGAGTAGTTGCTATCTGTTTTATTGAAGTTGGTTCACTTTTGTTTGAAGTTACTAAAAATTTCAGATTATTTCAGAAAATAATGAAGAGACTTTTGAGGGGCTCATCGAGACGAAGCTCAAAGGAGAAACAAAATGAAGAAGCTCAGAGGCCCAAAGATAATTTGCCTCGTACCGCAGAGATACGGCCGTGTGAATGGCCTTCTGATAATTTCTTGACACAGGCCGGGATTTATTAGGATTTCTATTCATTGATTGAAAATGCTGGCCTCACCGACTTCGTCCGCGAGCAACGTCCACAGTATCTCTTACTCACAAATACTTTTGTGCAAAACTTCTACTTTTACCCTAAGGAATCACCTCCTTCAGTAGAGTTTCATTTATATGACGTTGTGAAGAAAATGCCATTGTCCGAATTTTGCACACTCTGCAACATACCCCCTGAGGGTATCTTAGAGGAACCACCCCGTAAAGAGGTGGAACCATTTGTTAACCTTATCTCTGTGGGAGAAACCAGGAAGGTTTCTGATGCAAGAATCACTAGCATACATTTTCCTGTCTTACGCTATTTTGCCTTATTTGCTAGTCGTTGCTTGATTGGTCACGGGAACTGTGAGAACCTTAGTGTTCCTGATATTATTATTTTGGTCCATGGTTTATACCGCGACAACACTGTTAGTATGGGCGGCATTGTTGCTAGACGGTTGAGTCTGAACCGTACCAAGGGCCCCATCTTTGGAGGCATTTATGCTTCTCGCCTTGCTGCACATTTTAACATAGCTATTAGGCATTATGAGAAAGAAGAAAAATTGCTGCCTAATGCCTATCTAGATTATAAGAGTATGATAGCAAATGATTTTCTTGTTAAGGGCAGGGATGGAGAGCTCAAATATAAGTTATACTTTGATAAACAATCATCCTGAAACTATTACGCTGCCTGCTCCTTCTTTGTTTAATTTTGTAGGACCCTATCTCGTTACGTGGGCTGTCGTTCAAGCTTACAAAAATCCTGCACCAGCCCCGGTACCGGAACCACAAGACAAGCCTCCACGACAATCTGTTTATTCTTGAGATCCAGAGATGACTGTCAGTCAATGGCAGTCAGATTCTTCCTCATCACAGTATGATCCAAACTATTCTTCGTTGCAGTACGACCCCAGCTACACCTACGGGTATCCGCCAGGCTATCCCTGGCCATAAACCAACTTAGGCCAAAAGCCTAAGCTTGGGGGAGTATGTATTTCTCACTGACATTACATTTATGTTCACACACACTCATTGCTAGATGTCGGTGCTCATACTCTTTCACTGTAATATCCATGCTAGTTTATTTTCTTTTTCCTGCTTTCTTCTTGTGTGGTTGTTAAACCTTAAGAAAAAACAAAAAAAATTAGTAGTAGTTTACTTTCTTGCTGTAGTAGTAATTAAAAAGAAAACCCAAAAATATTTCCCGTTCTTCTTTTGCTTGTTGGGAGCTTTCCCGTGTAAATAGTTTTTATTTCTTTTCTTTTCTTTGGGGGTCAGTAGGAGAAGACCATGATTAAACTGTTGAAGTGGCTCTTATTTGCAGTATTGTTGATTTAACCAAGAGCCCATACTGCCTTATCTTCTCCTATTTATTGAATGCTCGCAGATTCCAGCTTAGTCCAATGCATGTGCACTCTTATTATTATTCACACCGTTCGGTCGTGCAAGTGAAAGGCAATTATGATGATATATGATTGGCTGACTGAGATGGGAAAAGCTGGTATGAACTCGACCTCTTTTGTTTTTGTAAATATGATGAGTCCGTCGTTCTTGATTCAACTTATTATGAATAAACATGTTTGCAATGACAATTAGAGATCATAGTTGCTTGTGCCATGCTTGATTAGCTATGAGTTATAATGATTTACCTTGCGTTCCAACATGCTATTGAGATGGTTATGATGTGGTATGATGGGGTGGTATCCTCCTTTGAATGATTTAAGTGACTTGACTTGGCACATGTTCATGCATGTAGTTGAAACAAATAAACATAGCCTTCACGATATTTATGTTCATGGTGGATTATATCCTACTCATGCTTGCATTCAATGTTAAGTGAGAGTGTTCATGGTGGATAGCGCCCCGAACTCGGTCTTCCGAACTAGGGGCTTCGCCGAAATTTAAAATTATAAAGTTCTATGGCTAAGTGAGAGTGTTCAAGCATTATAGTCCGATTGCCTGGTTCGTTGTGCTGAGCGCCTCCCTCGAAGGACCCAAACATGGGAAAAAGAGCGCTCAGGTGTATCCTGAACACCCCAGCACTAGTGGCATGGGGGCGGAAGCAGACGACTCGCCATCTCTCAATTTATTGATAAACGGCCGCACAGAAAATAATATTTTAAATTCAACAAGCATTGCTTAGCGCATATGAACAAGTTTTCAGCGCACATGATAAACACGAGCGAGTTCATTCAAAAATTACATCCTTGGTACACTCATCCGCCACAAGGCGGGCACCCGCAAGAACATCCTTGTAGTAGTTCTTGGGCTTGCGATGCTCCTTCCTCGGTGGCGGCCCGTCCCTCACAAGCTTCTCACCGTCCAGCTTACCCCTGTGCACCTTTGCACGGGCAAGGGCCCGACGGGCACCTTCGATGCAGACGGAGCGCTTGATGACCTCGAGCCTTGGACAGGCCTCCACCAGCTGCCGCACCAGCCCGAAGTAGCTCCCAGGCAGGGCCTCTCCGGGCCACAGCCGAACTATGAAGCCCTTCATGGCCTGTTCGGCCGCCTTGTGGAGCTCGACCAGCTGTTTCAGCTGGTCGCTCAAGGGCACAGGGTGTCCGGCCTCAGAATACTGAGACCAGAACACCTTCTCCGTCGAGCTGCCCTCTTCAGCTCGGTAGAATGCGGCGGCATCGGATACGCTGCGGGGAAGATCTGGGAATGCCCCTGGAGAGCTCCGAATTCGGGTAAGTAACAAGTAGTTTACTTTTATATTTCTGCTTTGCATAAAGAATGCCTTACCCGCTGCTATCTTTTTCATCTCCTCCAATTCTTGGAGGGCCTTTTGGGCTTCGGCCTTGGAAGACTTGGCAGTCTCAAGGGCCGCCGCGAGCTCGTACGCTTGCATCTTTGACTCAAGCTCCAAACTCTCATGCTTTTTCATGAGAGCCTGAAGCTCTTGCTGCACCTCGTCGACCTGGGCCTCAAGTTTCTCTCGCTCGGTGCGCTCCACGGCCGCTTTCTTTTCGGCCTCGGATAGCGCCTGCTTAAGGGTCGCCACCTCAGTCGTGGCCCCTACAATAAGCAGTACAATCCTGTTATTTTTTGCAATCATGTCTTTCTATAGGCATTTTTTCTGTAAGGTATTTCTTACCTTCTTTTTCCTCGAGCTGCCGCTTGGCAAGGCCGAGCTCTTGCTCGGTCCGCTCGAGTCCCTGTTTCAGGGCACCCACCTCCGTAGTCAGTGCGTCGGTGGCCAGCAGCGAAGCCTGCATACGCATATTGACTCTTTGTTGTTAGACTCCTGCGATCCTCTATTCGGCTTTTCTTTCCGAATGCCCAACAGAGCATCAGGGGCTACTGTCTATGCGGTAATATTTTTACATATTTTTTACTTACCTCGAAGCCTGTTAGAAGACTAGCGCAAGCTTCACCCAGTCCGCTCTTGGCGGACCGAACCTTCTGGATCACCGTACTCATAATAGTATGGTGCTCCTCGTCGATGGAGGCGCTGTCAAGCACCTCCAGCAGATTGTCCGGCGCCTCCGGTTGGACGGAGGCCGCCGGCTCAGAAGGCTTGCTCCTCTTGGAAGGAGTTCGCCTACCGCGGTCCGGAACTGCTGAAGATTCCGGCGCGGTGTCCGGCTCAAAGCCGGACTGGGAGCCCTGGGGGGTCTTGTCCCCTTTACTCCTGGAGTCCGGGAGGTCGCCTTGCGGCTCCTCCAGGACCACCTCCTCCTGCCCCAGAGCTCGTTGCGACGCCACTTCGGCGTCGCCCGTAGTGCGGGGGGAGACAGCGGGCGGAACTGAGTTCACGTCCGATGAATCCAGGGAGCGGCTCGACGAGTCGTCGAGTCCGGTCCGGAGCGGGCTGCATAATCATGATCGACATTAGGGAAAGCTGTGCAGCAAAGGAACGTCATGAGTTACTCTAATATCCGAATGCTTACGATTTCGCCGGACGCTTGGCCCTGTCTGGCCACTCCTCTTTGCCCTCTTCGGTGTCGGGGGAGTAGTCCGGTGGAGGGGTCTTCCTCTTCCTGGACCCTTCGGCCTCCCCCGTTGGGGCGGCCTTCCTTTTCTTTCCTTCCCCCGTTGTAGGGGGAGAGGTCTCTTCTTCCTCCTCCTCCTCGTTTTCATGGGAGGAGGGCGTCTCAGACTCGTCGGACGACGAGTCCGACACCACCACATTACGGGCACTCTTTCGAGTCCCCGTGGCCTTCTTCTCCGGCACCACATAAGGCGCCGGAACCAGCAGCTTCACTAGGAGAGCAGGGGCTGTGTCTTCGGGCAAGGGAGCCGGACAGTTAATCGGTCCGGATATCGCCTGCCAAGCCTGTCAAAGGTGAGGGAGTTTAGATCCCGCATAGAGTCAAACTATGAAAAAACTTAATATCCTGTAAAAGGTGAAAATAGCTTACCTCGCTAGCGTGATGCTGTGAGCTGTATCCGCGGTCCTCGGAAGCGGATGTGGGAGCCTCGGCGCCCTTGGTTAGCACCTTTCAGACGTCTTCATACGTCGTGTCGAAGAGCCTGTTGAGGGTTCGGTGCTGCGCCGGGTCGAACTCCCACAGATTAAAGTCCCGTTGTTGACACGGGAGGATCCGGCGGACAAGCATAACCTAGACCATATTGACAAGCTTGATCGGCTTGCTCACCAGGGACTGGATGCATGTCTGCAGTCCGGTCACCTCTTTCTCGTCGCCCCACGACAGGCCCGTCTCTTTCCAGGACATAAGCCTCGTGGGGGGTCTGGATCGGAACTCGGGGGCTGTGATCCATTTTGGATCGCGCAGCTCGATGATGTAAAACCACCACGATTGCCACCCCTTCAGGGTCTCCACAAAGGACCCCTCGAGCCATAGGACATTGGCCATCTTGCCCGCCATGGCGCCTCCGCACTCTCCCTGGCTGCCGCGCACCACCTTGGGCTTGACGTTGAAGGTCTTGAGCCAGAGGCCGAAATGGGGGCGGATACGGAGGAAAGCCTTGCACACGAAGATAAACGTCGAGATGTTGAGGATGAAGTTCGTGACCAGATCGTGGAAATCCAGGCCGTAGTAGAACATGAGCTCCCGGACAAATGGGTGGAGTGGAAAACCCAGTCTGCGGAGGAAGTGGGGAAGGAAAACTACCCTCTCATGGGGCCTTGGGGTGGGGAGAAGCTGCCCCTCCTTGGGAAGCCGGTGCGTGATGTCTTTGGACAAGTATCCAGCCTTCCTCAGCTTTTTGACATGGCCCTCCATGACGGAGGAGACCATCCACTTGCCTCCCGCTCCGGACATTGCTAGAGAAGGTTGAGGTGGGAAGTGCAGGCTTGGGCGCTGGAGCTCAAGTGTGTAGGAGATGGATAGGCAAATGAGGAAGAAGGCGTAGGTAAAAAGGTGGATCCTTATCCCCTTATATGGGCGGATGCGGTTGTGCATCCCTACCTGCCTAATAAAACTCGCTTGCCTCCCAAGCGCCGTGATAAATGGCGCAGTTGGGTTACCCACGTCCGTATTGATGAGAATCCCGTAAAGAGGGCACACGATCTCTGCTTTGACAAGACGTGCCAGGGAAACCGCCTCGCAAGACGTGCTGAGGTGGAAAAGTAAAAACGATTCGAGTAAAGGATTTGGCCGTAGTGTAATGACACACTGCGGAATACGTCAGTAGATTTGATTTGTGTTGATATTATTCTCTCTATGGCAATATGTGGAAACTTATTTTGCAGAGCCGGACACTACTCTTGGTGTTTACAATCTTCTATGAAGGACTTGGAGGAGGAACCCGCCTTGCAATGCCGAAGACAATCTGCGCGCCGGACTCGTCGTCATTGAAGCCTGGTTCAGGGGCTACTGAGGAAGTCCTGGATTAGGGGGTGTTCGGATAGCCGGACTATACCTTCAGCCGGACTCCAGGACTATGAAGATACAAGATTGAAGACTTCGTCTCGTGTCCGGATGGGACTTTCCTTGGCGTGGAAGGCAAGCTTGGCGATGCGGATATTCAAGATCTCCTACCATTGTAACCGACTCTGTGTAACCCTAACCCTATCCGGTGTCTATATAAACCGGAGGGTTCTAGTCCGTAGGACAACTCCATATACAACATTCATACCATAGGCTAGCTTCTAGGGTTTAGCCTCCTTGATCTCGTGGTAGATCTACTCTTGTACTACCCATATCATCAATATTAATCAAGCAGGAGTAGGGTTTTACCTCCATCGAGAGGGCCCGAACCTGGGTAAAAACATCGTGTCCCTTGTCTCCTGTTACCATCCGGCCTTGACGCACAGTTCGGGACCCCCTACCCGAGATCCGCCAGTTTTGACACCGACACCCCCCTCCTAGGGCGCGCCCCCTACCTCGTGGGCCCCCTGGATACCCTCCAACGCCAACTCCAACTCTATATATTGCCTTTCGGGGAGAAAAAATCAGAGAGAAGAAATCATCGCGTTTTACGATATGGAGCCGCCGCCAAGCCCTAAAACCTCTCGGGAGGGCTGATCTGGAGTCCGTTCGGGGCTCCGGAGAGGGGGATTCATCGCCGTCGTCATCATCAACCATCCTCCATCACCAATTTCATGATGCTCACCATCGTGCGTGAGTAATTCCTTCGTAGGCTTGTTGGACGGTGATGGGTTGGATGAGATTTATCATGTAATCGAGTTAGTTTTGTTAGGGTTTGATCCCTAGTATCCATTATGTTCTGAGATTGATGTTGCTATGACTTTGCTATGCTTAATGCTTGTCAGTAGGGCCCGAGTGCCATGATTTCAGATCTGAACCTATTATGTTTTCATGAATATATGTGAGTTCTTGATCCTATCTTGCAAGTCTATAGTCACCTATTATGTGTTATGATCCGACAACCCCGAAGTGACAATAATCGGGATACTTCTCGGTGATGACCATAGTTTGAGGAGTTCATGTATTCACTATGTGCTAATGCTTTGTTCCGGTACTCTATTTAAAGGAGGCCTTAATATCCCTTAGTTTCCATTAGGACCCCGCTGCCACGGGAGGGTAGGACAAAAGATGTCATGCAAGTTCTTTTCCATAAGCACGTATGACTATATATGGAATACATGCCTACATTACATTGATGAATTGGAGCTAGTTCTGTGTCATCCTATGTTATGACTGTTACATGATGAACCGCATCCGGCATAATTATCCATCACTGATCCAGTGCCTACGAGCTTTCCATATACTGGGTTCTCGCTTATTTACTTTCCAGCTGCTACTGTTACAATCACTACAAAATACCAAAAACATTACTTTTGCGCCCTTTACTTTTGTTGCCGTTACCACCACTATAATATTACTTTGCTACTAAACACTTTGCTGCAGATACTAAGTTTCCACGTGTGGTTGAATTGACAACTCAGCTGCTAATACTTGAGAATATTCTTTGGCTCCCCTTGTGTCGAATCAATAAATTTGGGTTGAATACTCTACCCTCGAAAACTGTTGCGATCCCCTATACTTGTGGGTTATCAGCTGTCAGAAGTTTTCAAGGCGCACTCATGTACCGGCTTAAGAATTGAGGATGATTCCAATCACGTGGCCGTTTGCGACTTGGGGGCTAGATATGGTTGGGCCTTTTAAGAGGTCCAAGGACAAGAAGACCCACCTTTTGGTGGTGGTTGATAAGTTCACGAAGTGGGTAGAGGCAGAGCCAGTTAGTAAGTGTGATGCAGCCACGACGGTTCAATTCATCAAGAAGGTGATCTTCCGGTTTGGGTTTCCACACAGCATTATAACAGACAATGGTACCAATCTGTCGAAAGGTGCCATGAAGGAGTTCTATCAACGTGAGCACATCCGGCTTGATGTATCGTCAGTGGCTCACCCCCAATCCAATGGTCAAGCGGAGAGGGCCAATCAAGAGATCTTAAGAGGCATCAAACCCCGGCTTATGGTTCCTTTGCAATGAACGCCGGGTTGTTGGGTGGAGGAGCTACCCTCAGTGTTATGGAGCATCAATACCACGCCCAACAGATCGATAGGATACACATCGTTCTTCATGGTTTATGGAGCGGAAGCTGTTCTTCCTAGTGACATCCGTCATGATTCACCTCATGTAGCAGCGTACGTTGAAGCTGACAACGAGAAGGCACGATAGGAAGTTCTTGACATGTTAGATGAGGAGCGTGACATGGCGGCAACCCGTTCGGCGATTTATCAGCAAGATCTGCGCCATTATCATAGCTGCCGGGTTAGAACCAGAACCTTTCAAGAAGGAGATTTAGTTCTTTGACTCATCCAGGATCAGACGGATATGCACAAGTTATCCCCCCCTTGGGAAGGACCCTTCGTGGTCAGCAAGAATCTACACAATGGGTCGTACTACCTAATCGATGTTCGAGAGCGCAAAGACTCACATAAATTAGAGGAGGAGACCAACCGGCCGTGGAATATTGCTCATCTTCGGCCTTACTATACTTGAGCTATAGGCTCTGCTTATGTACATATTATGGCAATGTATATACTATGATCAATATAATAAACCGGAACCTCAGCTAAAGCGGGGTATGTGTTGTTTTCTTACATCATATGTGGTTACATGGAGCTTCTGTTCATAAAGTGGCGTCCGATTTACCCCTTGATTTAGCTTTTCAAAGCTTTATATCACATCACTTGGGGGCTTGGTCGTATTTGAACCATAGCTACACCTCTTGATCGGCGTAATGCCACAACATCACTTGGGGGCTTGGTCGTGTCCGAACCACAGTCACACCTCTTGATCGGCTTAAAGCCAAACCAATCCGGGGCCAAAGAGAGTTGTCAAACAACAGCTAAAACATGGGCACCCACTAAGCACAACTCAAAACATTACTTGGGGATTCTTTGCTATCGCAATGAACTTAGAATCTACACTTGTAATGGGCTATCAAGCCATGGCTTGGAAGCCTGGTGTATACACCTAAAACCCTAGGTTAACCTGCCTATTTAAGTAAGTTACTCCGCCCAGGTAAACCTGGTATGACCCTTCAAACTTTGACAAGTTACTATAAAATGAAGACCCTGAACTTGTCAAGTTAAAACGATGATTGGTTAAGGATTGAGGACCATCTTAAAAGCCTGGCAGCCCATGAAAAGCCTCGATTTTGGGGCCTGGCAGCCCGTGAAAAGCCTCGACTACAATGGTTTTTATTTGCCTTTTGTTAAGTTTTCTTTGTTTTCATAAAGATTTATGATATTTTCAAACCGGTGTTTATCAACTCGGTTAGACTGTCAACTACAAGTTGTCAATGCATGATCAAAATATAATCCGGAGACTATCAAACCGGCCTGGATTGACTTAAAGTCACCAGTATGGAATAATCCAGTGTTTATCCTAACTCGGAGCGGTTTTATTGTAAACCGGCATCATATAACAGGAGTTGTTTATCCTACAGAGCAGCTGGCCTTCAACGTTGGTCAGTTAACAATATGCTTGCGGATCACATGTATTATATATTTGCATATTTTGTTATATTTCACAACCAGGGTTGTAACCCTTGGTCATATATATATATATGGGTATCATGACCCGCCCAGTGGTAAACCGCCAGGGCGCTTTAAGCTTCTTATCTACAAGAACAGCTTGAATAAATGGTTATGGATATCATATCTTAAGCATGTCAAATTAAGCAAGCATCAATGACAGATAAATATGCGCGAAGGCATATCAGACCAAGTATTTTTACTAGCCTATTACAAGGCGATTCTGTGCCCAAAAGAATAATTGTATTCTCAAGTACATGTTGCGGCTTGTAGAAGACTAAATCCGGCCTCCGGTTCATGATTGGTCACCAGCTTGGCCTGACGGCTGCGGGTCATCTCACGTCGGTTCACCTCCCTCCTCTCTACCTAGCGGCTGGAAGTCAACAGTCGCCCAATCGATCCCAGTTAAAGCTTGGAATACAACTTCATCGCTTATAAGTGTGGACGGTTCAATGTCAGGGGCATAAGTGTGCTTACGGATTGGCGGGATAAAATTTTGAGCTTCAGGAATTGGTGCAGCAACCCGCTTGTTCTTGTCATCATGGCTTGCCTGATAGTATGAAAGGTCCACTTCTTCAACCAGTTGACAAGCAATGGGCGTACTTCCCGGTTTATGACTCGGAGATCATCTTCGCCAAATTCTGTTCTGTCTTCCTTCAAACTGGGATAACCTTGGGCCGCTTCAACTGGATCAAAGTCAGGTACCCATGCTTTTGCCCGGGTCAGTGCGGCCAAAGCGCCCATTCTAGCGGCAGACTTTTTTAGCTCATCTACCCGGTCAGGAAGCATACATAACCTTTCTAAGGTATCCTTGATCAAGGTGGGAGGCGGATTATTGTGCGAAGCAGTGTAGATGATCCGCTGTGCGCCGGTATATAGTTGTTCTATCAGAGTATAGGCTGCTTTCAATTTCTTCTGAACATCAGATCCCAAGTGGCTAATAGGAGTTCCTGTATCATTACGAGGATTAGTAAACCGGCAAATGCATGAAAGGATATGTGGCAAGCCTAAGTCAAGGAGGTTTATCGAAAACAGTAGCCGTCATGGAATGAATCTGTCGCTTTACACCGGTCAGTTCGTCAACCACCGGTTTAAGTGCTGCTTCCTGGAATGAATCTGTCGCTTTACACCGGTCAGTTCGTCAACCACCGGTTTAAGTGCTGCTTCTGCGTTCTCAGCCCTTTTGATCAAAGCGGATTTTTCAATCTCCCGGTCCTCCCGCTCCTTGTTGAAGCCTTCTTTGAGTTTTTCCATAGCGCCTAAAGCGCTGGTTAACTCTTCCTTGGCTTTGGAAGTTTCAGCTTGTTGAGATTTGAGGTTCTCCTGCAGATCAGCGGTTTGGACTTCTTTCTTGCGCAGTTCAGCCTATAAAGAGATAGATATATAATGAGTTGACAGTATGTATTGGCGGTACCAAGCACATAACAAGTTATGCCCTTAGTACTTGGGGGCTAATGCATATTTGCTCTTTATCAGAAACTTTCACAAGTCCCACACACAATACAAGTATTACGCTTGGCACTTGGGGGCTAATGTGTATTTGCTCATAAATTGCTGAGATGGGAATTCTGCTACAAAGTCCCGGTTTATCTTCGAAAAGTTAAACCGGCCCTTGGGGGCTACATCAGTGAAGTTAAGGTGCATTGTTGCTGATGACCCACAAGTATAGGGGATCACAACAGCTTTTGAGGGTAGAGTATTCAACACAAATTTATTGATTCGACACAAGGGGAGCCAAAGAATATTCTCAAGTATTAGCAGCTGAGTTGTCAATTCAACCACACCTGGAAACTTAGTATCTGCAACAAAGTGTTTAGTAGCAAAAAGTAATATGATAGTGGTGGTAACGATGACAAAAGTAAAGACATCAAAAGTAATGTTTTTGGTGTTTTGTAGTGATTGTAACAGTAGCAACGGGAAAGTAAATAAGCAAGAACCAGTATATGGAAAGCTCGTAGGCACCGGATCAATGATGGATAATTATGCCGGATGCGGTTCATCATGTAACAGTCACAACATAGGGTGACACAGAACTAGCTCTAATTCATCAATGTAATGTAGGCATGTATTCCGAATATAGTCATACGTGCTTATGGAAAAGAACTTGCATGACATCTTTTGTCCTACCCTCCCGTGGCAGCGGGGTCCTAATGGAAACTAAGGGATATTAAGGCCTCCTTTTAATAGAGAGCCGGAACAAAGCATTAGCACATAGTGAATACATGAGCTCCTCAAACTATGGTCATCACCGAGAAGTATCCCGATTATTGTCACTTCGGGGTTGTCGGATCATAACACATAATAGGTGACTATAGACTTGCAAGATAGGATAAAGAACTCACATATATTCATGAAAACATAATAGGTTCAGATCTGAAATCATGGCACTTGAACACAAGAACACAAGAACAAATTTGACAGATTGTGTTCCGGGTTAAAAATTCTTGTAAGCCGGCACTTGATCACCCTTAAGTCCTTGTCATCTCCTTCTTGATATGTATCCATAATCTCATCGCAAATCTCCTTAGCAGATATGTTCAAATTTTACCAATGCAAAAAATCCAGATACTTCCTTTGAAAAAATCCGGGTCAGCAGGCCAGCTTCGGAATCAATTTGCTGACATTGGTCTCTTGTTGAGAAATATTGTAAGAGATAATTCACTTGAGTCGGCTTTCAGTGCTCTGACTTTGACAAAAATATTGGTCTTCAAATATTCAACTTATATTCAGCCGGCCTGAAGATATAAAACTTGCAGGTTTGTAGTTACCAAAATTGTCGGGTTATAAATAGATGATGCCGAGTCATAATTGTCGCTGATGCCGGTTTATGATTTTTGCAGACACCGGGTCAATCTGATTTACTCAAACTGAGAATTTGAAGATATTTCTCCCTTATATGCATATTACCTGTAGCCCCCAAGGGCCGATTTAATCAGCATGAATAAGACGGGACTTATCACCGTGGTTTTAAATAAAATCCAGTTGTGTAGCCCCCATGAGTCGGCTATAGTCATAGTAGTGTAGCCGGGTCATCATAGAATTGCCTTCAGCAAAGAGCAATATGCATTAGCCCCCAAGTGTCAGGTCATTATGTAATAATGAGCAGGGACTTTGTAAATATGATGGCGTAGATTTGAGCAGTAACGTGTAGCCCCCAAGGGCTAGCTTAGTAAGATAATACTGAGCTGGGGCTTTTCATTGAAAATAATATCATATGATGTAAACCCCATCCTGGGGCTTGAACCCACATCCACAAGGTTAAGAGCTCTGTGCTTTACCAACTGAGCAGTGGATCCTTCAATATAATGGAATAAGGATTGTGTACCTCGAATTTTAACAGGAGCAATTGGTAGCCCCCAAGGGCCGGCTCATTAAGAACGTGACGAGTCGGGTCTTTAATAAGTTGAGAAAAAAATGACTTTGCATTAGCCCCCAAGTGCCATGGTGCATGCTGGCAGTGACATGGGACTTGCATATTTGACATAATCCCAATCTGAATAATGTAGCCCCCACGTGCCGGGTCGTAAGCCTGCAGCGATCGGGACTATTCCTTCCATCATATCCATTGATAAAAATAATAGCCGTTGCGCTAAAGCAACTTTGAAAACCTTAATCGTAACACTGGTTATTGATAATCACAATAGAAATCCAGCCATGTTGGCTATTCAAGATTTGAATAATATAATCCGGTATGAAAACCTCAATCATTCAATATCATAATGAAAATCCAGCCATCTCGGCTATTAAAGATTTGAATAACCTTATCTGTTGACAAGTAAATCCAGAGTTTAAATACCCGGCGGCTCCTGGCCGATGGCGATTTAATACGGCTTCATTGTAAACCGGGATTTTTATGACCCGACGGCTTATAGCCTTTTGAGAAAAATCCAGAACGGATCATCATTTTGAAGCATCAACTTTGGTAATGAGCTTGAACTTAATCATTTATATGTCATATTTCTGCAAATCCTGCAGAGAGTTTAAACAACATATGCCCTGGCGACTTAGCATCAAACCAGGGCGGGTCATAATATCTCACATATAACCATTGTGATATTGAATTTGTACTGCCGGCTTACATGACCTGTGCAGTAAGGGTGATAACCCAATCCTTAGAAGCCAATGCTTTCACATGGATGATGATTGTCATACACTAGCGACTTATAGTCAAAAGTCAAGCCGGGTTAAGCATAAAACACTTATATATATTTGAGATATAATCCCAAAAAGGTCTCAAGTTAAGTAATTGTGGCTGCAATAAACTTTACCAGAGACAGAATAATACTTTTTGAGGCTTCTGATTTGGACATGATCAGTAAACCGTTCCAAAGGGGTTAAGCTAAGATTCGAATACGATCATATAGCCCCTAGTGGCTTTGGCGATGCCGATCAAGTGGGTATCGACATCTATGTTCTCTTTGGTTCGAATACGACCTATGTTTGAACAGGAAGCCCCCAAGTGACCATAAGAGTTGTTTAATGACACTGATTTGAATACGATCCACGTCAGACCCAAAGGGGTGAAGCTATGATTCAAATATGATCAAGAAGCCCCCAAGTGGGTTTGGCAGTATGTCGATCCAGAGGGTATCGACAACTATGTTCTCTTTGGTTCGAATACGACCTATGTTTGAACAGGAAGCCCCCAAATGACCATATAAGTTTTGGCATTGCGCCGATCAAGAGGGTACTGATAGCTATGCTCGATGAGCAGGAAGCCCCCAAGTGATCATAATAAGATAAGCCGTAAGGTAGGATATCCAAGTTTGAACCGCACATCCTGGCAGCAAGTTCTTTTGGCAACCTTTAATTTTTCCGAGAACTCGAACTTGCGAGAGATTAAATCTTTTTGAACCGGAACTTTAAACCGGATTTAAAAGCTTCAAAACTTTGTGAGAGACAAATTTACCTTGAGCCGGATTTTGAACCGGATTTGATAGCTTCAAAGCTTTGCGGGAGAGAGATGTCTCTTGAGCTATATTTTAAACCGGAATCTTCATTTTGAGCCGGAAATTTTTCTGACGGCCTTTAAATATTCACCAATAAAGAGTAGCCTCCGGGGCCGAGTTATCTTCCCTACAATGACCCGGAGTTCTTGAATTCATTGAAACCGGCTAATTTTGCCGAGCCATACCATTGTAGCCCCCGAGTCTCAAGATGACTCGAAGAGTTGGCTTGAGATTATCCATATTTGACCATAGCATAAGGTGTATATCATTGGCGTTGATAACGCGATGTGAATCCACAGAAGGATGAGGTGACTGCGGCGGGTTATAAATGATCCCGTATGAGCCGTGTCAGCAACTCGGCCAATGGTTCCTTCCAACTGGTTGTTTGAAGCTTAACCAAACTATAGTGGCGGCGATTTGTGTGCCTGCCCATTGAGTCATCCAGTGCAGACGGCGGTTGATAATATATGATAATTTGCCTCCAATTTGTTGGAAGAGAAAACCGGGCTTCCCAAGCAGTGACTTGCTCATACTCAATAAACAGCTCATGCAGACAGATGTGGCCCGATGTGTTGATTAAGACCAGGCCGCGAGAGGCGGACGGCAAAGACGACCGCAATATCTGAGGCGACACGGACAGATGAACCGGCTGTGGCGTTGTAAGCCGGTGCGGACGGGCAAGTTGTCCTCCTTGTTGTAAGTCAGCGTGGTCGCGAGAGACGGCCACGATGTTGTAAGCCGGCGCGGTCGCGAGAGACGGCCATGACGTTGTAAGCCGGCGCGGTCGCGATAGACGGCCACAACATTGTAAGCCGGTGCGGGAGTCCGTTGAGTAACGACGACCACCTGTGCGAAAAGATGTTGGCGTGCCTCCATCTCCATGGTATAATATCACTTTTTGTCATAAATAACTGCCCTGCGTAAACAATATTGCAGACCAAGGCAAAGATAAACTTGTTCTTTGATAAAAACAATATGTGCTAAAAAAACAAACTTGGATGGATATCACCTGATTTGTTTGGACGACAGATGATCCATTTATCACGACAGAGGTGGCTCAGGCAGACTAGCGACTCAATATAGTTCCAGCGGCTCAGGCAGACCGGTGACTTAATATAACCCCGGCGGCTCAACGCGGCTTCGGCAGGTTGATGTAGATTAAACTGCACGAGCGGCGACTTGCGCACACTTGTTCCATCAGTAAGCGGGCGCAGATGCCGGTGCGTAATGGTGCTGACGTACACTTCATAGGCACAACATGGCACCACCTTTGCTGCACATAAAAATATACAAACCAAAGTAATTGTTCTTTGATGAAAACAATATGTTTAATAAAATAAACTGGACGAATTTCACCTGATATGTTAGGCCAAAAATTATCCACCGCGGAGTTGATGATCACCACGGTGAAATTGAAATTTAATCACGGCCGAATAGCAGGTGTGTCGACCATGGCGTTGTAAGCCGGCGCGGATGGGTGAGTCAAAATGAGTTGGCCACGCATTTATGTAAACCCAGCAACGGGGGCGGCAACTTGCTCGCGTATCCGTCGGGCGACTTATGAGAGTGGGTGCGGCATCGGCGTGCTGATGTAAACTGGACTGCGGGAGTGGTGCCGTGCGCGCGTCCATTGACGAGGGAGTCGGCCACGGTGTTGGAGACCAGCACGCGCGGGCGTGGACTGACGAGTCGGTCGCGAAAGTAATCATTTATACCGGCGCAGGCGCGAGAGTTGGCCAGGACATTTAAGCCGGCGCAGGCGCGAGAATCGGCCATAATGTTTAAACCGGTGCGAGCCTCATGTCTATGACATCACTTTTGTAGTGGACTTTGTCCTGCATAAAATATATTGAAAGACAGAGTAATGGTTCTCAAAAGAATTATGTGCTAAAAATACTGAGAACAGATAACACCTGATTTGTTTTTCAGATGAACGCAAATACTGGACATATTCCGGTGCGGCCGACAGCCTCCGTATGAAGTATGCTGATGATTTCTTGTTCTGCACCAGGCGCGTGCATGGTCGGAGTTGTCCAGTCCGTAGTTTTGCGCTGATCGTCCCCAACAGAAAATTTAATCCACTATGTGTAGACACGGTAACTGTAGACTGAAACCTGATGTGACTAGACCACTTGAAGAAGCTTCACGTAAGATTAATTCTTTTGTCATGATTGACCTAGAAACTTGTGCCTTTGAGATGTTTGCTCCTCCGTGTAGCAAACAGAGATTAAAAAATACTGATTTGGAGATGTCAGAACATGAGTAGTCTTTGGACTTGCTTTGATTAAACCGCAGATTATGCGTACACTGGCTGTCTGCCTTTGGTTGTTGCGACCGAAGAACAACTGGGAACGGACACAGCCACGTGCAGAGATAGAAATTTTTGTTGGTCTCACATGGCTTGCCGTAACGGCGATAGCGGAAAATCCAACCAGTGTCGACATCTTGCGGCGGCTCAACCGACAACCAACGCAACCCTAATCCTCTTGATCCTTCTCCATCTTGTATGAACTTGTCGGCTCTTCCTTATCTGACGAAATTGCGAGCTTCTCGAACCCTAGGAGAGATCCCTCCAAGAACTCATCACCACCGTGCGCAGGCCCCACGGTGAGCGCCAACTGTCGTGGAATTGTCATGGCAGATGTCCTTAGTGTCAGGACTTAGTCGCGATGCCAACGCATCTATGCGGTAGCTTGAAGTGGTTGGTCAGAATCGAGAGACGCAAGGCGGATCATCACACAAGACGAGGATTTGGACAGCTTTGGGCCCCGGGAAACATCATCCGGAATAGCCCTACATGTTGTTTGTGGCTAGGTCTCATTATGCTCATGAGGGAGTCGCCGCATAAGCCGGCTTCTCCTTTGTGTCTAGCCCTAGATCTTGTTTCTTGTTCCTCTTTGGGGAGCCCTGCCCCTCCTTATATAAGTTAGAGGGGTGGGTTACATGTGGTGTCCTAGTAGGACTAGGACTAGTCTATCTTCTCTTACAAGTTGAATACAAGTTCGGGTCTTGCTTCCTCGTAAAGGAAATATTCCTCACGCCTTTCCTCTTAAGCTGGCCTACCATAACATGAGTCGGCCTTCCTGGCCTTGGGCCTAGTCTTCTATCTGACCTGCCGTCGGGGTCATCCGTGAGTCGTCAGGCTCGTGAGTCGTCTGACCAGTGAGCCGCCAGACCCGTGAGTGGCCAGTCCTCTAGTGGGTCATCGGTGAAGTGCCAAGTCCGGCCGGGTCATACCTCCCGCCGGGTTATACTGCAGGGTATATCCCCGACAGGAGCCCCGAACAGACTCTAGATCAGCCTTCCCGAGAGGTTTTAGGGCTTGGCGGCGGCTCCTTATCGTAAAACGCGATGATTTCTTCTCTCTTATTTTTTCTCCCCGAAAGCCAATATATAGAGTTGGAGTTGGCGTCGGAAGGTTTCCAGGGGGCCCACGAGGTAGGGGGCGCGCCCCCCACCCTCGTGGACAGGGTGTGGGCCCCCTGGTCTTCATCTTTGGTGAGGATTTTTTATTATTTTTAATAAGGCACCCCGTGGAGTTTCAGGTCATTCCGAGAACTTTTGTTTTCTGCACATAAAACAACACCATGGCAATTCTGCTGAAAACAGCGTCAGTCTGGGTTAGTTCCATTCAAATCATACAAGTTAGAGTCCAAAACAAGGGCAAACGTGTTTGGAAAAGTAGATACGTTGGAGACGTATCAACTCCCCCAAGCTTAAACCATTGCTTGTCCTCAAGCAATTCAGTTGACAAACTGAAAGAGAAAGAAAAACTTTTACAAACTCTGTTTGCTCTTATTGTTGTAAATATGTCAAACCAGCATTCAAGTTTTCAGCAAAGATGATAACTAACCATATTTGCAATAATTCTCAGGTCTCATAGTTACTTATATCAATAGCATAATCAACTAGCAAGCCATAATAATAAATCTCGGATGACAACACTTTCTCAAAATAATCATAATATGACATAACAAGATGGTATCTCGCTAGCCCTTTCTGAGACCGCAAAACATAAATGCAGATCACCTTTAAAGATCAAGGACTGACTAAACATTGTAATTCATCGTAAAAGAGATCCAATCATAGTCACACCCAATATAAATTAATAGTGATGAATGCAAATGACAGATGTGCTCTCCAGCTAGTGCTTTTTAATAAGAGGGTGATGACTCAACATAAAAGTAAATAGATAGGCCCTTCACAGAGGGAAGCAGGGATTTGTAGAGGTGCTAGAGCTCGGTTTTGAAATAGAGATAAATTATATTTTGAGCGGTATACTTTCATTCTCAACATAGCAACTAAGAGATGGCGATATCTTCCATATCACACACATTATAAGCGGTTCCCAAAACAGAATGGTAAAGTTTATACTCCCCCTCCACCAACAAGCATCAATCCAAGGCTTGCTCGAAACAACGAGTGCCTCCAACATATATCAGATCCCAGGGGGAGTTTTGTTTGCAATTAATTTTGATTTAGTTTGCATAAAGCATGGGACTGGGCATCCCGGTGACCAGCCATTTTCTCGCGAGTGAGGAGCGGAGTCCATTCCTCTTGAGAATAACACGCCTAACGTGGAAGATAAGGGCAACCTTGGTTGATACATGAGCTACGAGCATACAAAACAGAATGTTTATTTGAAGGTTTAGAGTTTGGCACATACAAATTTACTTGGAACGGCACGTAGATACCGCATATAGGAAGGTATAATGGACTCATCTGGAATAACTTTGGGGTTTAAGGGATTGGATGCACAAGCAGTATTTCCGCTTAGTACAGGTGAAGGCTAGCAAAAGACTGGGAAGCGACCAACTAGAGAGCGACAACAGCCATGTACATGCATTAAAATTAATAAACATCGGATGCAAGCATGAGTAGGATATAATCCACCATGAACATAGATATCGTGAAGGCTATGTTGATTTGTTTCAAATACATGCGTGAACATGTGCCAAGTCAAGTCACTTAAATCATTCAAAGGAGGATACCACCCCGTCATACCACATCATAACCATCTCAATAGCATGTTGGCACACAAGGGAAATCATTATAACTCATAGCTAATCAAGCATGGCACAAGCATTTATGATCTCTAATTGTCATTGCAAACATGTTAATCATAATAAGCTGAATCAAGAATGATGAACTCATCATATTTACAAAAACAAAAGAGGTCGAGTTCATACCAGCTTTTCTCCTCTCAGTTAGTTCATCATATATCATCATAATTGCCTTTCACTCGCACGACCGAACGATGTGAATAATAATAAGAGTGCACGTGCATTGGACTAAGCTAGAATCTACGAGCATTCAATAAACAGGAGAAGACAAGGCAATATGGGCTCTTGGTTAATTCAACAATAATGCATATAAGAGCCGCTTCAACAATTAAATCATGGTCTTCTCCTACCGACCCCAAAGAAAAGAAAAGGAATAAAAACTATTTACACGGGAAAGCTCCCAACAAGCAAAAGAAGAACGGGAAATATTTTTGGGTTTTCTTTTTAATTACTACTACAAAGAAATAAACTGCTACTAATTTTTTTAAGGTTTATTAAACACACAAGAAGAAAGCAGGAAAAAGAAAATAAACTAGCATGGATATTACAGTGAAAGAGTATGAGCACCGACATCTAGCAATGAGAGTGTGTGTGAACATAAGTGTAATGTCGATGAGAAATACGTACTCCCCCAAACTTACGCTTTTGGCCTAAGTTGGTTTATTGCCAGGGATAGCCTGGCGGATACCCATAGGTGTAGCTAGGGTCGTACTGCGACGAAGAATAGATGGGGTCATACTGTGATGAGGAAGACTCTGACTGCCATTGACTGACAGTCATCTCTGGATCCCAAGAATAAACAGATTGTCGTGGAGGCTCATCTTGTGGTTCCGGTTCTGGGGCTGGTGCATGATTTTTGTAAGCTTGGACGGCAGCCCACGTAACGTGATAGGGTCCTACAAACTTAAACAAAGAAGGAGCAGGCAACGTAATAGTTTCAGGATGATGTTTATCAAAGAATAATTTATACTTGAGCTCTCCATCCCTGCCCTTAACAAGAAAATCATGTGCTATCATACTCTTATAATCTAGATAAGCACTAGGCAGCAATTTTTCTTCTTTCTCATAATGCATAATGGCTATGTTAAAATGTGCAGCCAGGCGTGAAGCATAAATGCCTCCAAAGATGGGACCCTTAGTACGGTTCATACTTAACCGTCTAGAAATAATTCTGCCCATGCTAACAGTGTTATCGCGGTATAAACCATGGAACAAAATAATAATATCAGGAACACTAAAGTTCCCACAGTTCCCGCGACTGATCAAGCAACGACTAGCAAATAAGGCAAAATAGCATAAAACAGGGAAATGTATGCTAGTGATTCTTGCATCAGAAACCTTCCTGGTTTCTCCCATAGAGATAGTGTTAACAAACGCTTCACCTCTTTACGGGGTGGTTCCTCTAAGATACCCTCAGGGGGTATGTTGCATATTTTGCAAAATTCAGACAATGGCATTTTCTTCACAACGTCATATAAATGAAACTCTACTGAAGGAGGTGATTCTTTAGGGTAAAAGTAGAAGTTATGCACAAAAGTATTTGTGAGTAAGAGATATTGTGGACGTTGGTCGCGGACGAAGTCGGTGAGGCCAGCATTCTCAATCAACGAATGGAAATCCTCATGAATCCCGACCTGTGTCAAGAAATTATCAGAAGGCCATTCACACGGCTGGATCTCCGCGGTACGAGGCAAATTATATTTGGGCCTCTGTGCTTCTTCATTTTGTTTCTCCTTTGAGCTTTGGCTCGATGAGCCCCTCAAAAGTCTCTTCATTATTTCTGAAATAATCTGAAATTTTTAGTAACTTCAGACAAAAGTGAACCAACTTCAATAAAACTGATAGCAACTACTCCTACAAGTGCCTAGAGCCTATATCAAGCATTAGAACTACTTGTAACCATATAAATTTGACATGCAAGATCAAGAACATGGTCACCTATGCAGCACAAATTTGCAAAGAATAGAGCACTAGAAAAAAACTAATTGGACCAATGGAGGAGTCACATACCAAGGAACAATCTCCCCCAGCAGTTTTGCGAGAAGTGCTATGAGAAAGGAGATCAAAAATCATAGCAAAGAGGGTTGGAACCCGTGCTTGAGTTGGTTTTTCGTGTTTGTGTGAGGAAGAAGAAGAGGATGGGTGCTGGAATAAGTGGAGGAGGGCCACCGTGGGCCCACGAGGCAGGGGGGCGCGCCCAGGGGGGTAGTGCGTGCCCTCCACCCTCGTGGCCAGGTGGCAGCTCCCCCCGCGGTAATTTTTGCACCATAAATCCTTAAATATTCCCGAAAAATCATATTAAATTGGCATGTCATTCTGAGGACTTCTATTTTCGGGATATTTTTATATTGCATGGATAAGCCAGGTAACAGACAAATAAATACTATTTTTACTTTATTTCAACTAAATTACATAAAGTATAGAGAGGGTACAGAAGGTTGTGCTTCTAGTTTCATCTGTCTCATTCTCATCAAAAGGAATCCACTAACAAGGTTGATCAAGTCTTGTTAACAAACCCATTCCGATAATCATGAAACCGGAGAAATTTCGAATAACACTAGGTTACCTCAACAGGGATATTCACATCCCCAATAATAAGTAAATCATATTTATTTTTGACAGTAGGAAGAGGAAATTCAAAACCTCCAAATATAATCGATGGAATTTTCCCAATAGAGTTGATACTGTGGACTTGAGGTTGTTTCCTCGGAAAGTGTACCGTATGCTCATTGCTATTAACATGAAAAGTGACATTGCCTTTGTTGCAATCAATAACAGCCCCTGCAGTATTAAGGAAAGGTCTTCCAAGAATAATAGACATACTATCATCCTCGGGAATATCAAGTATAACAAAGTCCGATAAAATAGTAACGTTTGCAGCCACAACAGGCACATCCTCAAAAATACTGACAGGTATAGCAGTTGATTTGTCAGCCATTTGCAAAGATATTTCAGTAGGTGTCAACTTATTCAAGTCAAGTCTTCGATATAAAGAGAGAGGCATAACACTAACACCGGCTCCAAGATCACATAAAGCAGTTTTAACATAATTTCTTTTAATGGAGCATGGTATAGTAGGTACTCCTGGATCTCCAAGTTTCTTTGGTATTCCACCCTTAAAAGTATAATTAGCAAGCATGGTGGAAATTTCAGCATCCGGTATCTTTTTTATTAGTAACAATATCTTTCATGTACTTAGCATAAGGATTCATTTTGAGCATGTCAGTCAATCGCATACGCAAAAAGATAGGTCTAATCATTTCAGCAAAGCACTCAAAATCCTCATCATCCTTTTTCTTGGATGGTTTGGGAGGAAAAGGCATGGGTTTCTGAACCCAAGGTTCTCTTTCTTTACCATGTTTCCTAGCAACAAAGTCTCTCTTATCGTAACGTTGATTCTTTGATTGTGGGTTATCAAGATCAACAGCAGGTTCAATTTCTACATCATTATCATTACTAGGTTGAGCATCAATATGAACATCATCATTAACATTTTCACTAGGTTCATGTTCATTACCAGATTGTGTTTCAGCATCAAACATAGAGATATCATTTGGATTATCAGGTGGTTCAGCAATAGGTTCACAAGAAGTTTGCACAGTCCTATCATTCTTCTTTTTCTTCTTAGAAGAACTAGGTGCATCAATATTATTTCTCTGAGAGTCTTGCTTGATTCTCTTAGGGTGGCCTTCAGTTTACAAAGGTTCCTGAGTCATTCTACTAGTTCTAGTAGCCACTCTAACAGCATAATCATTTTTCTTACTATTCATTTCATGGAGCAATTCTTTTTGAGCTTTAAGTACTTGTTCTACTTGAGTGGTAACCATAGAAGCATGTTTGCTAACAAGTTTAAGTTCACCTCTAATATTAGCCATATAATCACCCAAGTATTTAATCATATCGGAATCGTATTTCAATTGTCTACCAAAATAAGCATTAAAAATTTTCTTGTTTGACAATAAAGTTATCAAACTCTTCTAAGCATTGTCTAGCAGACTTATAGTGAGGAATATCACCTTCATCAAATCTATAGAGAGAATTTACCTTTACTACCTGTGTCGGGATATCGGGATCAGGAGGTTCTTCAATAAATAAGGGATTGAGATCATATGTTTCTTCAGTAGGCGGTAAATTAAGACCATGTATTTCTTCAATAGGAGGTAAATTCTTAACATCTTCACCTTTAATACCTTTTTCTTTCATAGATTTCTTTGCCTCTTGCATATCTTCGGGACTGAGAAATAGAACACCTCTCTTCTTCAGAGTTGGTTTAGGAATAGGATCATTAATTGGAGCAGGAGCTGGCTCAGGAGGTGCCCAATTATTTTCATTTGTCAACATATTATTCAATAGAATTTCAGCTTCATCCGGTGTTCTTTCCCTGAAAAGAGAACCAACACAACTATCCAGGTAATCTCTGGAAGCATCGGTTAGTCCATTATAAAAGATATCAAGTATTTCATGTTTCTTAAGAGGATGATCAGGCAAAGCATTAAGTAACTTGAGAAGCCTCCCCCAAGCTTGTGGGAGACTCTCTTCTTTAATTTGCACAAAGTTGTATATTTCCTTTAAGGCAGCTTGTTTCTTATGAGCAGGGAAATATTTAGCAGAGAAGTAATAAATCATATCCTGGGGACTGCACACACAACCAGGATCAAGAGAATTAAACCATATCTTAGCATCACCCTTTAATGAGAACGGAAATATTTCAAGGATATAAAAGTAGCGAGATCTCTCATCATTAGTAAACAGGGTGGCTATATCATTTAATTTAGTAAGATGTGCCACAACAGTTTCAGATTCATAACCATGGAAAGGATCAGATTCAACCAAAGTAATTATATCAGGATCAACAAAGAATTCATAATCCTTATCAGGAACACAGATAGGTGCGCCCCCCTACCTCGTGGGCCCCCTGGAAACCTTCCGACGGCAACTCCAACTCTATATATTGTCTTTCGGGGAGAAAAAAATAAGAGAGAAGAAATCATCGCGTTTTACGATACGGAGCCGCCGCCAAGCCCTAAAACCTCTTGGGAGGGCTGATTTGGAGTCCGTTCGGGGCTCCGGAGAGGGGGATTCGTCGCCGTCGTCATCATCAACCATCCTCCATCACCAATTTCATGATGCTCACCGCCGTGCGTGAGTAATTCCATCATAGGCTTGCTGGACGGTGATGGGTTCGATGAGATTTATCATGTAATCGAGTTAGTTTTGTTAGGGTTTGATCCCTAGTATCCATTATGTTCTGAGATTGATGTTGCTATGACTTTGCTATGCTTAATGCTTGTCACTAGGGCCCGAGTGCCATGATTTCAGATCTGAACCTATTATGTTTTCATGAATATATGTGAGTTCTTGATCCTATCTTGCAAGTCTATAGTCACCTACTATGTGTTATGATCCGGCAACCCCGAAGTGACAATAAACGGGACCACTCCCAGTGATGACCATAGTTTGAGGAGTTCATGTATTCACTATGTGCTAATGCTTTGTTCCGGTTCTCTATTAAAAGGAGGCCTTAATATCTCTTAGTTTCCATTAGGACCCCGCTGCCACGGGAGGGTAGGACAAAAGATGTCATACAAGTTCTTTTCCATAAGCACGTATGACTATATTCGGAATACATGCCTACATTACATTGATGAATTGGAGCTAGTTTTGTGTCACCCTATGTTATGACTGTTACATGATGAACCGCATCCGGCATAATTATCCATTACTGATCCGGTGCCTACGAGCTTTCCATATACTGGTTCTCGCTTATTTACTTTCCCGCTGCTATTGTTACAATCACTATCAAATACCGAAAATATTTACTATTGCTCGCATTACTCTTTTGTTACCGCTACCACCACTATCATATTACTTTGTTACTAAACACTTTGCTGCAGATACTAAGTTTCCAGGTGTGGTTGAATTGACAAGTCAGCTGCTAATACTTGAGAATATTCTTTGGCTCCCCTTGTGTCGAATCAATAAATTTTGGTTGAATACTCTACCCTCGAAAGCTGTTGCGATCCCCTATACTTGTGGGTTATCAAGACTAATTTCTGGCGCCCTTGCCGGGGAGCATAGCTCTATTCTTTGAGACACTTGGGATTTATATCTGCTGGACACTATGAAGAACTTGAAAGACGCTAAGACAACAATTTATCCCTCAACTACGAGGGGAGGTAAGGAACTGCCATCTAGCCTTGCACTTGATTCACCTTCTGTTATGAGTAAGCTTGCGACACCTAAACCTGCTTCTGCTATTCGTTCTGATATGTCGCATGTTATTGATGATGCCACTTCTGCTATGCATGATAGTTATGATGAAACTGCTTCTATGCCTGATACTACTGTGCCCCTTAGTGAATTTCCTGATGAACAAATTGCTAGGGCTAGAGAGAAAGAAATTATTGAATCTGATTATAATGATGAAAGTGATGATGAAGATATGCCTATTATTCCTGAGGGTTATGTTTTTGATATGGAATCTTTGCCGCTATTTTAGCCTGCAAGGATAGATATGAGCTCAAGAGGTTATTAGCTAAATGGAACAAAGAATCACTTAGAGATAAAATGAAACCTGACCCTGCTTTTGCTACTTCACCTATCTGTGTTCCTGATAAGGATTATGAATTCTTTGTTGATCCTGAGATAATTACTTTGGTTGAATCTGATCCTTTCCATGGTTATGAATCTGAAACTGTTGTGGCACATCTTACTAAATTAAATGATATAGCCACCCTGTTTACTAATGAAGAGAGATCTCGCTACTTTTATATCCTTAAAATATTTTCGTTCCCATTAAAGGTTGATGCTAAGATATGGTTTAATTCTCTTGATCCTGGTTGTGTGCGTAGTCCCCAGGATATTATTTATTACTTCTCTGCTAAATATTTCCCTTCTCATAAGAAGCAAGCTACCTTAAAGGAAATATACAACTTTGTGCAAATTAAAGAAGAGAGTCTCCCACAGGCTTGGGGGAGGCTTCTCAAGTTACTTAATGCTTTGCCTGATCATCCTCTTAAGAAACATGAAATACTTGAAATCTTTTATAATGGACTAATCGATGCTTCCAGAGATTACCTGGATAGTTGTGCTGGTTCTCTTTTCAGGGAAAGAACACCGGATGAAGCTGAAATTCTATTGAATAATATGTTGACAAATGAAAATAATTGGGCACCTCCTGAGCCAGCTCCTGCTCCAATTAAAGATCCTATTCCTAAACCAACTCCGAAGAAGAGAGGTGTTCTATTTCTCAGTCCCGAAGATATGCAAGAGGCAAAGAAATCTATGAAATAAAAAGGTATTAAAGCTGAAGATGTTAAGAATTTACCTCCTATTGAAGAAGTACATGGTCTTAATTTACCGCCTGTTGAAGAAACATATGATCTCAATCCCTTATTTATTGAAGAACCTCTTGATCCCGATATCCCGACACAGGTAGTAAAGGTAAATTCTCTCTATAGATTTGATGAAGGTGATATTCCTCAATATAAGTCTGCTAGACAATGCTTAGAAGAGTTTGATAACTTTATTGTCAAACAAGAAAATTTTAATGCTTATTTTGGTAGACAATTGAATTACGATTCTGATACGATTAAATACTTGGGTGATTATATGGCTAATATTAGAGGTGAACTTAAACTTGTTAGAAAACATGCTTCTATGGTTACCACTCAAGTAGAACAAGTACTTAAAGCTCAAAAAGAATTGCTCCATGAAATGAATAGTAAGAAAAATGATTATGCTGTTAGAGTGGCTACTAGAACTAGTAGAATGACTCAGGAACCTTTGTAAACTGAAGGCCACCCTAAGAGAATCAAGCAAGACTCTCAGAGAAATAATATTGATGCACCTAGTTCTTCTAAGAAGAAAAAGAAGAATGATAGGACTGTGCAAACTTCTGGTGAACCTATTGCTGAACCACCTGATAATCCAAATGATATCTCTATGTTTGATGCTGAAACACAATCTGGTAATGAACATGAACCTAGTGAAAATGTTAATGATGATGTTCTTATTGATGCTCAACCTAGTAATGATAATGATGTAGAAATTGAACCTGCTGTTGATCTTGATAACCCACAATCAAAGAATCAACATTACGATAAGAGAGACTGCGTTGCTAGGAAACATGGTAAAGAAAGAGAACCTTCGGTTCAGAAACCCATGCCTTTTCCTCCCAAACCATCCAAGAAAAAGGATGATGAGGACTTTGAGCACTTTGCTGAAATGATTAGACCTATCTTTTTGCGTATGCGATTGACTGATATGCTCAAAATGAATCCTTATGCTAAGTACATGAAAGATATTGTTACTAATAAAAGGAAGATACCGAAAGCTGAAATTTCCACCATGCTTGCTAATTATACTTTTAAGGGTGGAATACCAAAGAAACTTGGAGATCCAGGAGTACCTACTATACCATGCTCCATTAAAAGAAATTATGTTAAAACTGCTTTATGTGATCTTGGAGCTGGTGTTAGTGTTATGCCTCTCTCTTTATATCTAAGACTTGACTTGAATAAGTTGACACCTACTGAAATATCTTTGCAAATGGCTGATAAATCAACTGCTATACCTGTCGGTATATGTGAGGATGTGCCTGTTGTGGCTGCAAATGTTACTATTTTATCGGACTTTGTTATACTTGATATTCCCGAGGATGATAGTATGTCTATTATTCTTGGAAGACCTTTCCTTAATATTGCAGGGGCTGTTATTGATTGCAACAAAGGCAATGTCACTTTTCATGTTAATAGCAATGAGCATACGGTACACTTTCCGAGGAAACAACCTGAAGTCCACAGTATCAACTCTATTGGGAAAATTCCATCGATTATATTTGGAGGTTTTGAATTTCCTCTTCCTACTGTCAAAAAGAAATATGATTTACTTATTATTGGGGATGTGCATATCCCCGTTGAGGTAACCTAGTGTTATTCGAAATTTCTCCGGTTTCATGATTATCGGAATGGGTTTGTTAACAAGACTTGATCAACCTTGTTAGTGGATTCCTTTTGATGAGAATGAGACAGATGAAACTAGAAGCACAACCTTCTGTACCCTCTCTATACTTTCTGTAATTTAGTTGAAATAAAGTAAAAATAGTATTTTTTTTGTCTGTTTCCTGACTTATCCGTGCAATATAAAAATATCCCAAAAATAAAAGTCCTCAGAATGACATGCCAATTTAATATGATTTTTTTGGGAATATTTGAGGATTTATGGTGCAACAATTACCGCGGGGGAAGCTGCCACCCGGCCTCGAGGGTGGAGGGCATGCCCTACCCCCTGGGCGCGCCCCTGCCTCGTGGGCCCATGGTGGCCCTCCTCCACTTATTCCAGCACCCATCTTCTTCCTCTACCTCACACAAACATGAAAGACCAACTCAAGCATGGGTTCCAGCCCTCTTTGCTGTGATTTTCGATCTCCTTGCTCAAAGCACCTCTCGCAAAACTGCTTGGGGAGATTGTTCCTTGGTATGTGACTCCTCCATTGGTCCAATTAGTTTTTGTTCTAGTGCTCTATTCTTTTCAAATTTGTGCTGCATAGGTGACCATGTTCTTGAGCTTGCATGTCAAATTTATATGGTTACAAGTAGTTCTAATGCTTGATATAGGCTCTAGGCACTTGTAGAAGTGGTTGCTATCAGTTTTATTGAAGTTGGTTCACTTTTGTTTGAAGTTCCTAAAAATTTCAGATTATTTCAGAAATTTGTCAGAGAAAAGCAATATGCTTAGGAAGATGTTCCAAGGTGGTTCTTCTAAGAAGCAAGGACCTAGGATTGCTATGCATATGCTGACGAGGAACCACCAAGAGACGCTCTAGTGCGGCCTAGCGAATGGCCGTCGGAAAACTTTATGGATCGTGCAAGAATTAAAGAAGAATTTAACGCATATTTGCGTAATGCCGGTCTTGAGGATTTTGAGGCAGACAAATGCCCCCAATATCATGATCTCACAAGTTCGTTTGTGAGGAGGTTTGTGTATTCATCTTCGCATAATTCTCCTTCAGTCATGTTTGATCTTTATGACAAATCTTATACCATGGACTTAGAGGATTTCACTTTTGTTTGCAAACTTCCATCACAGGGTAGTATTAGGGATCCCCGGAAATCTGAATTTAGAAACTTTCTTGCTAGTATAACTGTAGGGGAATCTAGAGATATAACGCAGGCTACCATAGGGAGCATTCACTTTCCTGCTATACATTATTTTGCTCTCGTTATCGGTAGATGCATAAATGCTAAGGATGAAGCATGTCACATGTGTGTCCCTGACCTCAGCATTCTCAGGAGTGCTGTGTTAGGAGACCAATCTTATCATATGGGAGCCATTGTAGCTCGTAGGTTGCATCATAATAGATATAATGGAGATTTCTTTGGAGGAATTTATGCAACCCGCTTAGCTAATTTTCTTGAGATAGACATTCGTGAGGGTGATACTGAGTTGCCTCCTGCATATTTAGATTATAACTCTATGGCTTCGCACCAGTTTGTCGAGAGGCCTGAATCACCTCTCCTATATCGACTAATCTTTGATAAACGGCGTGTTGTCCGTATTACTCTCCCAGCTCCTGCCTTCTTTGATTACTAGGCAATCGGAAGATATATTATTACTAGGGAAGAGGCAGATGAGTATGAGAGGAGAGCGAAAGCAGCCCGACTCCACGCTGCAGCCCAGCAGGAGATAACCGCTGTAGTACAGTATGACCCCAGCTATTCTTCGTCGCAGTACGACCCTAGCTACACCTACGGGTACCACCAGGCTATCCCTGGCAATAAACCAACTTAGGCCACAAGCCTAAGCTTGGGGGAGTACGTACTTCTCACCGACATTACATTTATGTTCACACACACTCATTGCTAGATGTCGGTGCTCATACTCTTTCACTGTAATATCCATGCTAGTTTATTTTCTTTTTCCTGCTTTCTTCTTGTGTGTTTAATAAACCTTAAGAAAAATAAAAAAATAGTAGTAAGTTTACTTTCCTGCTGTATTAGTAGTAATTGAAAAGAAAACCCAAAAATATTTCCCGTTCTTCTTTTGCTTGTTGGGAGCTTTCCCGTGTAAATAGTTTTTATTTCTTTTCTTTTCTTTGGGGGTCAGTAGGAGAAGACCATGATTTAATTGTTGAAGCGGCTCTTATATGCATTATTGTTGAATTAACCAAGAGCCCATATTGCCTTGTCTTCTCCTGTTTATTGAATGCTCGCAGATTCCTGCTTAGTCCAATGCACGTGCACTCTTATTATTATTCACTTCATTCGGTCGTGCAAGTGAAAGGCAATTATGATGATATATGATGAACTGACTGAAAGGAGAAAAGCTGGTATGAACTCGACCTCTTTTGTTTTTGTAAATATGATGAGTCCATCGTTCTTGATCCAGTTTATTATGAATAAACATGTTTGCAATGACAATTAGAGATCATAGTGTCTTGTGCCATGCTTGATTAGCTAAGAGTTATAATGATTTACCTGGCGTGCCAACATGCTATAGAGATGGTTATGACGTGGTATGATGGTGTGGTATCCTCCTTTGAATGATTTAAGTGACTTGACTTGGCACATGTTCACGCATGTAATTGAAACAAATCAACATAGCCTTCACGATATTTATGTTCATGGTGGATTATATCCTACTCATGCTTGCATCCAATGTTTATTAATTTTAATGCATGTACATGGCTGTTGTCGCTCTCTAGTTGGTCGCTTCCCAGTCTTTTGCTAGCCTTCACCTGTACTAATCGGGAATACTGCTTGTGCATCCAATCCCTTAAACCCCAAAGTTATTCCAGATGAGTCCACTATACCTTCCTATATGCGGTATCTACCTGCCGTACCAAGTAAATTTGTATGTGCAAAACTCTAAACCTTCAAATAAACATTCTGTTTTGTATGCTCGAATAGCTCATGTATCAATCAAGGTTGCCGTTATCTTCCATGTTAGGCGGGTTATTCTCAAGAGGAGTGGACTCCGCTCTGCACTCATGAGAAAGTGGCTGGTCACCGGGATGCCTAGTCCTATGCTTTATGCAAACTAAATCAAAATTAATTGCAAACAAAACTCCCCCTGGGACCTGATGTATGTTGGAGGCACTCGTTGTTTCGAGCAAGCCATGGATTGATGCTTGTTGGTGGAGGGGGAGTATAAACTTTACCATTCTATTTGGGAACCGCCTATAATGTGTGTGACATGGAAGATATCGCCATCTCTTAGTTGCTATGTTGACAATGAAAGTATACCGCTCAAAATATAATTTATCTCTATTTCAAAACCGAGCTCTGGCACCTCTACAAATCCATGCTTCCCTCTACGAAGGGCCTTTCTATTTACTTTTATGTTGAGTCATCACGCTCTTATTAAAAAGCACTAGCTGGAGAGCACAACTGTCATTTGCATTCATCACTATTAATTTATATTGGGTGTGACTATGATTGGATCTCTTTTACCATGAATTACAATGTTTAGTCAGTCCTTGATCTTTAAAGTTGCTCTACATTTATGTTTTGCGGTCTCACAAAGGGCTAGCGAGATACCATCTTGTTATGTCATATTATGATTGTTTTGTGAAAGTGTTGTCATCCGAGATTTATTATTATGGCTTGCTAGTTGATTATGCTATTGATATAAGTAATTATGAGACCTGAGAAATATTGCAAATGTGGTTAGTTATGATCTTTGCTGAAAACTTGAATGCTGGCTTGACATATTTACAACAACAAGAGCAAACAGAGTTTGTAAAAGTTTTTCTTTCTCTTTCAGTTTGTCAACTTAATTGCTTGAGGCAAGCAATGGTTTAAGCTTGGGGGAGTTGATACGTCTCCAACGTATCTACTTTTCCAAACACTTTTGCCCTTGTTTTGGACTCTAACTTGTATGATTTGAATAGAACTAACCCGGACTGACGCTGTTTTCAGCAGAATTGCCATGATGTTTTTTTATATGCAGAAAACAAAAGTTCTCGGAATGACCTGAAACTCCACGGGATGCCTTATAAAAAATAATAAAAAAATCCTCGCCAAAGATGAAGACCAGGGGGTCCACACACTGTCCACGAGGGTGGGGGGCGCGCACCCCTACCTTGTGGCCCCCCTGGAAACCTTCCGACGCCAACTCCAACTCTATATATTGGCTTTCGGGGAGAAAAAAATAAGAGAGAAGAAATCATCGTGTTTTACGATACGGAGTCGCCGCCAAGCCCTAAAACCTCTCGGGAGGGCTGATCTGGAGTCCGTTCGGGGCTCCGGAGAGGGGGATTCGTCGCCGTCGTCATCATCAACCATCCTCCATCACCAATTTCATGATGCTCACCTCCGTGCGTGAGTAATTCCATCGTAGGCTTGCTGGACGGTGATGGGTTGGATGAGATTTATCATGTAATCGAGTTAGTTTTGTTTGGGTTTGATCCCTAGTATCCATTATGTTCTGAGATTGATGTTGCTATGACTTTGCTATGCTTAATGCTTGTCACTAGGGCCCGAGTGCCATGATTTCAGATCTGAACCTATTATGTTTTCATGAATATATGTGAGTTCTTGGTCCTATCTTGCAAGTCTGTAGTCACCTACTATGTGTTATGATTCGGCAACCCCGTAGTGACAATAATCAGGACCACTCCCGAGGAGTTCATGTATTCACTATGTGCTAAAGCTTTGTTCCGGTTCTCTATTAAAAGGAGGCCTTAATATCCCTTAGTTTCCATTAGGACCCCGCTACCACGGGAGGGTAGGACAAAAGATGTCATGCAAGTTCTTTTCCATAAGCACGTATGACTATATTCGGAATACAGGCCTACATTACATTGATGAATTGGAGCTAGTTCTGTGTCACCCTATGTTATGACTGTTACATGATGAACCGCATCCAGAATAATTATCCATTACTGATCCGGTGCCTACGAGCTTTCCATATACTGGTTCTCGCTTATTTACTTTCCCGCTGCTACTGTTACAATCACTACCAAATACCAAAAATATTTACTATTGCTCGCATTACTCTTTTGTTACCGCTACCACCACTATCATATTACTTTGCTACTAAACACTTTGCTAATGATACTAAGCTTCCAGGTGTGGTTGAATTGACAACTCAACTGCTAATACTTGAGAATATTCTTTGGCTCCCCTTGTGTCGAATCAATAAATTTGGGTTGAATACTCAACCCTCGAAAGCTGTTGCGATCCCCTATACTTGTGGGTTATCACTAAGTTGTCAATTCAACCACACCTGGAAACTTAGTATCTGCAGCAAAGTGTTTAGTAGCAAAGTAATATGATAGTGGTGGTAACGGTGACAAAAGTAAAGACAGCAAAAGTAATGTTTTTGCTGTTTTGTAGTGATTGTAACAGTAGCAACGGGAAAGTAAATAAGCGAGAACCAGTATATGGAAAGCTTGTAGGCACCGGATCAATGATGGATAATTATGCCGGATGCGGTTCATCATGTAACAGTCATAACATAGGGTGACATAGAACTAGCTCCAATTCATCAATGTAATGTAGGCATCTATTCCGAATATAGTCATACGTGCTTGTGGAAAAGAACTTGCATGACATCTTTTGTCCTACCCTCCCGTGGCAGCGGGGTCCTAATGGAAACTAAGGGATATTAAGGCCTCCTTTTAATAGAGAATCGGAACAAAGCATTAGAACATAGTGAATACATGAACTCCTCAAACTATGGTCATCACCGAGAAGTATCCCGATTATTGTCACTTCCGGGTTGTCGGATCATAACACATAATAGGATCAAGAACTCACAGATATTCATGAAAACATAATAGGTTCAGATCTGAAATCATGGCACTCGGGCCCTAGTGACAAGCATTAAGCATAGCAAAGTCATAGCAACATCAATCTAAGTACATAAAGGATACTAGGGATCAAAACCTAACAAAACTAACTCGATTACATGATAAATCTCATCCAACCCATCACCGTCCAGCAAGCCTACGAAGGAATTACTCACGCACGGCGGTCAGCATCATGAAATTGGTAATGGAGGATGGTTGATGATGACAACGGCGACGAATCCCCCTCTCCGGAGCCCCGAAAGGACTCCAGATCAGCCCTCCCGAGAGGTTTTAGGGCTTGGCGGCGGCTCTGTATCGTAAAACGCGATGATTTCTTCTTTCTTATTTTTTCTCCTCGAAAGCCAATATATAGAGTTGGAGTTGGCGTCGGAAGGTTTCCAGGGGGCCCACGAGGTAGGGGGCGCGCCCTAGGGGGCGCGCCCTAGGGGGGCGCCCCCACCCTCGTGGACAGGGTGTGGGCCCCTTGGTCTTCATCTTTGGCAAGGATTTTTTATTATTTTTATAAGGCATCCCGTGGAGTTTCAGGTCATTCCGAGAACTTTTGTTTTCTGCACATAAAACAACATCATGGCAATTCTGCTGAAAACAACATCGGTCCGGGTTAGATCCATTCAAATCATACAAGTTAGAGTCCAAAACAAGGGCAAAAGTGTTTGGAAAAGTAGATACGTTGGAGATGTATCAGTTGCAGACATGAAATTTTTATTAAATTCCCATTTTAAATTGGTATCTTAAACCGTCACTTGGGGGCTACTGGAGTTGATAAACTGCATTAAATATACGGGAAAAACACTTGTGCAGTTACCTCATATAGCCCCTTCATCATATTTACCAGACCGGCTTCATAGTCATGGCTGGTGTACAGACGGTTCAGATAGCCAGAATGAAGGTCTTGAGCATTCAGATGGGCACAAGTTGACAAATCGGCGTTCCATTTGCCTTTGCCAATTGCAGAGAGTTCTTCCTTGGCAGTATGCTTTGATAAAGCGACAGGATTTCCTGGAGCGGTATGGCCAGTGCCAGTAATCATAAAATCATCATCTTTTTCCTCAGCAGCTCTTACTGGAGTTGCCGGTTTGTCAGTATCATTTACTGGACTGATCGATTTGTCATTCCGGATAGGGCTGGTTGGCCGGTCAGCATGGCACGTGGTGTCAACTTCTACTCTTTTAGCAACAAAGTCATGATCTTGAGGCGGTGGGTCATTCAGCATGTCATCAATGTTGGTCTCTGATGACCCACAAGTATAGGGGATCTATCGTAGTCCTTTCGATAAGTAAGAGTGTCGAACCCAATGAGGAGCAGAAGGAAATGATAAGCGGTTTTCAGCAGGGTATTCTCTGCAAGTACTGAAATAAGTGGTAACAGATAGTTTTGTGACAAGATAATTTATAGCGAGCAACAAGTAAAAAAAGTAAATAAAGTGCAGAAAGGTGGTCCAATCCTTTTTGTAGCAAAGTACAAGCCGGAACAAACTCTTATATAAGGAAAAGTGCTCCCGAGGACACATGGGAATATCGTCAAGCTAGTTTTCATCATGTTCATATGATCCGCGTTCCGTACTTTGATAATTTGATATGTGGGTGGACCGGTGCTTGGGTGCTGTTCTTACTTGAACAAGCATCCCACTTATGATTAACCTCTATTGCAAGCATCCGCAACTACAACAAAAGTATTAAGGTAAACCTAACCATAGCATGAAACATATGGATCAAAATCAGCCCCTTACGAAGCAGCGCATAAACTAGGGTTTAAGCTTCTGTCACTCTAGCAACCCATCATCTACTTATTACTTCCCAATGCCTTCCTCTAGGCCCAAATAATGGTGAAGTGTTATGTAGTCAACGTTCACATAACACCACTAGAGGCTAGACAACATACATCTCATCAAAATATCGAACGAATACCAAACTCACACGACTACTAATAGCAAGACTTCTCCCATGTCCTCAGGAACAAACGTAACTACTCACAAAGCATAATCATGTTCATGATCAGAGGGTTAATAATATGCATAAAGGATCTGAACATATGATCTTCAACCAAATAAACCAACTAGCATCAACTACAAGGAGTAATCAACACTACTAGCAACCTACTAGTACCAATCCCGGACTTGGAGACAAGAATTGGATACAAGAGATGAACTAGGGTTTGGAGATGAGATTGTGCTGGTGAAGATGTTGATGGAGATTGCCCTCTCCCGATGAGAGGAGCGTTGGTGATGACGATGGTGATGATTTCCCCCTCCCGGAGGGAAGAATCCCTGGCAGAACAGCTCTGCCGGAGCCCTAGATTGGTTCCGCCAAGGTTCTTCCTCGTGGCGGCAGAATCTCGTCCTGAAAGGTGGCTTCTTGTTTTTTCCTCGACGAAAACTTCATATAGCAGAAGATGGGCATCGGAGAGCCACCAGGGGGCACACGAGGTAGGGGGCGCGCCCTAGGGGGGCACCCTCGTGGACAGGGTGTGGGCCCCCTGGCCTTCATATTTGGCAGGTATTTTTCATTATTTATTTTAAGATATTCCGTGGAGTTTCAGGACTTTTGGAGTTGCACAGAATAGGTCTCTAATATTTGCTCCTTTTCCATCCCAGAATTCCAGTTGTCGACATTCTCCCTCCTTATGTAAACCTTGTAAAATAAGAGATAATAGCCATAAGTATTGTGACATAATGTGAAGTAACAGCCCATAATGCGATAAATATCGATATAAAAGCATGATGCAAAATGGACGTATCAACTCCCCCAAGCTTAGACCTCGCTTGTCCTCAAGCGAAAAGCCGATAACAATAAATATGTCCTCATGTTTAGAGGTAGAGGCGTCGATAAAAATAAAATACGGACATGAAGGCATCATGATTATTCTCATAACAGCAACATATATAGATTTTGTCATATTCTTACTTATATTCAAGTGATGATCTATTCACAATGCAAAATTATGAATCAGAAACCTTATTGAGAATCAACAAACTATAATCTCAGTCATTGAAGCAATTGCAATTTATCATAACATCGGAAAGAGTCTATGTCAGAGCTAAAAAGCAAGTCCACATACTCAACTATCATCTAGTCCTTCATAATTGCTAACACTCACGCAATACTTGTGGTTATGGAGTTTTAATCGGACACAGAGAAAGATATGGGCTTATAGTTTTGCCCCACAACCTTTTACCTCAAGGGTAATGTCAACAATAATAACTCATGCTCCCCTACATCCAATTAGGTATATATATCATGTTCTTTCCAACATGCTGGGCTTGCCAAAGGATAAAATGAAAAAGGAAAGGTGAAGATCACCGTGACACTTGCATGAGGTAGAAGATAATAATAAAAGATAGGCCCTTCGCAGAGGGAAGCAGAGGTTGCCATGCACTTTTATGGTTGGATGCACAAAATCTCAATGCGAAAGAACGTCACTTTATATTGCCCCTTGTGATATGAACCTTTATTATGCAGTCCGTCGCTTTTATTACTTCCACATCACAAGATCGTATAAAGCTTATTTCTCCCACACCAATCAATTATACATATTTAGAGCAATTTTTATTGCTTTGCACCGATGATAACTTACTTGAAGGATCTTACTCAATCCATAGGTAGATATGGTGGACTCTCATGGCAAAACTGGTTTAAGGGTATTTGGAAGCACAAGTAGTATCTCTACTTGGTGCTGAGAATTTGGCTAGCATGAGGGGGAAAGGCAAGCTCAACATGTTAGAGGATCCATGACAACATACTTTATCTCAGATATAAGAAAACATAATTCATTACGTTGTCTTCCTTGTCCAACATCAACTCTTTAGCATGTCATATTTTAATGAGTGCTCCCAATCATAAAAGATGTCAATGATAATATATCTATATGTGAAACCTCTCTTTCCTTATTACTTCCTATTAATTGCAACGATGACCAAAGCTATGTCTGCCAACTCCCAACAACTTTTAATCATCATACTCTTTCTATGTGAAATCATTACTCTCAATAAGATCAATATGAACTCTTTGTTTCTTTTTATTCTTTTCTTCTTTTCTTTATTCACTCAAGATCATGGCAAAATAACCAAGCCCTTGACTCAACACTAATCTTTATTATATAGCCCACGGACTCGATTACAAAGAGAGATCATAAAGCAAAACTCAAAATTAGATCATGCCATAACTTTATTCAACTAGATCAAGATACTACTACTAGGATCGAACTAAGAAAAACGGTAAAGATAGGAGTGTGATGGTGATACGATACCGGGGCACCTCCCCCAAGCTTGGCAGTTGCCAAGGGGAGTGCCCATACCCATGTGATTCTGTCTCCTTCTTTGTTGTTGGTGTAATATTCTTGGCGATGATTCCTCTCAGGATACGGTTCTCCTCCTCGAGCTTATTAACTTGCTGCTTGAGGTCCATTATTTCCTTACGAAGCTTTCCTGTGACGACCAAAGCTCCTTGCACCCAAGGGTGTTGCATAGCTGCGGGAGAACAAGTGACACTCCTCTTCATATTTTCATAAGAAAGAAATCTAACATTGGAAGGGATAACCGAGTTTGGAATAGCTGAGCTCTGTAGTTCCCCCGTCATGAACCAAGCTCGGAAGCGAGAGGTGACTTCTTGATCCTCCATGGCATCTACCCTCATCAAGTCAGCCTCCATCTCTTCTTCCGTTGCTGGCCCGAAGTGGTCAGCGTCGCTGTTTGCCCTTGGTTCCGGTGCCGGATTAGATACCCGGCTAACCCCGACTGACTCTTGAGAAGACATCTTGCTCTAATCTGCAGCAGCACAGCTCGAAACAAAAACAGAGGATAATTGCGTGATACGGGAGTCAAAACCTTCGGGAGAATATATAGTGAATTTTTACCGACCAAAATACGTATCGTGCAAGAAAACGGAGTCCGGAAGGCACACGAGGTGCTCACGAGGTAGGGGGCGCGCCCACCACCCTCGTGGGGCCCTCGTGTCCTTCCCGGACTGCCACTTATTTTTCTATTTTTCTAAATATTCCAAAACGGAGAAATATTACCTTAAAAATTGTTTTGGAGTCGGTTTACTTACCGTACCACATACCTATTCCTTTTCGGAGTCTGAAACGTTCTGGAAAGTGTCCCTTATGTATTCCTTCGGGGTTACGGTTTGAATAATATTGGTTTCAACATTTATGGGATTACCTGAGATATAATGTTTAATTCTTTGACCGTTTACCACCTTCGGATTTGTACCTTCGAAGTTGTTGATCTTTATGGCACCGGAACGATAGACCTCCTATATAACATAGGGGCCTTCCCATTTAGAGAGAAGTTTTCCTGCAAAAAATCTTAAACGAGAGTTGTATAGCAATACATAATCACCTACATTAAACTCACGCTTTTGTATCCTTTTGTCATGCCATCTTTTAACTTTTTCTTTAAACAACTTGGCATTTTCATAAGATTGGGTTCTCCATTCATCATGTGAGCTAATATCAAATAACCTCTTTTCACCGGAAGTTTGAAATCATAATTGAGCTCTTTAATAGCCCAATATGCCTTCTGTTCTAGTTCGAGAGGTAAGTGACATGCTTTTCCGTAAACCATTTTATACGGAGACATACCCATAGGATTTTTATATGCAGTTCTATAGGCCCATAATGCATCATCAAGTTTCCTAGACCAATTCTTTCTAGACCTATTGACAGTCTTTTGCAAAATTAAATTGAGCTCTCTGGCGCTCAATTCTACTTGACCACTAGACTGTGGATGATAGGGGGATGCTATTCTATGATTGACGTCATACTTAGCAAGCATTTTACGGAAAGCACCATGAATAAAGTGTGAACCACCATCTGTCATTAAATATCTAGGGACTCCAAACCTCGGAAAAATAACTTCCTTAAGCATTTTAATAGAAGTGTTATGATCAACACTACTAGTTGTAATAGCTTCTACCCACTTAGTAACCTAATCAATAGCAACTAAAATATGTTTATATCCATTAGAGGCAGGAAAAGGTCCCATATAATCAAAGCCCCAAACATCAAATGGTTCAATAACAAGTGAATAATTCATAGGCATTTCTTGACGTCTACTAATATTACCAATTCTTTGACATTCATCACATGACAGGACAAACTTACGGGCATCTTTGAAGAGAGTAGGCCAATAAAAACCGGATTGCAATACCTTATGTGCAGTTCTGTCTCCAGCGTGGTGTCCTCCATAAGCTTCAGAGTGACACTTGCGTAGGATCTGTTCCTGTTCATGCTCATGTACACAACGTCTAATAACACCATCTGCTCCTTCTTTATAAAGATGTGGGTCATCCCAAAAGTAATGTCTCAAATCATAGAAAAACTTTTTCTTTTGTTGGTATGTGAAGCTAGGTGGTATGAATTTTAGCGACAATGTAATTAGCATAATCAGCATACCATGGAGTACTACAAGAAGTACTTATAACATTTAATTGTTCACCAGGAAAGCTATCATCAATAGGTAGTGGGTCATCAAGAACATTCTCTAACCTAGATAAGTTGTCTGCAACGGGGTTCTCAGCTCCCTTTCTATCAACAATATGCAAATCAAATTTTTGTACCAAGAGAACCCATCTAATAAGTCTAGGTTTAGCATCTTTCTTTTCCATAAGATATTTAATAGCAGCATGATCAGTGTGAATAGTTACTTTAGAATCAACAATATAAGGTCTGAACTTATCACAAGCAAATACAACTGCTAAGAGTTCTTTTTCAGTAGTAGCATAATTTCTTTGAGCATTGTCTAGAGTCTTACTAGCATAATGGATAACATTTGATTTCTTATCAACTCTTGGCCCTAGAACAGCACCTACAACATAATCACTAGCATCACACATAATTTCAAAGGGTAATTTCCAATCAGGTGGCTGAACAATAGGTGCAGAGACTAATGCTTACTTAAGTATTTCAAATGCTTCTACACAATCATCATCAAAGACAAATGGTATATCTTTTTGTTATAAATTAGTCAGAGGCCGAGAAATTTTTGAGAAGTCCTGAATGAACCTCCTACAAAATCCGGCATGACCAAGGAAACTTCTTATACCTTTGATGTCCTTGGGACATGGCATCTTTTCAATAACATCAACCTTGGCTTTATCAACTTCAATACCTCTTTCAGAAACTTTATGCCCGAAGACAATACCCTCATTTACCATAAAGTGGCACTTCTCCAAATTCAAGACAAGATTAGTTTCTTCACATCTCTGCAAAACTCGATCAAGATTGCTCAAGCAATCATCAAAAGAAGACCCATAGACGGAAAAGTCGTCCATGAAAACCTCACAAATCTTTTCACAAAAGTCAGAGAATATAGCCATCATGCATCTTTTAAAGGTAGCAGGTGTGTTACATAAACCAAAAGGCATACGTCTATAAGCAAAAGTACCGAAAGGGCATGTAAAAGTAGTCTTTGATTGATCTTTAGCTGACACAGGTATTTGAGAGAAACCAGAATAACCATCTAGAAAGCAGTAATGTGTATGTTTGCATAATGTTTCTAGCATTTGATCAATAAAAGGTAAGGGGTAATGATCTTTCTTAGTAGCCTTATTTAATTTGCGGAAATCAATTACCATCCTATAACCCGTGATAATTCTTTGTGGGATCAATTCATCTTTATCATTTGGAACAACAGTAATACCTCCCTTCTTAGGGACACAATGAACAGGACTTACCCACTAACTATCAGCAACGGGATAAATTATACCTGCCTCCAGAAGCTTTAGTATTTCTTTTCTTACCACTTCTTTCATTTTAGGATTCAGACGTCGTTGAGGATCGCGAACTGGTTTGGCATCTGCTTCCAAATTTATTTTATGTTGACATAGAGTGGGATTAATGCCCTTAAGATCATCAAGAGTATATCCAATAGCAGCATGATGCTTCTTCAGAGTTTTCAATAATCTTTCTTCTTCATGCTTTGAAAGGTTAGCACTAATAATAACAGGATATATCTTCTTTTCACCAAGATAAGCATATTTGAGGTTATCAGGCAACAGTTTAAGCTCAAACACGGGATCACCCTTGGGAGGAGGGGGATCCCCTAAGATTTCAACAGGCAAATTGTGTTTCAGAATAGGTGCCTGTTTAAAGAATACTTCATCTATTTCCCTTCTTTCATTCATGAACATATCATTTTCATGGTCTAGCAAATAATGTTCTAAAGGATCACTAGGAGGTACGGCAATAGAAGCAAGACCAATAATATCATCCTTACTAGGCAATTCTTCCTCACGATGTTGTTTACTGAATTTAGAGAAATTAGACTCATGAATCATATTATCCAAGCCAATAGTAACAACATTCTTTTCGCTATCTATCCTAGCATTAACAATGTTCAACAAGGGTCTACCAAATATAATGGGACAAAAGCTATCTTGTGGAGAACTGAGAACAAGAAAATCAGCAGGATATTTAGTTTTCCCACACAAGACTTCAACATCTCTAAAAATTCCCACTGGTGATATAGTATCCCTATTGGCAAGTTTAATTGTGACATCAATGCCTTCTAACTCAGCAGGTGCAATTTCATGCTTAATTTCTTCGTACAAACTATGCGGTATAACACTAGAACTAGCACCCATATCACATAAGCCATGATAACAATGATCTCCTACTTTAACAGAAATAACAGGCACGCCTACCACAGGTCTATGTTTATCTTTAGCACAAGGTTTAGAAATTCTAGCAGTTTCACCGTTGAAATGAATAACATGCTGTCACGCCCAAGATGAGACCATATCCTAAAGGAACTCGAAGGTCCCACCAAGGATAGAAGCGCATCTTGAGGACGCTTTTGCAAGGTGGATATCATTACATCAACATTACATAATAGTGGGGATACAACCATGACATACAATGTCACATGAATACAACAATACATCATACAAAAGATCAACATCCGACTACGGATGAAACATAAACAGAAAATCAAACAATATCCACCCTTCTAGCCCAGGCTGCCGACTAGGAACCTATCCCTCAATCGAAGAAGAAGGAGAATAATAACTCCACCACAAATAACATCGCTCTCACGTCATGATCATCGCATAACATGTACCTGAAACTATTGGTGTAGTAATCTGTGAGTCACAAGGACTCAACAATCCCATAACCATGGGTATCAAGACTAAGCAGAGTATGGTGGCTAGCTTACGCAAGTAAGAGCGAGAAGAGAAGCAAAGCAAGCGGTCGTCAACTAGTAATGATCAAGAAGTGATCCTGAACTCCTACTTACGTCAGACATAACCCAAAGACCGTGTTCTCCTCTCGATCCACCCCGAAAAGAGACACTCACGGTTACGCACACGATTGGTGTATTTTAGAAGAGTTTACTTGAAATTTACTACAACCGGATATTAACAAATTCCCATCTGCCACATAACCGCGGGCACGGCTTTCGAAAGTTCAAACCCTACAGGGGTGTCCCAACTTAGCCCATGATAAGCTCTCGCGATCAACGAAGGATATTCCTTCTCCCGGGAAGACCCGATCAGTCTCAGAATCCCGGCTGCAAGACATTTCGACAATGGTAAAACAAGACCAGCAAAGCCGCCCGGATGTGCCGACAAATCCTGATAGGAGCTGCACATATCTCGGTCTCAGGGCACACCGGATTGTCCAAACTTCCGATAGGCGAACCCAGAGTTGCCCCTGGTGGCCACCGGCGGCTGACGGTTTGGACCAGCACTCACGACGAGCACTGGCCCGAGGGGTAAAATAAAGATGACCCTTGAGAGCGTGACTCCCAAGGGAAAAGGGGCTAGGTGAGGCAAATGTAAAACCAAGGTTGGGCCTTGCTGGAGGAGTCTTATTCAAAGCGAACTGTCAAGGGGGTCCCATAAATCACCCAACCGCATTAGGGACGCAAAATCCGGGAACGTAATACCGATATGACGGAAACTAGGGCGGCAAGAGTTGAACAAAACACCAGGCATAAGGCCGAGCCTTCCACCCTTTACTAAGTATATAGATGCATTAATAATATAAGAGATATTGTGATATCCCAACATAAACATAAACATAATACAACATGGAGCAATCTTCATCTTCACCTGCAACTAGCAACGCTATAAGAGGGGCTGAGCAAAAGCAGTAACATAGCCAAACAACGGTTTGCTAGGAAGGGTGACAAAGGTTAGAGGTTCATGGCAATTTGGGGAGGCTTGATAAGCAAGTGGTAGGAAACGCAGCATAGCGATAGAACGAAGCAACTAGCATAGCAATGATAGTAATGAGATCCAAGGTGACGGTCATCTTGCCTGACATCCCGCAAGGAAGAAGAACAAGTCCATGAAGAAGATGAAGCCACGAAGACGAACCAAGCATAGACGAACGAATCCTCACGATCGCAATGAAACAGGAACTATCGAGAAGAAGCACACAACACGGTAAACACTCAACACATGAACAAGGCATGATGCTCAACCAAGTATGATGCATGGCAAGGCTACATGAAGCTACTCATGGCAAGAGATGATGCATACAAGAGCAACACATCAAAGCAAGTTTAAATGAGGCCGCAAACAACATAGAACAATTCCGGTAAGTCCTCATATGCAAATTTCGAAATTGGTCCAGATCTGAATAAACCTTATGTTCAAGTTGTTAAACAGCAAGTTAAGATGCACCACGATGATCTACACGAAATTCTAGTCAAGTTACATATAAAGTTCATTAGATTCGGAGCTACGGCCTAGAAGATATGAGCAAAACAAGTTAAACATGGCATTAATGCAAAATGCATACAAACATCAAGCAAACACATCAAAACATGTATGCAACAAGGTAACATGAAACTACATGCAAAACTAAGCAAGTTTCATATAGAGCACACTCAAAATGGAGCAACGGTTCAACACATACACAATATACAAGGTCAAAGGACATGTTGTCCAAAACAGCAACTAGGCATCTTACAAGCATCAAAACAACATGCTACAGGATTTCAACATGAAAACAAAAGTCATGGACATGATGTAAAGGTAAAGCATTACAAAACATGAACACTGATCTATCTCCAGAAACTACTAGAACATGCTCAAAAGGACATTGCAAGATTGCAAATAATAACAGGTTCACAGACTTAGTGGAATTCACAGGACATGGCAGAAATAACATCAGGTTGCAATGTTTAGAGCTATAAAACAACATGTTTCAGCAAGCTCTCATGGCAACAAAAGGCATGGCATTAATCTACTAATTGCATGTAACAAAAGTCCCTTACTGACCATGAGCCAAAAGGGCACAGAAGATATGATGGCAACCATGTAAACATAGCAAGTTTGGTTACAAATTCAGACTTAGCGAAAAACTGGAGCATGGCCAAAACAGATAACTAGTAGGCATGTTTACGAACTCGATTCACTCACTACGAGGCATTGCATGACAAACCAATCATAAAACCAGCAACTAGACATGGCATAGAAGCTAGACATGGCAAGAACAATAACATAGCATTGCACGGATCAACAACAACAAGCTAGGCAAAATTGCTAAACATGTTAACAATCTGCCAGGAACATTTTATAGCAAAAGTAGAGCAAGATTAAGACATACTAGAGCACTCTATAAATGCAAACAGAGGCATGGATGGATAGAGCATAACCATATGTCCAAAACATCTTTACTGAACATACTCAAAATAGGCATGGATCTCACTGTAGCAACATGAATACATGGCATAAAAATAATAGTAGACAAAGACTTGGTGAAATCCTGTCCCTGAAATCAGCAACATCACGAAGCCTAGTTTGCATGCTCTTGCTAGTCACTACATAGATCACAAAAATACATGGCTTAAACCTCTAGAAAGATGGCATGGCATAGTTCAAAACACATGTAGATATCAATGTCATAGGATGCACACATCAATCATGGCAAAAATGACAAAAGTGCATGTTCTAATAAGAATCTGAAACTAACATCACATAGCCCTCTTCCAACAGCATTTCAGGCATCAAGATGAACTCAAACAAACATGGCACAATGGAACAAAATGAATAGAACAACCAGATGAACATTTCGATATATTATATGCATGAATCGGAGCAATATACAAGGAGTTATGGCATGTCAAACATGGCACCAGAATATGAAAAATCAGGGACTTAGTGGAAATATCACCTCCGCGAAAGTCAACGCGGGACGGAGGGATCCGGGACGGGGCGGATCGGGAGCAGAGAGGTCGTTTGGTTCTCCGTGCGGGTGGATCTGATCCACCCCGTGGTGGATCCGGCCGGAGTGGAGCTCCGGCGAGCTCCGGCGAGGGAAGGGCGAGGCGGCGTTGGTGGGGGTCGTCGTCGGCGAGTGTGCGGGGCGGCGGCGCGACCGGTGCGGGCGCGGGGCAGCGGCACGCGGAGGCGGCGGGCGGCGGTGCACCGGCGTCGGGCGGCGGAGGAGGAGGCGGCGCGGCTCGGTGGTGAGCTAGGCGCCGGCGCGGCGGAGCAGG